>NC_091282.1:1110951527-1111255972 GCF_032444005.1 Ranitomeya imitator
GCAATGCCTGGACTACACCTGACTAATTGATTTAGCGCACAGAGTGCGTGCAGCATCGCACTGGCGAATGCCACTAACCACCCTGACTATGGAATTAAGCGCACTGATTGCGCACAGCGTGGCACTGACAAATGCCACTACTAGATGCTGGTTATCGTGCTTGGTGCTGGCAATGCAATACCTGGCCCTGTATTTGCTCCCATCACCCTAACTCAGACATAACATGAGGGAAGTAGCATAATTAGGAGCTTGCACCAGTAACATACATGCATCCACACACCACGATTACGGATATACTAGCGCATGGTCGTGCAGTCATGTGATCCCTTCATAGCTGCAGCCTTCCGGGACCTTACTAATGAACCAATCTGAGCAGCTTGAGGACTTGGGCATGTGACCTCTGACCACCAATGAGTGGTCATCTCACGAGCATGCTCAGAAGGCCAAAAGCAAGACTTAGTCCCAGGACCATCTGCTCGCCACTGACTAATGCAGGTTACTATAGCTGGACCTGGGATGGCAGCAGTAACCAGATGCACAGCATTAACCTAAGCTAGACAGTGGGACTGATATCTCTGCTGAGCAGGATCCTCTGTAGCTGACGAAGAATGGGAGACTGCAGAGTACATGGCTTGAGATTCCCTCTGTGCAGCGGCAGGAACTCAACCCCTAACACAGGACACCAGGACTTCAATGGAAAAGACATAAGGTGAATATAACTATATTTGTTATTTTTACATTAACCCCTTATTACCCCATATCCCGCCGCTACACGGGAGTGGGAAGAGAGGGGCTAAGTGTCGGAATTGGCGCATCTTACAGATGCGCCATTTCTGGGGCGGCTGCGGACTGGTATTTGTAGCCGGGGGGGCCAATATCCATGGCCCCTCTCTAGGCTATGAATATCAGCCCGCAGCTGTCTGCATAGCCTTTCTGGCTATAAAATATAGAAAATATTTTTTTGGGGGGTCCCCCTATTTTAATAGCCAGTAAAGGCTATGCAGACAGCTGCGGGCTGATATTCATCACAGGCTACAGATATTGGTCCCCGGCAGTCGGCTTTCCCGCTCTGGCGTAGAAAATTGCGCGGGAGCCCATGCCATCTTTTTCTGTTTTTTTTTTTATTTTTTTAAATTCAACACTCATTAAGGCCTCTTTCACACTTGTGTCGGTACGGGTCCGTCGCTATGCGTTCCACCCCCTCCTCCCCAGACTTCAGAATGGGCAGCAGATGCGTTGAAAAACTGCATCCGCTGCCCACGTCATGCACAAATTTCACAACGTGCGTCGGAACGTCGGCCCACACATAGCGATGGACACAGTGTAAAAGAGGCCCTAGTGAGCATTGAATTTCTGTGCCTGAGGGGGGAATCCGACGGAGGCCAATTTTTGTAGCCTCCGATGAATATCAGCTGTCTGCGTAGCCTTTACTGGCTATTAAAATAGGGGGACCCCCCAAAAAAATGACGTGGGGTCCCCCTATATTTTATAGCCAGAAAGGCTACGCAGACAGCTGCAGGCTGATATTTATAGCCTAGAGAGGGGTATTGGATACAAATACCAGTCCGCAGCCGCCCCAGAAATGGCACATCTGTAAGATGCGCCAATTCTGGCACTTAGCCTCTCTCTTCACACTCCGGTGTAGCGGTGGGATATGGGGTAATAAGGGGTTAATGTCACCTTGCTATTGTAAGGTGACATTAAGCTGGGTTAATAACGGAGAGGCGTCAATAAGACGCCTATCCTTTACTAATCCAATAGTAATAAAGGGTTAATAAAGCACACACATTAGGAAAAAAGTATTTTAATATTCTTCATTTAACCATACTTACCATACTTCAGCGCCTGCAAAAAACGTAAAAGAATAAACCGTATAGTACCTGTCCGCCGTAATCCAATTAATAACGAGTGTCCCATGACAATCTCCCCAATAGAACAGTGACATCGGGTGATGTTACTGCTCTATAGCACCTTCAGTGAGACACTGACAGGAAACAATGGCTCCTGCAGTGCATCACTGAGGTTACCTTATGACAAAGTCTCACTTTATGGCAATTTCTGCATGGGAAAATTTTTCATACAGCAATGCCAAAAGTGAGACTAGGGACTATTTTTTTTTACAGCAGCAGAAGAATACAGTGCGGAAGGATACCTTCCTCCTGTCGTTATGTTCCTGGAGCCCCTAGAAAGCGATCGCATCAGCTGATGCTGCTGTTCTCTACGGGAGATCGTCGTGGGACATTCGTGGATTTCTGCGAACAGGTAGTATATTGGTTGTATGTTATTTACATATTTTTTTACAGATGACACTGGCTTCGGGGAACAAAGTGACAAGTAATGGTGAGTATGAACTCTATGTTTAATGTACTGTATGTCTGTATGTATGCATTGTATGTAATGTATGAATGTTCTGTATGTAGTATATATGTAGTATGTATGTAGTATATATGTAGCATTTATGTAGCATGTATGTAGCATGTATGTAGTATGTATGTAGTATGTATGTAGTATGTAGCATGTATGTAGCATGTATGTAGCATGTATGTAGTATGTATGTAGTATATGTGTATGTTTTTTTTTTCATTCAACACATTAGCCGGATGATGGGACTACTACTGTCCCATCATTGGCTAATGTGTCAATCACTGTCACTGTAGTAGGCATCGTCCGATGGGACTTGTAGTCCCATCGGTCAATGCCTGCACACAGGCACAGAGCCCCGGCAGCCCGCACAGAGCCCCGCATGCCACACAAAGCCCTGGCATGACGCACAGAGCCCTGGCACACACGCACAGAGCTCCACACGCCGCACAGAGCCCTGCATAGAGCCCCGGCACACACGCACAGAGCCCCACGCGCCACACAGAGCCCCAGCATGCCGCACAGAGCCCCATACACCGCACAGAGCCCCGGCACACCGCACAGAGCCCCAGCACACACGCACAGATCCCCGACAGGCCCGCACAGAGCCCCAGCAGGCCCACACAGAGCCCCGGCAGGCCGCACAGACCCCCAGCAGACCAGTACAGACCCCCGGCACACCCGCACAGAGCCCCGGCACACCCGCACAGAGCCCCGGCACGCCGCCCAGACCCCCAGCAGGCATACACAACCCCCCACGGTCACGCACAGACCCCGCCCGCACACACACGCAGTCTCCGCCCACGCACCACCCACACTCCATTATAGTGCATCACTGCACTATAGGAACTTCTGATTCCGGTATCCGATATTGCAAAAGTATCGGAACTCGGTATCGGAATTGCGATACAGCGAATATCGGCCGATACCTGATATTTGCAGTATCGAAATGCTCAACACTAGCCCTGACCTAAATCCTATTGAGCATCTTTAGAAAGAGCTGAAACATGCCTTCTGGAAAAGGCAGCCTTCAAACACGAGACAACTGGAGCAGTTTGCTCTTGAGGAGTTGGCAAAAATACACTGTCGAGAGGTGCACTAGTCTCATTGACAGCTATAGGAATCGTTTGATTGCAGTGATTGCCTCAAAAGGTTGTGTAGCAAAATATTAAGTTAAGGGTACCATCATTTCTGTCCAGGCCTATTTCATCAGTTTTATTTTTTTTTAATTACCGTATATACTCGAGTATAAGCTGACCCGAGTATAAGCCGACCCCCCTAATTTTGCCACAAAAAACTGGGAAAACTTATTGACTCGAGTATAAGCCTAGGGTGGAAATGCAGCAACTACCGGTGAATTTCAAAAATAAAAATAGATACCAATAAAAGTAAAATTAATTGAGACATCAGTAGGTTAAGTGTTTTTTTGAATATTTATTGCCCCATACAGTGCTCTGCACTGTTCATATTGCCTTCTTGCTGTGTCCCACAGTGCTCTGCACTGTTCATATTGCCTTCTTGCTGTGCCCCACAGTGCTCTGCACTGTTCATATTGCCTTCTTGCTGTGCCCCACAGTGCTCTGCACTGTTCATATTGCCTTCTTGCTGTGTCCCACAGTGCTCTGCACTGTTCATATTGCCTTCTTGCTGTGTCCCACAGTGCTCTGCACTGTTCATATTGCCTTCTTGCTGTGTCCCACAGTGCTCTGCACTGTTCATATTGCCTTCTTGCTGTGCCCCACAGTGCTCTGCACTGTTCATATTGCCTTCTTGCTGTGCCCCACACAGTGCTCTGCACTGTTCATATTGGCCCATAGCTGTGCCCATAGATGCTCCACATACGTAAATTATGTGCAATGGCAGCTGCTGCAATAAAAAAAAAAAAAAACATACCCACCTCTCTACTTGCAGCTCCCAGCGTCCGGTCTCTGCGCTCTGACTGATCAGGCAGAGGGCGCCGCGCACACCATATGCGTCATCGCGCCCTCTGACCTGAACAGTCAGAGCGCAGATAGACGCCGGGAAGATGGAGCGGCGCCCGGCGGCTGGAACGAGGACAGGTGAATATGCTATACTCACCTAGTCCTGGCGATCCTCGCGCTGTCCCCTCCTGTCACAGCTGTCTTCGGTGCCGCAGATTCTTTCTCTATCAGCGGTCACCGGCACCGCTGATTAGAGGAATGAATAGGCGGCTCCGCCCCTATGGGAGGTGGAGCCGCTTATTCATTTCTGTAATGAGCGGTCCCACATGACCGCTGAAGAGGGGAAGAAGCTGCAGCGCGGAAGCCCGTGGGAGGGCAGGGACAGCGCGAGGATCGCTGGGACTAGGTAAGTATACCTCAGCGCCCTCTCCCCCTCACCCGCCGACCCTGCCACCCACCTTGACTCGAGTATAAGCCGAGGGGGGCACTTTCAGCCCAAAAATTTGGGCTGAAAATCTCGGCTTATACTCGAGTATATACGGTATGTGGTAGAATGGTTGAAAAGCAATGTCTGACTTTCATTTGTTTATTTTCATAGATTTTTATTTGTTATTACTTTTGTCAGATTCAAGTTATTTCTGTGACCATTGTGGATTTTTCGGTCACTAAACGAGGGGTACCAACAATTGTGACCACATGTATAGATATATGTATAAGGAAAATATAGACATTTGTTAGGGTTGGTGGAACGCACCGATTATATATATATATATATATATATATATACATATATATATATATATATATATATACTGTATGTGTTATAATAGGTGCGTTCGCAACCTGGGGTCCGCCGTGCAGGAAAGAACCTGCTGCTAGCAATTGGCGGCACTATATGGCGGTATAAGCAAACTCTGTTACTTCACAGAATCGCTAAGATAGGAAAACTCTGTGCCCTCTTCACCTCACAGAGGATCACAGCTACCTAACAGAGCAGAAACCAAACAGTGGTCATGCAGTCAGCACAGCACACGAACAACTCCTCTCCGGTAGAGCTGGAATTCTAGTGGCTATGCGCCAGCCCTGAATTCACACACACAAAACTCCTCACTGGAGGTGCCGGTATTCTAAGGGCTTATTTCAGCCAAACCCTGACCACATGCAGACAAGTAGCAAAGCTCATGACATAGGTTGATACTAGCGCATGGCCGTGCGACCATGCAAACCTTTTATAGCTGCAGCAGACAAGGACCTTCCTATTGGTCCAATGTGAGCTGCTGCAGGACCAGAGTGTGTGACCCCCAACTTCCGAAGAGAGGTCCTCCCTTGGGCATGCTCAGAAGGGAAAAAGCAGGACTTAGTCCCAGAAACGTCTGTTCGCCGCAGACCAGTACTGGCTACAATGGCTGAGCCTGGAAGAGCAGCAATAACCAAGCGCAGAATATCAGCCTGAGCCAGATGCTGGGACCAAAGTCTCCACTGAGCAGACTCCACTGCGGCTGGAGGAGAATGGGAGGCCGCAGCAGAGGTAGTTTGACATTCCCCCTGTGCAGCGGCGGGAACTCGTCATCAGTCATCACCTAACAACATTTTTATAATTTTTTTCATTTTTTGTAAATATGTTCATTCATTTTCTATATAGCTCTGCAGTGTGTTTACTGCATTGCTTTATTTGGTTGTGCTTTATTTATTCCTGCTGCATCCCAGTGCTATTTCTTTGTTGCAGTTATCCGTACTTGCAGAATGTGCTTGTTATGGCCGTTGGGTGGTCAGTTCCCATGGTGACAACTCAAGTCCTTTGACTTTGTTTGTTCTTCATCTTCCTCTGTAATGCATCAGGGGTGGGCAGCAACTGAAGAAGTCTGATATCAAACTCGTGGCTGCTGTGACACGTCTCAGCTGATGCCACCTCTGCTCCCTATCGCTCTTTTTGCTTATTGGTGCATCATCGTATAAAAGAACAGCATTCTCTCTCTATGTGTATACCATCTAGATGAAGCTAACATGAAATGTAGATTAGGTTTCAGGTCCAGGCCCTCCCAGGCCTTCTCTATTGATTTATTATTTTTCTTTCTATTTTAAGCCACTTTTAGACTCTATTGCGATTTTACTATGCATTTTATATTTATATGAGGTTAGTCCTTGGGCCACTGGGTCTACTATTTCTTCCATTATATGCTTACAAATTTGTATTTTAATGTATACTTACTGTACGATATACTTGTAATTTGACTGTCAAGGTGACTAGGTCTCCTAGGTGGGATGTTTCTCTGTGCCCTATACTCTTTTATTATATCTTTTTATTATGTTTATGTTTTCCTTGATTAATTGTAAATAAAGGTTGTTCCATTTTATGTTGTTGTTTATCTCTCTTTATACTGTGTATATGTAAAAACGAAAAATCAAATTTCCGGTGAATGGATGGATCATTTTTTATAGACAGAATACATTTAAGTATATTACATCAGCTTTCTTGCAGCATTACAGTCTGATAGAACCATTTATCAGGCAGAGGTATGATACAGTACAGTCAGGGAGGTAATCTATTAATAGTATAAGGTTAAAGTCCAATAATATGGAGATTGTATGTCGTTGCTTGGTATGTTTCCAGAGCTGTTGAAGGGTAAACCGGTTCTTCTGGAGATTACTGTATATAACAATTCACTTGATTGTCTATTTACATGTGATTATAGAACATTTCTATAGTTTTTGTTTTAATGTCAGTTCACAACAATTTGGGACATCATAATACGACAATACAACATGATCACAGATGATAAAATGAAATGCCTATAGAATGGTTATATGCCAAAATAAAACTGGATGCCACTGTCTAAATGATAATGTACATACACTAAATCACAAATACTATTAACTCATTAAAGACATGTTGGCTTTTGTTGTATATTTGTTGTAATTCTTGTAATTGCCCTACGGTATTATAGAGGCAGTGGGTAGCGTCTCTTATCTGATTGTTTCAAAAGCTGCTAACGATTGCATTACAAAAATATGACTGGAATTGATTTCTCACGTTGGCACAAATGCTGTAGTCGGGTTACAGTCAAATCATTCCTATGCTTGGAACACAGTGTCTTACATTTATTCTGCTATGTATAAGGTAATCCAGGAATAATAGGCTTATAGCGTGGGTGAAAATATTACAGCTATCAGTTGTATATGACAGCTGACATTCTGTGGCATCAGTCAATCAGGGCCGATTAAATGGTCAATCGTGACAATGGGACCTAAGTGGCTAAAGTGATTTTACACTATTGGCCCCCTGCAATCCTAATAACTGAATTGATGTTTTTTGTTCATTCTGTGTCTAATAAATCTGAATTAAAAGTGATAACACAATGTTATTTACTCCAAAATGGTGCAAAAAAAATTATTCAACTCATCCCTCAAAAAATGAGCCCAGAAAAGACTCTATTAGCCAAAAGAAAAAAATTGACAGTTCTCAGAGTATGGCGACAACAAAGCAATTTTTTATAACAAAAAAAGCATTTTTACTGTGTGATACGCAAATTGTCTCTTCAGAGAGGAAGAGGACTAGTTCTAGTGCCACCTATTGGAAGTAGCAATCCTAACAGTCAATGTCGACCCTTTCACGAGCCTTGTCACATGACTTACTATAATAGCTAAACCAGAATCTCAATTTGCAGACACTGTGTTTCGGGGCACTGCCCTTCGTCAGTGCAAAGTGGAGATCTGGTTTGGCTGATTGAGAGGCGTCTGACCGGGATCCAAGAAGTATTTTTTCTCCTTGCGGAGAGTGACATGATAAGCAGGTCGAGCTGAGGAGACTTAAAGCCGCAATGCTCCTCTGGGAAATATGCAAATTGTCTTTTCAGAGAGGAAGAGGACTAGAACTCTAGTGCCACCTATTGGAAGTAGCAATCCTAACAGTCAATGTCGACCCTTTAACGAGCCTTGTCACATGACTTAAGGTACTGTCACACTAGACGATATCGCTAGCGATCCGTGACGTTGCAGCGTCCTCGCTAGCGATATCGTCCAGTGTGACAGGCAGCAGCGATCAGGCCCCTGCTGGGAGATCGCTGGTCGAGGAAGAAAGTCCAGAACTTTATTTCGTCGCTGGACTCCCCGTAGACATCGCTGAATCGGCGTGTGTGACACCGATTCAGCGATGTCTTCACTGGTAACCAGGGTAAACATCGGGTAACTAAGCGCAGGGCCGCGCTTAGTAACCCGATGTTTACCCTGGTTACCAGCGTAAAAAAACAAACAGTACATACTTACATTCAGCTGTCTGTCCTTTGCCGTCTGGTTCCTGCACTGACTGCTGGCCGCAAAGTGAAAGCAGAGCACAGCCACAGCGGTGAGTCACCGCTGTGTGACTCACCGCTGTGCTGTGCTTTCACTTTCACTTTACGGCCAGCAGTCAGTGCAGGAACCAGACGGCAAGGGACAGACAGCTGAATGTAAGTATGTACTGTTTGTTTTTTTACGCTGGTAACCAGGGTAAACATCGGGTTACTAAGCGCGGCCCTGCGCTTAGTTACCCGATGTTTACCCTGGTTACCGGGGACCTCGGGATCGTTGGTCGCTGGAGAGCTGTCTGTGTGACAGCTCTCCAGCGACCAAACAGCGACGCTGCAGCGATCCGGATCGTTGTCAGTATCGCTGCAGCGTCGCTAAGTGTGACGGTACCTTTAGGATAATAGCCAAACCAGAATCTCAATTTGCAGACACTGTGTTTCGGGGTACTGCCCCTTGTCAGTGCAAAGTGGAAACATTTAAAAAATCTATGTAAATGTGGTATCCTTACAATCTTACTGGCCCAGAGAATAAATTGTTCTTATCATTTTGAGCCAAGCAAAATAAATACCGTATATAACAACAGTAACTGAATTGCTGGTTTTCATTCATTCTGTATTTGACAAAATCTGAATAAAAAAAAGCAAAAAGTGTTAAGTACTCAAAATGGTTCCATAAAAATTCCCAACTCATTCCGCAAAAAGTAAGCCCTCGTAGAGTTCCATTTGTAAAAAAATTAAGAAAGTTATGGCTCTCAGAATATGGCAATGAAAATCTATTTTTTTATATATAAAAAAACACATTTTTAGGGTGTGCTAATAGCAAAACATAAAAATCTACTATCTGGTATCACTGTAATCATTCTCACCCGAAGAATAAAGTTGTCTGATCATGGACACTGGGTGAAAATGTCATAAGAATAAAAATGATGATGCTGCTGTTTTTGTTCATTGTGTCTCATAAAAAATCGAAATAAAGCTCAGGTCACATGTATCCTCGTTCTCCGCTGATTGCTTATATCAGGATTTTCATGTAATTTCACTTAATCTGAAGTTCAGACAACATCCTTCATTGGAAACACTCACTATAATGAAGCAGATAGAGTCCTTTTGGACTCCGTCCGATCTCTGTTCCAGCAGTGTCCAATCAAGTTAGTCATCTTTTAAGCATGCAAGAGTGGTCAACCATAGTTGTGAACGACAAAAAGGTTGGATACCACCAGAAGAGACTCCAAAATGAATCCAAAGTGTCTCCATATGGCTCATTGGAGTGAGTAATTCGTTAGGTGGATTCGTGTGAATGGCATATTTGTGGGATTTACACAGAAACCCTGAGTAACTCCTCAGCGTAGAACACAAGATTGTGATCCCAGCCCTATACTAAAAGTGATCAAAAAAAAATGTTATGTACCCCCAAACTCCTAACTTATTTGGCAGAAAACCATACCCAGCTCAGGTCTGTCATCTGTCACTGGAAATGTAGGGATTTTGACGTTACTAGTAGGACAAATGCTCTGGAAATATCCCATTCTTCTGACCACCAAAGTGTGCTTAAATCACAGTAAGTGACTGTGGAGACACGAGGGTCAGTGGGTGCTTTACAATGACCATATAGACCAGGGATTATCTCACAAAACTTCAGCTTTCCTTCCCTGTGGGCAGAATACCAGTCAGACAATATTAAGTGAAAGTAAAGCAATGTGGCAATAGATTATTGAGCCACCAACAGACAATCACATATAGAACAGTCCCAGCAAATACCCAACATGATGCAAATTACAGTATCTCACCCTTTCGCTGGCTCGATGGGATTAGAGTTTCTGCGGATTCGAGGTTTCCAATGCTGAATATCACCACCAGTGGCACCCCACTTTTGGTGAGCACTAGTGTTGAGCGATACCGTCCGATACTTGAAAGTATCGGTATCGGATAGTATCGGCCGATACCCGAAAAATATCGGATATCGCCGATACCGATATCCGATACCAATACAAGTCAATGGGACATCAAGTATCGGAAGGTATTCTCATGGTTCCCAGGGTCTGAAGGAGAGGAAACTCTCCTTCAGGCCCTGGGATCCACAGGGATGTGTAAAATAAAGAATTAAAATAAAAAATATTGATATGCTCACCTCTCCGGCGGCCCCTGGACTTCACACTGCTAACCGGGAGGCTTCTTTGTTTAAAAAGCGCGCCTTTCGGACCTGTGAATGACGTCCCGGCTTCTGATTGGTCGCGTGCCGCCCATGTGACCGGCACGCGACCAATCAGAGGCCGCGACGTCATTCGCAGGTCCTCAATTCCTAGAATTAGCAGTTTTGTGAATGAGAATGACGTCGCGGCTTCTGATTGGCCGCGTGCCGGTCACATGGGCGGCACGCGGCCAATCAGAAGCCGCGACGTCATTCTCATTCACAAAACTGCTAATTCTAGGAATTGAGGACCTGCGAATGACGTCGCGGCCTCTGATTGGTCGCGTGCCGGTCACATGGGCGGCACGCGACCAATCAGAAGCCGGGACGTCATTCACCGGTCCGAAAGGCGCGCTTTTTAAACAAAGAAGCCTCCCGGATAGCAGCGTGAAGTCCAGGGGCCGCCGGAGAGGTGAGCATATCAATATTTTTTATTTTAATTCTTTATTTTACACATCCCTATTGATTCGATACCGATACCCGATATCACAAAAATATCGGATCTCGGTATCGGAATTCCGATACCGCAAATATCGGCCGATACCCGATACTTGCGGTATCGGAATGCTCAACACTAGTGAGCACCAACAGAAAGGAGGTAACAATAAACTTAGGATGCAAACAGTCCATTGAGGCACATGGCTAGGTGACCTGATTGTCCCAACCTGGCTTTTCTGAACGTCTCCATGGGGCCAGGTGACCAGAGGGTCCCAACATGGCTTCTCTGAACGTCTCCATGGGTCCAGGTGGGTGGATGGTCACTATTTGGCTTCTCTAAATGTCTACATGGGTTCAGTGATGGTCAATTAAGCAGATTAAGCAGTATTCCTCTTGATTGAGCCATGGCATTTTGGTGGCTGTTCTATAGAATCTCACTGCAGAAGGATCCCTTCTTAAATCCACAGCAGTCCGCCCGGATATCATCCACAGGTAAGGGGGAAAGTCGGCTGAGGTTAACTCTCATTGTTTTAGTTAATCAATCTTCATATTTTGTCATTCACTGTTTTGCATGTCTAAAAGCTACATGGAATGATACAATGGGTAATCAACATATTGACAAACATCGATTGTTCAATGCCCTTAGGTCCCTGTCCTCCAAACGTATAAACATAATAAGCTGTAGAAGCTGATATAATAGGTAAACAGCAGCCATTCAACAATTCACAAACAAAAATTCAAGAGTCAACATACAGACACATATTAACAATAGTCTGCATCTCGTGGTCTACTGAAAATAAACATGAGGCATAATTAAGATTAAATACTGTCTCCTCATTGTGACCATATGTTTGGAATTACTGTTGCTAGGAGAGCCCAATTAACAATTTATGGAGTGCATGTTACCAGAAGCACAAGCTGGGCACAATGAATTGAGGAGCTACAATATATAAACACACTACATTGTATGTGGGCACAATGCATGGCCACTAAACTGGTATATTTGCAATTCTACAGAAGCATGGCCTGCATGATACAAAGTGATAACACCTGTGTGGTCAAAATAGTCACTGCAGTTATTGATGAATTCATTAAGAGGTTCAATTTCTAAAAAGTGGTCACCTCTGAGGTTTTTCTACTGTTCAAACACTTTTGGAGCTCTGCAAATGTCGCTCGCAAACCAAAATCTGTGCATCAAAAGTCAAATAGCGCTCCTTACTACTAAGTGCACTGGCTTAATTTTCCTCCTTTTTTTGCAATAGCATTCATGAATGAAAAACAAAAACCCCATAAGGGACACTTATCATTTTTAGATACCGTATATACTTGAGTATAAGCTGAGACTTTCAGCCCGTTTTTTTGGGCTGAAAGTCCCCCTCTCGGCTTATACTCGAGTCATACCGGGGGGTCGGCAGGGGAGAGGAGCGGGGGCTGTTTAATTATACTCACCTACTGCTGGCGCAGTCCCTGCGCGTCCCTGCTTCTTCCAGCGCTGCAGATTCTTCCTGTACTGAGCGGTCACATGGTACTGCTCATTAAGGTAATGAATATGTGGCTCCACCTCCCATAGAGGTGGAGCCACATATTCATTACTCTAATGATTGGTAACTGTGACCGCTCAATACAGGAAGAAGATGCAGCAGTGGAAGATGCAGGGACATGCAGGGACCGCGCCAGGAGCAGGTAAGTATACGGGGAGGGGAGCGCTGCGCGATATTTACCTGCTCCTCATTCCGGTGCGGCTCCATCTTCATCGTCCTCTGGCTGTGACGCTCAGGTCAGAGGGCGCAGTGACGTAGTCAGTGCGCGCCCTCTGCTGAGCGTCAGTGCTGGAGACAGAGCCGCACGAAGAGCAGGTAAATATTGAAAGCGCCGGCGTCCTGAGAGAAGAGAGGTGAGTATGTGATTTTTTTTTTTATTGCAGCAGCAGCATTATATATGGCACAGCTTTATATGGAGCATGTATGGGGCCATAATGAACAGTATGGAGCATTATATGTGGCACAGCTTTATATGGGGCCATAATGAACGGTGCAGAGCATTATATGTGGCACAGTTTTATATGGGGCCATAATGAACGGTGCAGAGCATTATATGTAGCATAGCTTTATATAGAGCTTCTATGGGGCAATAATGAACAGTGTGGAGCATTATATATGGCACAGCTTTATATGGAGCATCTATGGGGCCATATTGAACGGTGCAGAGCATTATATGTGGCACAGCTTTATATGGAGCATCTTATGGGGCAATAATGAACGGTATGGAGCATCTATTTTTATTTTTGAAATTCACCGGTAGCTGCTGCATTTCCTACCCTAGGCTTATACTCGAGTCAATAAGTTTTCCCAGTATTTTGTGGCAAAATTAGGGGAGTCGGCTTATACTCGGGTTGGCTTATACTCGAGTATATACGGTATGTTGTGCTTTTTGTCTCTATGCTATTATTGGTTGCTATTAGTGTTGAGCGATACCGTCCGATACTTGAAAGTATCGGTATCGGATAGTATCGGCCGATACCCGAAAAATATCGGATATCGCCGATACCGATATCCGATACCAATACAAGTCAATGGGACATCAAGTATCGGAATGTATCCTCATGGATCCCAGGGTCTGAAGGAGAGGAAACTCTCCTTCAGGCCCTGGGATCCATATTAAAGTGTAAAATAAAGAATTAAAATAAAAAATATTGTTATATTCACCTCTCCGGCGGCCCCTGGACATCAGCGGGAGGATCCGGCGTCCGGCACGGCTTCTTTCTTCAAAATGCGCACCTTCAGGACCTGTGGAATGACGTCCCGGCTTCTGATTGGTCGCGTGCCGCCCATGTGACCGCCACGCGACCAATCAGAAGCCGCGACGTCATTCCTCAGGTCCTAAAAGGCGCTCATTCTAGGACTTTAGCTGAGGAATGACGTCGCGGCTTCTGATTGGTCGCGTGGCGGTCACATGGGCGGCACGCGACCAATCAGAAGCCGGGACGTCATACCACAGGTCCTGAAGGCGCGCATTTTGAAGAAAGAAGCCGTGCCGGACGCCGGATCCTCCCGCTGATGTCCAGGGGCCGCCGGAGAGGTGAATATAACAATATTTTTTATTTTAATTCTTTATTTTACACTTCCGATACCGATACCCGATATCACAAAAATATCGGATCTCGGTATCGGAATTCCGATACCGCAAGTATCGGCCGATACCCGATACTTGCGGTATCGGAATGCTCAACACTAGTTGCTATGTATACCATACTTTATTCATGCCCAGTAGCGCGTGTCTTTGAATATTGACCTTGCTTCTTTGTCTATTTAAACCCCACTCTGTTAGGCCTTTTTCACACATCCGTGTCTCCGGTACGTGTGGTGACACTTTTCATACGTACCTGAGACACGTGCACACGTAGACCAATTCAAATGAATGGGTCTATGCACATGTCAGTGTGTTTCCACGGACTATGTGGGCAGGATCATGGGACAAATGAGACAGTATCATGAGACGTGGGCAAAACAACCTGACTTGTATGTTTTTGACTGTCAGCATGGACGGCAAAATGTCCCACACACATGCACACAGAGAACACACATTGATGTCCTCCATGTGACACGCATCGGCACCTGGGAAGAAGCGCTACAGTAAGCACTGTTCCCCGGGGGCAGGTGCTGAAGCCTGCTCTCACCATTCTCCCCTGCTCTGTCGGCAAGCAGAGGATTATAATGAGCATTATATTAAAGTCCGAAAATCAACAGGTGGGGACTTTTGGGACTGATACCCCCATCATCCGACACCTTCTGCAGCTAATAAAAGTGCCACTAAGTGCGGATGATAAGGGATTTTCACAGCCGCCGGCTGCGATCTAAGAAAATAAATGGATGAAAACCTCAACATGGGTTCTTGAGCCAACCAGGATGGAGACACGGGGGCAGAAAGGAAGCAGGGGGCAGGATTGGAGACAAGGGGCAGGATTGGAGACAAGGGGCAGAATGGAGACAAGGGGCAGGATGGAGACTTGGGGGCAGGATGGAGACATGGGGACAAGATGGAGACAATGGGGCAGGCTGGAGACACGGGGCAGGATGGAGACAAGGGGCAGAATGAAAACATGGGTGCAGGATGGAGACACGGAGCAGGCTGGAGACACGGGGGCAGGATGAAGACATGGGGGAAGGTTAGAGACATGGGGCAGGCTGCAGACACAGGGGCAGGCCGGAGACATGGGGCAGGATGGAGACATGGGGCCGGATGGAGACACGGGAATGATGGAGGTCACGAGGCAGGCTGCAAACACAGGGGCAGGCTGCAGACATGGGGCAGGCTGGAGACACGGGGCAGGATGAAGACACGGGAGCAGGATGGAGATATGGGGCAGAATGGAGACAAGGGGAAGTATGGAGACACAGGGGCATTATGGAAACATGGCGTCAGGATGGAGACACAGGGGCAGGATGCAGACATGGGGAAGAATGGAGACACGGGGGCAGGATGGAAACATGGCGGCAGGATGGAGACACAGAGGCAGGATGGGTGACATGTGGGCAGGATCGGAGACATGTGGGCAGGATCGGAGACATGTGGGCAGGATTGGAGACACAAGGCAGGATTGGAGACATGGGGCAGAATGGAGACAAGGGGCGGGATGAAGACTGATGGGGCAGGAATAAGGGGCAGGATGGAGACATGGTGCAATATCATGGGGTAGGATGGAGACAGATGGGGCAATATCATGGGGCAGATGGTGCAGGATCATGGGGCAAATGGGGCAGGATCATGGGATAGATGAGACAGGATCATGAGACATATGGGGCAGGATCATGAGACAGATGGGGCAGAATGGGAGAACATATGGGGCCAGGATGGGAGAACATATGGCTGGAGCCAGGAATGAGACACACTGGGGTCAGGTTGAGGGACATTATTACCATGGGGCTAATTAAGGGATATTATTACTGCAGTGATGTATTTCTTTTATTTTTTGAGGAAACTGTTTTAAATGAGGGAAGCAGTCCTCTTACTGTGCAGAGCAACACTGTAGTTTAGAATTTGGGGAAAAAAATAAATATGTTCTGCAAGCAGTGCTCTAGATAACTTTGTTATTTCCTGCAGAGACGAGCCCTGGCTGGAAGAAGTGACGGCGGTCTGTGCTGGATGAAGATGAAAAGCAAAGATGAAGGACTTCACCTAAAGACATCACTGGTGAGTCAGTGTGTTACCTGTACACTGACACTATACACCGTATACTATATACAGCGGTCCTGTGTACAATGTCACCAGTGATCACTGGATTACCTTTACACTATATACTATA
Source organism: Ranitomeya imitator (assembly GCF_032444005.1). Lineage (NCBI taxonomy): Eukaryota > Metazoa > Chordata > Amphibia > Anura > Dendrobatidae > Ranitomeya > Ranitomeya imitator. The sequence goes on from NC_091282.1 coordinate 1,110,968,022, forward strand.
AATAGGGCTCCTGTGTATAATGTCACCGGTGTTCATTGTATTACCTGTACACTGACACTATATACAGAGCTCATGTGTTTAATGTCACTGGTGATCACTATATTACCTGTACACAGATACTGCATACTATGTACAGATCTCCTGTGTAAAATGACACTTATGGTGATATTAATAATAATAATAATAATAATTTTATTTATATAGCGCCAACATATTCCGCAGCGCTTTACAAATTATAGAGGGGACTTGTACAGATAATAGACATTACAGCATAACAGAAATCACAGTTCAAAATAGATACCAAGAGGAATGAGGGCCCTGCTAGCAAGCTTATAAACTTCGAGGAAAAAGGGGAGACACGAGAGGTGGATGGTAACAATTGCTTTAGTTACTCGGACCAGCCATAGTGTAAGGCTCAGGTGTTCATGTAAAGCTGAATGAACCAGTTAACTGGCTAAGTATGTAGCAGTGCAGGCACAGAGGGCTATTAACTGCATAAAGTGTATGAGAACATGATGCAAGGAACCGGATTATGTTTTTTTTTTAATGGGCTACACAGGGATAGTTAGGTTAATGCGTTGAGGTGGTAGGCCAATCTGAACAAATGAGTTTTTAGGGCACGCTTAAAACTGTGGGGATTAATCATATTAACCTAGGTAGTGCATTCCAAAGAATCGGCGCAGCACGTGTAAAGTCTTGGAGACGGGAGTGGGAGGTTCTGATTATTGAGGATGCTAACCTGAGGTCATTAGCGGAGCGGAGGGCACGGGAAGGGTGGTAGACTGAGTCCAGAGAGGAGATGTAGGGTGGTGCGAAGCCATGGAGTGCTTTGTTGATGAGGGTTGTAGTTTTGTACTGGATTCTTGAGTGGATGTTTAACCAGTGTAATGACTGGCGCAAGGTAGAGGCATCGGTGTAACAATTGGTGAGGAATATGATCCTGGCTGCAGCATTCAGGGCAGATTGGAGCGGGGAGAGTTTGGTAAGAGGGAGGCCGATTAGTAGAGTTACAATAGTCCAGACGAGAATGACTAATTGAAACAGTAAGAGGTAAGAGTTTTTGCAGAGTCGAAAGTAAGAAAAGGGCGAATTCTAGAAAGGTTTTTGAGATGCAGATAAGAAGAGTGAGCCAGTGATCGGATGTGGGAGGTGAATGAAAGCTTGGAATCAAGTATGACCCCAAGGCAGCGGGCATGTTGCTTTGGAGTAATGGTGGAACCGCACATGGAGATGGCAATGTTAGGCAAAAGTAGGTTAATAGAGGGAGAAAACATGAGGAGTTTAGTTCTTGACAGGTTCAGTTTCAGATAGAGGGAGGACATGATGTTAGAGACAACGGTAAGACAATCACTGGTGTTTTCTAAAAAGGTCAGCATCATAACAGGAGAAGAAGTGTATAATTAGGTGTCGTCAGCATAAAGATGGTACTGGAAACCAAATCTACTGATTGTTTGTCTAATAGGGGCAGTATACAAAGAGAAGAGGAGGGGGCCTAGGACTGATCCTTGAGGAACCCCAACAGTAAAGGGAAGGTGAGAGGAGGAGGAACCAGCAAAAGATACAGTGAAGGTTTCGGTCAAAGAGATAGGAGGAGAACCAGGAGAGAACGGTGTCCTTGAGGCCGATGGAGTGGAGCATAGTGAGGAGGAGCTGATGATCCACAATATCAAATGCTGCGGAGAGATCGAAGAGAATTAGCATGGAGTAGTGACCATTAGATTTAGCTGTTAGTAGGTCATTAGAGACTTTAGTGAGGGCAGTTTCAGTAGAGTGTAAAGAGCGGAAACCAGATTGAAGAGGGTTGAGAAGTATGTATGTATGGTTAAATGAAGAATATTAAAATACTTTTTTCCTAATGTGTGCGTGTTTTTTTAACCCTTTATTACTATTAGATTAATAATGGATAGGCGTCTTATTGACGCCTCTCTGTTATTAATCCGGCTTAATGTCACCTTACAATAGCAAGGTGACATTAACCCCTTAATACCCCTTGTTAGAACCCCTTGTTCTTCCGACCAGCCTAGAACCTGCAGTAACCACCAATTGACCAAACCGCTGCATGACCAGCTCTACCCTCGCCTACTGTATTCTCACGCATCCCTTGTACATTGTGAGGCTTCGCGGGCATGGTCCTCTCTCCTCCTGTACCAGTTATGACTTGTATTTTTTAAGATTATTGTACTTGTTTTTATTATGTATACCCCTCCTTACATGTAAAGCGCCATGGAATAAATGGAGCTATAACAATAAATAATAATAATAAATAATTATTACCCCATATCCCACCGCTACACAGGAGTGGGAAGAGAGGGGCTAAGTGCCAGAATTGGCGCATCTTACAGATACAATATCCATGGCCCCTCTCTAGGCTATGAATATCAGCCCGCAGCTGTCAGCGCAGCCTTTCTGGCTATAAAATATAGGGGGGACCCCACGTAATTTTTTTGGGGGGTCCCCCTATCTTAATAGCCAGTAAAGGCTACGCAGACAGCTGCGGGCTGATATTCATAGCAGGCTACAAATATTGGCCCCCGGCCGTTGGCTTTCCCCTCTGGTGCAGAAAATTGCACGGGAGCCCGCGCAATTTTTTTCCTGTTTTTTTTTTAAATTCATCACTCATTAAGGAATCTTTCACACTTGCGTTGGGCCGACGTACTGACACACGTTGTGAAATTTGTGCACGACGTGGGTAGCTGATGCAGTTCTTCAATGCATCCTCTGCCCATTCTGAAGTCCGAGGAGGAGGGGCGGAGTTTCGGCCGCGCATGCGCGGTAGAAAGTGGCAGACGCGACAGACAAAAAACCGTTCACTTGAACGTTTTTTTGTGCCGACTGTCCGCCAAAACACGATGGATCCGTTGCGCGATGGACGCGACGTGTGGTGATCCGTCGCTAATACAAGTCTATGGGTAAAACATGCATCCCGCGAGCACATTTGCAGGATCCGTTTTTTCCCAAAATGATGGATTGCGACGGATTGCTAACAGCGCAAGTGTGAAAGGAGCCTTAGAAACAACTGCCTTTCTATTATAAATCTATGGATATATCTATCTATAGATATATTTATAGATAGATATATCTATAGATACATAGATGTATTTATCCATATATCTGGCTGCTTTGACACATCAGGTTTTTGCCGTCAGGCACAATCCGACGAGTTTAAAAAAAACGGATCCGGCGGAAAAAACAGATCCAGTGGAAAAAACAGATCCTGCGGAAAAAACGGATCTTGGGGAAAAAAATTAATGCTGCGGAAAAAAAATGGATCCGGCGGAAAAAAATGGATCCGGTGGAAAAAACGGATCCTGCAGAAAAAAAACAATCCAGTGGAAAAAAACAGATCCAGCGGAAAAAAACGATCTGGTGGAAAAAACGGATCCAGCAGAAAAAAACGGATCTGGCAGAAAAAAACGGATCCTGGGGAAAAAAATATCCGTTTTTTTAAAACTCGCCGGATTGTGTTTGACTGCAAAAACCTGATGTGTGAAAGCAGCCAGATATATAGATTGATACATCTATGTAGCTATAGATATATCTATCTACTAGCTGAAGAGCCCGGCGTTGCCTGGGCATAGTAAATATCTGTGGTTAGTTATAGCACGTCACTTCTCTTATTATCCCATTATGCCTCTCATTTTCCCAATCACATCTTTAATTTTCCCCCTCACATCTCTCATTTTCTCCCTCACACCTCTCATTTTCTCCCTCACTCCTCTCATTCCCGCCTAACACTTGTCATTTCGACCTCACATCTGTCATTTTCCGATCACTACACTATTTTCCCTCACTCCTCTCATTTTGCACTCACACCTTTTCATTTTCACCTCACACCTCTCATTTTCACCTCAGTATACACATGTTTGTCATCTCCCTTATATATAGTATACACCTGTATGTCATCTCCTGTATATAGTATATACCTGTATGTCATCTCCCCTGTATATAGTATATACCTGCTGTGTGTCATCTCCCCTGTATATAGTATATACCTGTATGTCATCTCCTCCTATATATAGTATATACCTGAATGTCATCTCCTCCTATATATAGTATATACCTGTATGTCATCTCCTCCTATATATAGTATATACCTGTATGTCATCTCCTTCTATATATAGTATATACCTGTATGTCATCTCCTCCTGTATATAGTATATACCTGTGTGTCATCTCCCCTGTATATAGTATATATCTGTGTGTCATCTCCTCTTGTATATAGTATATAACTGTATGTCATCTTCTATATATAGCATATACCTGTATGTCATCTCCTCCTGTATATAGTATATACCTGTACGTAATCTGCTCCTGTATATACTATATATACCTGTGTGTCATCTCCTCCTGTATATAGTATATACCTGTATGTCATCTCCTCCTGTATATAGTATGTACCTGTATGTCATCTCCTCCTTTATATAGTATATACCTGTGTGTCATCTCTCCTGTATATAGTATATATCTATGTGTCATCTCCCCTGTAAATAGTATATACCTGTGTGATCTCCTGTATTAGACCTCGTTAACACGTTATTTGCTCAGTATTTTTACCTCAGTATTTGTAAGATAAATTGGCAGCCTGATAAATCCCTAGCCAACAGGAAGCCCTCCCCCTGGCAGTATATATTAGCTCACACATACACATAATAGACAGGTCATGTGACTGACAGCTGCCTTATTTCCTATATGGTACATTTGTTGCTCTTGTAGTTTGTCTGATTATTAATCAGAATTTTATTTTTGAAGGCTAATACCAGACTTGTGTGTGTTTTAGGGCGAGTTTCGTTTGTCAAGTTGTGTGTGTTGAGTTGTGTGTGGCAACATGCATGTAGCGACTTTTGTGAGATGAGTTTTGTGTGGCAACATGCGTGTAGCAACTTTTTGTGTGTCGAGTTGCATGTGACAGGTTAGTGTAGCAAGTTGTGTGCAGCAAGTTTTGCGCATGGCGAGTTTTGCGCGTGGTGAGTTTTATGTCTGGTGCCTTTTGAGTATGTGCAAGTTTTGTGTGAGGCAACTTTTGCATGTGTTGCAAATTTTGTGCATATGGCAATTTTTCCGCATGTGCAAGTTTTGCGTGTGGCGAGTTTTCCATGAGGTGAGTTTTGCACTTGTGGCGAGTTTTGCGTGAGCCTATTTTTTGCATGTGGTGAGTTTTGCGCGTGGTGAGTTTTGAGCGGCGACTTTTGTGTTTCGACTTTTATGTGGCGAAGTTGGCGTATGTGTGGTGAAATGTGTGCTGAGGGTGGTATATGTGTTCAAGCACGTGGTTGTGTGTGGCGCATTTTGTGTGTGTGTTCATATCCCCGTGTGGTGAGTATCCCATGTCGGGGTCCTACCTTATCAACTGTACGGTATATACTCTTTGGCGCCATCGCTCTCACTCTTTAAGTCCCCCTTGTTCACATCTGGCAGCTGTCAATTTGCCTCCAACACTTTTCCTTTCACTTTTCCCCATTATGTAGATAGGGGAAAAATAGTTTGGTGAATTGGAAAGCGCGGAGTTAAAATTTCACCTCACAACATAGCCTATGACGCTCTCAGGGTCCAGACGTGTGACTGTGCAAAATTTTGTTTCTGTAGCTGTGACGCCTCCAACACTTTTCCTTTCACTTTTTTCCCCATTATGTAGATAGGGGCAAAATTGTTTCGTGAATTGGAAAGCGCGGGGTTAAAATTTCACCTCACAACGTAGCCTATGACGCTCTCAGAGTCCAGACGTGTGGCTGTGCAAAATTTTGTTTCTGTAGCTGCGACGCCTCCAACACTTTTCCTTTCACCTTTTTCCCCATTATGTAGATAGGGGCAAAATTGTTTGGTGAATTGGAAAGCGCGGGGTTAAAATTTCACCTCACAACGTAGCCTATGACGCTCTCAGGGTCCAGATGTGTGACTGTGCAAAATTTTGTGGCTGTAGCTGCGACGGTGCAGATGCCAATCCCGGACATACACACACACATACACACACACACACATTCAGCTTTATATAGTAGATAAATGTATCTATGGATAGATATATCCATAGATATATAATAGAAAGGCCGATGTTTCTAAGGTTACTTTCACACTTGCGTTTTTAGCAATCCGTCACAATCCGTTGTTTTGGGCAAAAAATGGATCCTGCAAATGTGCCTGCAGGATGCGTTTTTTACCCATAGACTTGTATTATCAATGGATCGTCACACGTCGCGTCCGTCGTGCAACGGATCCGTCGTGTTTTCACGGACAGTTGGCACAAAAAAAAATGTTCAAGTGAATGTTTTTTTGTCCATCGCATCTGCCGTTTTCTACCGCGCATGCGCTGCTGCAACTCCGCCCCATCCTCCCCGGACTTCAGAATGGGCAGCGGATGCGTTGAAAAACTCTATCCGCTGCAACCGTCATGCAAAATTTCACAATGTGCATTGATACGTTGGCCCGACGCATAGCGACGGACCCTTATAGACGCAAGTGTGAAAGAGGCCTTATTGAGCATTGAATTGAAAAAAAAACGGAAAAAAACGGCATGGGCTCCCGCACAATTTTCTGCGCCAGAGGGGGAAAGCCGATGGCGGGGGGCCAATATTTGTAGCCTGCTATGAATATCAGCCCGCAGCTGTCTGCGTAGCCTTTACTGGCTATTAAAATAGGGGGACCCCCCCAAAAAATGACGTGGGGTCCCCCTATATTTTATAGCCAGAAAGGCTACCCAGACAGCTGCGGGCTGATATTCATAGCCTAGAGATGGGCCATGGATATTGGCCTCCCCGGTTACAAATACCAGTCCGCAGCCGCCCCAGAAATGGCGCATCTGTAAGATGTGCCAATTCCAGCACTTAGCCCCTCTCTTCCCACTCCCGTGTAGCGGTTGGATATGGGGTAATAAGAGGTTAATGTCACCTTGCTATTGTAAGGTGACATTAACCACTTCCCGACCTGTGACACAGCATATGCGTTATGAAAGTCGGTGCCAATCCGACCTGTGACGCATATGCTGTGTCACAGAATGATCGCGTCCCTGCAGATCAGGTGAAAGGGTTAACTCTCATTTCACCCGATCTGCAGGGACATGGGGAGTGGTACTTTAGTCAAGGGGGGTGGCTTCACCCCCCCATGGCTACGATCGCTCTGATTGGCAGTTTCACTTTCAACAGCCAATCAGAGCGATTTGTAATATTTCACCTATTAAAACTGGTGAAATATTACAATCCAACCATGGCCAATGCTGCAATATCATCGGCCATGGCTGGAGACACTGGTCTGCACCCCCCCACCCCACCGATCGCCCCCCCAAGCCACCGATCTGTCCTTTACACTGCTCCGCTCCCCTCCGTCCTCCTGTCCGCTCCCCCCCGTGCTCCAATCCCACCCCAGTGCTCCAACCACCCCCCCTGCACTCTGATCCACCCCCCCGCACTCCGATTCACCCCCTCGGTGCTCCAATCCACCCCCCCGTGCTCCGATCCCCCCCTGCTCCGATCCACCCCCACTGCACTCTGATCCACCCCCCTGCACTCCGATCCACCCCCCGGTGCTCTAGTCCACCCCCATGCTCCGATCCACCCCCCGTGCTCCGATCCACCCCCGTGCTCCAATCCACCCTCCATGCTCCGATCCACCCCCCGTGCTCCCCTCCACCCCATCATACTTACCGAGCCTCCCGTGGTCCATCCGTCTTCTTTCCTGGCCACAGCCATCTTCCAAAATGGCGGGTGCATGCGCAGTGCGCCCACCGAATCTGCCGGCCGGCAGATTCATTTCAAGTGCATTTTGATCACTGTGACCTATCACAGTGATCAAAATAAAAAAAATAGTAAATGACCCCCCCTTTGTCACCCCCATAGGTAGGGACAATAATAAAATAAAGAAAAATTTTTTTTTCTTCCACTAAGGTTGGGGTAAGAACTAGGGTTAGGGTTAGGGTTATGGCTAAGGCTAGGGTTAGTGTTAGGGTTATGGCTAGGGTTAGGGTTTGGATCCCTTTATCACCTTGATGGTGGGGGGTGGCTTAGCGCTAGGGTTATGGCTAGACTTGTTTTTCTCTATTGAAACGCATGCGTTCAAAAACGCAACCAAATGCATGTGCTTAAAAACGCATGCATTTACATAGACAGCAATACGTTTTTTTGCTGCAAAAAAACGCATGCGTTTTTTTGCGGCAAAAAAAAAACGTCTCTAGAAATTACTACATGTTGCATTTCCGCACCAAAACGCAAGCATCGAAATGACGCATGCGTCGTCAAATGCGGCCAAACACGTACAAAAAATGCATGCGTTTTTAATGTTAAATATAGGGGAAAAAACACATGCGTTTATTTGCGTTAAAATGCAGCTGCAAAAAACGCAAATGTGAAACCAGCCTAACTAGTTTAGATGCCCAGTAATCAAAGGGGAATGACCTGTGAGGGAGAACATCGATAATGGCGGAAAAATAGTTGGTTACCTGATGTGAATTCTGTTGTCAAGCTCCCTCCTGTGGTCATGAATGGTACTTCGGCTGGTTCTGTCCATGGGCTTCCTCTGGTGGTTGTGAGTGGGGCTTCGGCTTCTGAGTTTCCTTCCACAGGTGACGAGGTTAATTCGTTACCTGGCTGCTCTATTTAACTCCACTTAGATCTTGCTCCTTGCCACCTGTCAATGTTCTAGTATTGGTCTAGTTCACTCCTGGATCGTTCTGGTGACCTGTTTTCTCCAGCAGAAAGCTAAGTTCCTGCTTGTTTTTCTCTTGTTTGCTATTTTTCTGTCCAGCTTGCTATTTTGATTTTTGTCTTGCTTGCTGGAAGCTCTGGGAGGCAGAGGGGGCGCCTCCGCACCGTGAGTCGGTGCGGAGGGTCTTTTGCGCACTCTGCGTGGTTTTTTGTAGTTTTTGTGCTGACCGCAAAGTTACCTTTCCTATCCTCTGTCTGTTCAGCAAGTCGGGCCTCTCTTTGCTAAAATCTATTTCATCTCTGTGTTTGTGATTTTCATCTTAACTCACAGTCATTATATGTGGGGGGCTGCCTTTTCCTTTGGGGAATTTCTCTGAGGCAAGGTAGGCTTTATATTTCTATCTTTAGGGCTAGCTAGTTCTTAGGCTGTGACGAGTTGCATAGAGAGCGTTAGGAGCAATCCACGGCTATTTCTAGTGTGTGTGATAGGATTAGGGATTGCGTTCAGCAGAGTTCCCACGTCCCAGAGCTTGTCCTGTATTATTGTAACTATCAGGTCTTTCCGTGTGCTTTTAACCACCAGGTCCATTATTGTCCTAACCACCAGGTCATAACAGTACAGGTGGCCCAAAGTATTAATGCATCTCAATAGAGGGATAAGAGAAGTTCTGAGACCATTTTTTTTTCTTTGCAGTGTGTTTTGTCTCTCTTTTCCCCTTTACCTCTGGGTGGTTCAGGATACAGGTGTAGATATGGACATTCAAGGTCTGTCCTCTTGTATGGATAATCTCACTGCAAGGGTTCAAGACATTCAAGATTTTGTGGTTCAGAATCCGATTTCAGAGCCTAGGATTCCAATTCCTGATTTGTTTTCTGGGGATAGATCTAAGTTTCTGAATTTCAAAAATAATTGTAAATTGTTTCTTGCTTTGAAACCTCGCTCCTCAGGTGACCCTGTTCAACAAGTGAAAATCATTATTTCTTTGTTACCTGGCGACCCTCAAGACTGGGCATTTTCCCTTGCGCCAGGAGATCCAGCATTGCGTGATGTTGATGCGTTTTTTCTGGCGCTTGGATTGCTTTATGATGAACCAAATTCAGTGGATCAGGCAGAGAAAATCTTGCTGGCTCTGTGTCAGGGTCAGGATAAGGAAGAGATATATTGTCAGAAGTTTAGGAAGTGGTCTGTACTCACTCAGTGGAATGAATGTGCCCTGGCAGCAATTTTCAGAAAGGGTCTCTCTGAAGCCCTTAAGGATGTCATGGTGGGATTTCCCATGCCTGCTGGTCTGAATGAGTCTATGTCTTTGGCCATTCAGATCGATCGACGCTTGCGTGAGCGTAAAGCTGTGCACCATTTGGCGGTATTATCTGAGCATGGACCTGAGCCTAAGCAATGTGATAGGACTTTGACCAGAGCTGAACGGCAGGAACACAGACGTCGGAATGGACTGTGTTTTTACTGTGGTGATTCCACTCATGCTATCTCCGATTGTCCTAAGCGCACTAAGCGGTTCGCTAGGTCTGCCACCATTGGTACGGTACAGTCGAAATTTCTTTTGTCTGTTACTCTGATTTGCTCTTTGTCATCCTATTCTGTTATGGCATTTGTGGATTCAGGTGCTGCCCTGAATTTGATGGACTTGGAGTTTGCTAGGCGCTGTGGTTTTTTCTTGGAGCCCTTGCAGTATCCTATTCCATTGAGAGGAATTGATGCCAAGCCTTTGGCCAAGAATAAGCCTCAGTGTTGGACCCAATTGACCATGTGCATGGCTCCTGCACATCAGGAGGATATTCGCTTTTTGGTGTTGCATAATCTGCATGATGTGGTCGTTTTGGGGTTGCCATGGCTACAGGTCCATAATCCAGTGTTGGATTGGAAATCTATGTCTGTGTCCAGCTGGGGTTGTCAGGGGGTACATGGTGATGTTCCATTTTTGTCAATTTCGTCATCCACTCCTTCTGAAGTCCCGGAGTTTTTGTCGGATTACCGGGATGTATTTGATGAGCCCAAATCCAGTGCCCTACCTCCTCATAGGGATTGCGATTGTGCTATTAATTTGATTCCTGGTAGTAAGTTTCCTAAGGGCCGACTGTTCAATTTATCTGTGCCAGAACACGCCGCTATGCGGAGTTATATAAAGGAATCCTTGGAGAAAGGTCAAATTCGCCCGTCGTCATCACCGTTAGGAGCAGGGTTCTTTTTTTGTGGCCAAGAAGGATGGTTCTTTGAGACCTTGTATTGATTACCGCCTTCTTAATAAAATTACAGTCAGGTTTCAGTATCCTTTGCCGCTGCTGTCTGATTTGTTTGCTCGTATTAAAGGGGCTAGTTGATTCACCAAGATAGATCTTCGAGGGGCGTTTAATCTTGTGCGTATTAAACAGGGCGATGAATGGAAAACAGCATTTAATACGCCCGAGGGCCATTTTGAGTACCTGGTTATGCCATCCGGGCTTTCCAATGCTCCATCAGTATTTCAGTCCTTTATGCATGACATCTTCCGAAAGTACCTGGATAAATTCCTGATTGTATATTTGGATGATATTTTGGTCTTTTCGGATGATTGGGAGTCTCACGTGAAGCAGGTCAGAATGGTGTTCCAGGTCCTTCGTGCAAATTCTTTGTTTGTGAAGGGGTCAAAGTGTCTCTTTGGAGTTCAGAAGGTTTTATTTTTGGGTTTCATTTTTTCCCCTTCTACTATCGAGATGGACCCTGTTAAAGTCCAGGCCATTTATGATTGGACTCAGCCGACATCTGTGAAGAGCCTGCAAAAGTTCCTGGGCTTTGCTAATTTTTATCGTCGCTTCATCAGTAATTTTTCTAGTGTTGCTAAACCGTTGACTGATTTGACCAAGAAGGGTGCTGATGTGGTCAATTGGTCCTCTGCGGCTGTAGAGGCTTTTCAGGAGTTGAAGCGTCGTTTTGCTTCTGCCCCTGTGTTGTGCCAGCCAGATGTTTCGCTCCCGTTTCAGGTCGAGGTTGATGCTTCTGAGATTGGAGCAGAGGCTGTTTTGTCGCAAAGAAGTTCTGACGGCTCGGTGATGAAACCATGTGCCTTCTTTTCTAGAAAGTTTTTGCCTGCTGAGCGCAATTATGATGTTGGCAATCGAGAGTTGTTGGCCATGAAGTGGGCATTCGAGAAGTGGCGTCATTGGCTTGAAGGAGCCAAGCATCGCATGGTGGTCTTGACGGATCACAAGAATTTGACTTATCTCGAGTCTGCCAAACGGTTGAATCCTAGACAGGCTCGATGGTCGCTATTTTTCTCCCGTTTTGATTTTGTGGTTTCGTACCTTCCGGGCTCTAAGAATGTGAAGGCTGATGCCCTGTCAAGGAGTTTTGTGCCCGACTCTCCGGGTGTTCCTGAGCCGGCGGGTATTCTCAAAGAGGGGGTAATTTTGTCTGCCATCTCCCCTGATTTGCGGCGGGTGCTGCAAAAATTTCAGGCTGATAGACCTGACCGTTGCCCAGCGAGAAACTGTTTGTCCCTGATAGATGGACTAGTAGAGTTATCTCTGAGGTTCATTGTTCGGTGTTGGCTGGTCATCCTGGAATCTTTGGTACCAGAGATTTGGTGGCTAGATCCTTTTGGTGGCCGTCTTTGTCACGGGATGTGCGTTCTTTTGTGCAGTCCTGTGGGACTTGTGCTCGGGCTAAGCCCTGCTGTTATCGTGCTAGTGGGTTGCTTTTGCCCTTGCCGGTCCCGAAGAGGCCCTGGACGCATATTTCTATGGATTTTATTTCGGATCTCCCCGTCTCTCAAAAGATGTCGGTCATTTGGGTGGTGTGTGATCGCTTCTCTAAGATGGTCCATTTGGTACCCTTGTCTAAATTGCCTTCCTCCTCTCATTTGGTGCCATTGTTTTTCCAGCATGTGGTTCGTTTGCATGGCATTCCGGAGAACATCGTTTCGGACAGAGGTTCCCTGTTTGTTTCGAGGTTTTGGCGATCCTTTTGTGCTAGGATGGGCATTGATTTGTCTTTTTCCTCGGCTTTCCATCCTCAGACAAATGGCCAAACCGAACGAACTAATCAGACTTTGGAAACATATCTGAGATGCTTTGTTTCTGCTGATCAGGATGATTGGGTGTCCTTTTTGCCTTTGGCTGAGTTCGCCCTTAATAATCGGGCCAGCTCGGCTACTTTGGTTTCGCCGTTTTTCTGCAATTCTGGTTTCCATCCTCGTTTCTCTTCAGGGCAGGTTGAGTCTTCGGACTGTCCTGGTGTAGATACTGTGGTGGATAGGTTGCAGCAGATTTGGACTCATGTGGTGGACAATTTGACATTGTCTCAGGAGAAGGCTCAACGTTTCGCTAACCGCTGGCGCTGTGTGGGTCCCCGACTTCGTGTTGGGGATTTGGTTTGGTTGTCATCTCGTTATGTTCCTATGTAGGTTTCCTCTCCTAAGTTTAAACCTCGTTTCATTGGTCCGTATAAGATTTCTGAGGTTCTCAATCCTGTGTCATTTCGTTTGATCCTTCCAGCTTCTTTTGCCATCCATAATGTGTTCCATAGGTCGTTGTTGCGGAGATACGTGGCGCCTGTGGTTCCATCCGTTGATCCTCCTGCCCCGGTGTTGGTTGAGGGGGAGTTGGATTATGTGGTGGAGAAGATTTTGGATTCTTGTATTTCGAGACGGAAACTCCAGTACCTGGTCAAGTGGAAGGGTTATGGTCAGGAAGATAATTCCTGGGTCTTTGCCTCTGATGTTCATGCTGCTGATCTGGTTCGTGCCTTTCATTTGGCTCGTCCTGGTCGGCCTGGGGGCTCTGGTGAGGGTTTGGTGACCCCTCCTAAAGGGGGGGGTACTGTTGTGAATTCTGTTGTCAAGCTCCCTCCTGTGGTCATGAATGGTACTTCGGCTGGTTCTGTCCATGGGCTTCCTCTGGTGGTTGTGAGTGGGGCTGCGGCTTCTGAGTTTCCTTCCACAGGTGACGAGGTTAATTCGCTAGCTGGCTGCTCTATTTAACTCCACTTAGATCTTGCTCCTTGCCACCTGTCAATGTTCTAGTATTGGTCTAGTTTGCTCCTGGATCGTTCTGGTGACCTGTTTTCTCCAGCAGAAAGCTAAGTTCCTGCTTGTTTTTCTCTTGTTTGCTATTTTTCTGTCCAGCTTGCTATTTTGATTTTTGTCTTGCTTGCTGGAAGCTCTGGGAGGCAGAGGGGGCGCCTCCGCACCATGAGTCGGTGCGGAGGGTCTTTTGCGCACTCTGCATGGTTTTTTGTAGTTTTTGTACTGACCGCAAAGTTACCTTTCCTATCCTCTGTCTGTTCAGTAAGTCGGGCCTCTCTTTGCTAAAATCTATTTCATCTCTGTGTTTGTGATTTTCATCTTAACTCACAGTCATTATATGTGGGGGGCTGCCTATTCCTTTGGGGAATTTCTCTGAGGCAAGGTAGGCTTTATATTTCTATCTTTAGGGCTAGCTAGTTCTTAGGCTGTGACGAGTTGCATAGTGACGAATTGCAGTTTACTATTGGAGCAGTTGTAAAACCGCTGCGGAATCTGCAGAAAGAAGTGACATGCTGCGGAATGTAAACCATTGCATTTCAGTGCAGTTTTTCCGCAGCATGTGTACAGCGATTTTTGTTTCCCATAGGTTTACATTGAACTGTAAACTTATGAGAAACTGCTGCAGATCCGCAGCGTTTTCCGCAGTGTGTGCACATACCTTTAGAATTAGGCTATGTGCACACGGTGTGGATTTGGCTGCGGATCCGCAGCGGATTGGCCGCTGCGGATTCGCAGCAGTGTTCCATCAGGTTTACAGTACCAAGTAAACTTATGGAAAACCAAATCCGCTGTGCCCATGGTGCGGAAAATACCGCGCGGAAACGCTGCGTTGTAATTTCCGCAGCATGTCAATTCTCTGTGCTGATTCCGCAGCGTTTTACACCTGTTCTGCAATAGGAATCTGCAGGTGAAAAATTCACAAAAAACACTGGAAATCCGCTGTAAATCCACAAGTAAAACGCAGTGCGCCTTTTACCTGCAGATTTTTCAAAAATGGTGCTGAAAAATCTCACACGAATCCGCAACGTGGGCACATAGCCTTAGGGTTAGGGTTGGAATTAGGGTTGTGGTTAGGGTTGTGATTAGGGTTATGGATACAGTTGGGATTAGGGTTAGGGGTGTGTTGGGGTTAGTGTTGGAGGTAGAATTGAGGGGTTTCCACTGTTAGGCACATCAGGGGTCTCCAAACACAACATGGCGCCACCATTAATTTCAGCCAATCTTGTATTCAAAAAATCAAATGGTGCTCCCTCACTTCCGAGCCCCGACGTGCGCCTAAACAGTGGTTTACCCCCACATATGGGGTACCAGCATACTCAGGACAAACTGCACAACAATTATTGGGGTCCAATTTCTCCTGTTACCCTTGTGAAAATGAAAAATTGCTTGCTAAAACATCATTTTTGAGGAAAGAAAAATGATTTTTTATTTTCACGGCTCTGCGTTGTAAATGCCTGTGAAGCACTTGGGGGTTCAAAGTGCTCACCACATATCTAGGTAAGTTCCTTGGGGGGTCTAGTTTCCAAAATCGTGTCACTTGTGGGGGAGCTCCAATGTTTAGGCACACAGGGGCTCTCCAAACGCGACATGGTGTCCGCTACCAATTGGAGCTAATTTTTCATTCAAAAAGTCAAATGGCGCTCCTTCCCTTCCGAGCCTTACCATGTGCCCAAACAGTGGTTTACCCCCACATGTGAGGTATCGGTGTACTCAGGAGAAATTGCCCAACAAATTTTAGGAACCATTCTATCATGTTGCCCATGTGAAAATGAAAAAATTGAGGCGAAAAGAATTTTTTTGTGAAAAAAAAGTACTTTTTCATTTTTACAGATCAATTTGTGAAGCACCTGAGGGTTTAAAGTGCTCACTAGGCATCTAGATAAGTTCCTTGGGGCGTCTAGTTTCCAAAATGGGGTCACGTGTGGGGGAGTTCCAATTTTTAGGCACACGGGGGCTCTCCAAACGCGACATGGTGTCCGCTAATGAGTGGAGCCAATTTTTCATTCAAAAAGTCAAATGGCGCTCCTTCCCTTCCAAGCCCTGCCGTGCGCCCAAACAGTGGTTTACCCCCACATATCAGGTATCACCGTACTCAGGACAAATTTACAACAACTTTCGTCGTTCAGTTTCTCCTTTTACCATTGGGAAAATAAAAAAATTGTTGCTAAAAGATCATTTTTGTAACTAAAAAGTTAAATGTTCATTTCTTCCTTCCATGTTGCTTCTGCTGCTGTGATGCACCTGAAGGGTTAATAAACTTCTTGAATGTGGTTTTGTGCACCTTGAGGGGTGCAGTTTTTAGAATGGTTTCACTTTGGGGTATTTTCAGCCATATAGACCCCTCAAACTGACTTCAAATGTGAGGCGCTCCCTAAAAAAATGGTTTTGTAAATTTCGTTGTAAAAATGAGAAATCGCTGGTCAAATTTTAACCCTTATAACTTCCTAGCAAAAAAAAATTTTGTTTCCAAAATTGTGCTGATGTAAAGTAGACATGTGGGAAATGTTATTTATTAACTATTTTGTGTCATATAACTCTCTGGTTTAACAGAATAAAAATTAAAAATGTGAAAATTGCAAAATTTTAAAAATTTTCGCCAAATTTCCGTTTTTATCACAAATAAACGCAGAATATATTGACCTAAATTTACGACTATCATGAAGCCCAATATGTCACGAAAAAACAATCTCAGAACCGCTAGGATCCGTTGAAGCATTCCTGAGTTATTACCTCATAAAGGGACAGAATTGCAAAAAACGGCCAGGTCATTAAGGTCAAAATAGGCTGGGTCATGAAGGGGTTAAGCCGAGATAATAACGGAGAGGCATCAAAAAGACGCCTATCCATTATTAATCCAACAGTAATAAAGGGTTAATAAAACACACACACATTAGAAAAAAAGTATTTTAATAGTCTTCATTTAACCATACTTACCATACTTCAGCACCTGAAAAATACGTAAAATAATAAACCGTATACTACCTGTCCGCCGTAGTCCAATTAATACCGAGTGTCTCACGATGATCTCCCCTATAGAACAGTGACATTGGGTGATGTCACTGCTCTATATGACCCTCAGTGACTCACTGACAGGAGACAATGGCTCCTGCAGTGCATCACTGAGAGGTTACCTTAGGACAAAGTCTCACTTTATGGCAATTGCTGCGTGGAAAAATTTCTCACACAGCAATGCCAAAAGTGAGACTAGGGACTATTTTTTTTAAAGCGGCGGAGGAATACAGTGTGGAAGGATACCTTTCTCCCATCATTGGATTCCTGGAGCCCCTAGAGAACGGTCGCATCAGCTGATGCTGATGCTCTCCACTGGAGATCATCATGGGACATTTGTGGATTTCGGCGGACAGGGAGTATATTGGTTGTTTGTTATTTTAATCTTTTTTACAGATGACACTGGCTTCGGAGAACAAAGTGACAAGTAATGGTGAGTATGTAATCTATGTTTAATGTACTGTATGTCTGTATGTATGTATTGTATGTAATGTATGGATGTATTGTATGTAGTATGAAAGTAGTAGGTATGTAGTATTTAGTATGTATGTAGTATGTATACAGCATGTATGTATTATGTTGTATGTTTCTAGTATGTATGTAGTATGTATGTAGTATGTATGCAGTATGTGGTATGTAGTATGTATGTAGTATGTGTGTAGTATTTTTATTTAATTTTTTTTACATTCATCACATTAGCCAGATGATGGGACTACTACTGTCCCATCATTGGCTAATGTGTCAATCACTGTCACTGTTGCAGGCATCATCCGATGGGACTTGTACTCCCATCGGACGATGCCTGCTCAGACCCCTGGCAGTCTGCACAGAGCCCCAGCAGGCCACAGAGCCCTGGCAGGTATGCACAGAGCCCCGGCAGCTCGCACAGAGCTCCGGCACACACGCACAGAGCCCTGGCAGGCATGCACAGAGCCCCAGCAGCCGCCACAGAGCCCCGGCAAACCTGCACAGAGCCCCCGGCAGGCAAGCACGGAGCCCTGGCAGGCCGCACAGAACCCGGGCAAGCCTGCACAGAGCCCCCGGCAGACCGCACAGAGCCCCGGCATGCCCGCACGAGCCCCGGGCAGGCCGCATAGAGCCCCGGCAAGCCCGCATAGAGCCCCGGCAGGCACACACAGAGCCCCGGCAGGCCGCACAGAGCCCCAGCAAGCCCGCACAGAGCCCCGGCAGGCCGCACAGTTCCCCGGCAAGAACACATAGAGCCCCGGCAAGCTGCACAGAGCCCCGACAGGCATGTACAGAGCCTCGGCAGCCCGCACAGAGCCCCGGCAGGACGCACAGAGCCCCGGGCAGGCACGCACAGAGCCCCGGCAGCCCGCACAGAGTCCTGGCAGGCACGCACAGAGCCCCGGCAGCCCACACAGAGCCCCGGCAGGCACGCACAGAGCCCCGGCAGGCACGCACAGACCCCCCACTCTCACGCACAGACCCCGCCTGCACACACACACGCAGTCTCCGCCCATGCACCGCCCACACTCCAATATAGTGCATCATTGCACTATGTAAACTTCCGATTCCGGTATCCGATACCCGATATTTGCAGGATCGGAATGGTCAACACTAATTATAAGTCACTATGTGGTCGTAATATGGTGTCTGGTAAAGGTGCGGTGGCATTTGTCTCCTGTATGTGATATTATTGGTCATTGTAAAATTTGAAATATAAATAAAAATATACCTCAATTGTATTGGATATTTTAAGAAATGATTAATAGGTTAGAGTAGAGTAGTGCTCAGCCACAAGAGTCTAGCTTGTCGTGGTGGCGGCTTAAAAAATATTTTGGCCAAAACAAAAGCTGCTGGCTATATGTGTGATCTGGTGATAGGAACTATTAATGTGTGATTGGTGAGAAGTGGAGTTTTTAAAAGAGAGGAAAGTGAAACTGTGGACAGTTTGAGGGGTGGAGGCAGGGTTGGGGTGGAGCCTGGGCAGAGACTAAAATTTTGCCAGTATGGGGCCCCGAAATTAATAGTGGCAGCACTGCAGAGAGGTCACATGAAAGGAAAATCAGAATTCATAACAACAGTCAGAAAAAAGCAGGGGTAAAAACAGGAATACACTAAATGAAAACTGGAACAGAAGACGCACACCTAGCCAGTGAAATATTCAGCTAGATCTAGCAGCTTCCAGTAGCAATCTGGAAGCTTTAGTTGGGTGTGGTGCTCTCAATTGGTTTGAGTAGAGAGCTGAATTCTTCACCTTGGAGCACACATATCCATGCGCCAGACTAGATGCCACTACAAGTCCCAGCCACTCAAACCGTTGTGGATGGACAAAGCCTGCCATTCAGAGCATCTGTTGCTAACATTTCTATCAGCAGCGCCCCCCACAGAGTGAAAACAGCACCTGGCAACAGAAGCAGAAGTAGCAGGAACAGATTCTGGTGGAGATATGAAAATTATAATACTTTTTTAAAGTATATGAAATTATATAAAATATTTAATCAATTATGTAATATTTATTTGGGAGGGACATGAAAACTTTCCAGTGTTTTCCAGAATGGATAAATAACAAGGAAAAAAATCTGACCATGTGTTGGAAAAATGTGTCAAAGGACTCCCAGAAATTGCTTCTGCAACTTACACTACTGCTGCTGCTACTAATGTTTTGGCATTGATAAATTGACGTGCCAGAGGTTGGTAGTCTAGAGCTGGGATGCACACTGTTTGCCTCACTGCTGTCTTGGGGAAAACTTCTCTTAAGGCCGGCGTCACACTAGCGAGTTTTACGGACGTATGAGAGGTGCAGAAAATACGGATTGCATATGGTACAATGATTCTCTATGGCCCAGCTCCTATCTGCCGTATTTTATGGATCCATATTATACGGTCTTGTACGGCCGTAGAAAATAGCAGCATGCTGCGTTTGTCAGCGTATTGCGCAAAAAATCCGCCAATGAAAGTCAATGGGGGCGAGAAAAATACAGATTACACACAGACCAGCAGTGTGACTTGCAAGAAATACGCTAGACATCTCCAGGTGCCAGGAAATGTGCCAAGCAAGCCCTCAATTAGGAAGCTCAGACATGCTAATTAGCTGAAAAAGCCAAACAGACATCCCGGAAGTCTGGCGCTCGCCTCCACGGAGTTGCAAGCATCATTAACGTGGATATGCTCCTCATCCTGGTCCAAGAAAGGCCAGAAATCAGGGACCAGCAGGATTAAAAACTACTCCAACAGGACCAGGAAAGAGGCAGCTTGGAGGACCATCTGTGGGATCCTATTTCCAGATTTTGACCAACGCACACGTGCGGAGCAGACACAACTTTGTAAGTACATTCATGTTGTGACATTAATTAACCTTGAAAAATGCTTCACCTACATGATTTCATGCAGATTTTTGGGGGGCTTAGTCTGGTATTTTTTTTATATTTTTTTGACAAAAACAAAGATGCTGAACATGAGAAAGTGTTTGCGTACATACATAAGATAGATGTTGCGTTGGGTACTATTTTTATTAACGCCAGACTGGTACAAAGGGGAGTGGACCCTGGCCTTGTGTTGTTTCATTTTATTGTGTATAATTTTTTTTGGTTTTTAACCAATTTACACATTAGGAAATTCATTTAAGAAGGCATTTTTTTTGCATCGTTAAAATATGATCAATCAATGCCAACTGTTTTAAGCAATGTGCAGAATGAGCTTATACAATATTTTTTACCATGTCATTGCAGTGGATGATGTTATGACAAGATGGCGCAGCATCAGAGACCAATATCACCGGGAAAGGTAGCAGCGGGCAAGAAGTGGGTCAGCAGCTCCACCAAAAAAGCGAAAGTACATATACTACGATCGACTTTCCTTTTTGGATCCCCGTTTGGATCTAAGACCGTAAGTAAAAACATCACAACACAATTATTATTAATATTATTATTGTTATTATTACTTTTGATTGCTATAGCGCCATTTATTCCATGGTGCTTTACATGTAAGGAGGGGTATACATAATAAAAACAAGTACAATAATCTTAAAAAATCCAAGTCATAACTGGTACAGGAGGAGAGAGGACCCTGCCTGCGAAGCCTCACAATCTACAAGGGATGGGTGAGAATACTGTAGGCGATGGTAGAGCTGGTCATGCAGTGGTTTGGTTGGTCGGTGGTTACTGCAGGTTATATGCTTGTTGGAAGAGGTGGGTCTTCAGGTGGAAGGTTTCAATGGTAGGCGAGAGTCTGATGTGTTGTGGTACAGGGTTCCAGAGTAGGGGTCAGACACGAGATAAATCTTGTATAAGATTGTGGGAAGAGGAGATAATAGGGGAGTAGAGAAGGAGATCTTGTGAGGATCGGAGGTTGTGTGTAGTTAATTACTGGGAGACGAGGTCACAGATGTATAATAAACTTATGTTATCCAATGACTCAACTATTTTTTTTCTTTGCTTTATTGTTTAATAACAGAACATAGTCCAACCTCACTGAGAGGGAGACCGGGTCGGACTCGGAGGCTGTGATTGATCCCGTTAGTGTTGAAGAAGAGGTGGCAGGCCCATATTTAGCCTATTCTACCTTCATCCTTCCAGATCCATCGGCTTCTGCATCACAAGAGACAGCAGCAAGTGTCGTAGATGCAGCACCACCACCCTCAGCAGCACCTGATCCTGGAAGCCAGGAAGAGGATGGGCACAGCAGCAGCCCTACTGTCCCACTGGTGTCCTCCCCACAGGCAGCTGGGGCTTTACGCAGAGGCCGCAAAAGGAGAGAGCTGCAAGCCAGTAGGAGGGATGTGGACACTGGGGTCATCAATTATTTGGCCAGGGCAGCCACGGATGATGGAGAGGAGGCCTTTGCTCGCAGTCTTGCCAGGTACCTTCGTCCCCTTCCCCGTGAGGTGAGGCTACGTGTGAGAGGGTGTATTCAAATCCTGATTGATTTATTCACCTCGCCAAATGACCCCTATGAGGTTTTGGGATTTATTGAAAGAAGGCAGCTTTCACCACATAACCTCCTGTGTCTTTCATGACCTCAACAGGTGCATGGTCAATCAGGATTTGAAGCACCTCCTCCACGTGTGCCTACACCTCAACTCCTCCCCACCCAAAATCAACGAAGGCCAGCACCGTACCATATCGCAGCCTACAACCAACCTTCCCAATATGGCCACTTTTCCAGACCCAGTGCTGTAGGCTGGTCCCAACCTGGGTTTGGACGACATGGCCATATTGGGGGTGGCTATGAATCCAGTCAATATGTTCAGCAGCATGAGGGGCAGAGACAATTCCCTTATTGCGAATACACAACTGGCCAATATGACCAAGGCCTGTATTTGGAAACGCACCACTGAGCATCCACACAGGGTGAAGGACAATTGGCTCAACAAGGCCACCTGAGCAGGACCCTGAGCTGCCGCCATCACCTCCACCAACTTACAGAAATCTGTAAGCTCAAGTTCTTTTTGTTTATTTTTTTGCAGCATAACCATGTTTTGTTTAAATTTGTGCTGTAATTGAACTTTGTTCTGTTGTGGTTTTCTAAAAAAATAAAACAAAAAGAAAAAACCATATGAAACAAATATGGTTTAAAGTTAAGAACAAAAGGCTTTTGCAATAAGTAAAAAATGTTGTCAAAAGCCAATTGACGTTTGTGGGTCAATCATTCTTACATCACACACATATGCTCTTTACATCTGGTAATTAAGTAAATACAACACACAGAGTGTTGCGCCTGGGATAAGGCCTCATGAAATTCCTTGTCAATTGGAAGGCCTCATCTCCCACAAGAACATATGGCACTGCTTCAGCATTGGAGCCTGGGAGTTCTTGTGGTGGTGGGACGTCTAACTGGTCTTCACGTAGCCGCCAACCATAATGGACAAATTGAAGACCCTTGAGTCTCCTGTTTGACCATAGGCCCCAATATCTACAATTATAAACCTGTAGTTACTGTCAACTACAGCTAACAGAACTACAGAGAAAAACTGCTTATAATTGTAGAATTGGGACCCAGAGTTCAGCGGCTTACGCACCCTGATATGTTTCCCATCCAGGGCTCCAATGCAGAGTGGGAAGACACAAGTGTCATTGAACCCACGGGCTATTTTTAGCCAATCAGCCATTTTTGGCTCAGGCATGACAAGTTCATGTAGTTTAGCCCATATTTCCATACATGTTGAGCGCACAATGCCAGAAATGGTGGAGCGACCAATGAGAAACTCCAGGTGTAGTCCCGCATAAGACAATCCAGTTGACAGGAAGCTGAAAAGACACAAAAAATCATATTAATTATGTAACAATAGTTTTGATAAAACATGAGAAAGCGCAAGTATGTTGTTTAATATAAAACACAGGAATATCATTGAAATTAATTGAGATTTACCTAGTGTACATAAGTAGAACATTAAAAAGACATATTTTTCTTTTGTTTCTCTCCAAAGTAACACATATATTTTAAAATAGCTGCTAGCAAACAATCCTGAAAAAAAAAAATCATCAACATACAGTATGTGAAGATGTTGAATACATACCGTAAGGTAAGGAGAAGACGCTCCTCTGCGGATATGCTTTTTCGCATCCTGATGTCCTGATACGTGAGTCCTGGATGTACTGTCTCCAACAAGATATCAAATGTTGGTATTGTCATTCGACAGTATAGGTAGAACTTATCAGGATGTGCACGCAGAGCTGTATAGAGCCTCTGAAAATGGCCTTTAGTGAGGCGTTGGACCAAAAGAGGATGCACGCACATTCTTCTTCTCCTCCTTCGCGGATCTACAATTACAGGGTTTGGCTGGCCAAACCGATGCGACAAGACCCAGTTAAACAAAACCCGCTGAGTTGGGGTGAAGTGCAGTAGGTCAGGATGTGCACGCAGAGCTGTATAGAGCCTCTGAAAATGGCCTTTAGTGAGGCGTTGGACCAAAAGAGGATGCACCCACATTCTTCTTCTCCTCCTTAGCGGATCTTCAATCACAGGGTTTGGCTGGCCAAACCGATGCGACAAGACCCAGTTAAACAAAACCCGCTGAGTTGGGGTGAAGTGCAGTAGGTCAGACATGGTGCAAACGTTACCACAACACACCAACAGATGCACAAAGACAAAATGGCTATATGGGAGGGTGCCACCTGTTGTAGAGGCCTTAAATAGGGCTGCTGATGCTGATTTAAATTAATTTCAGTCTCCAAAACCGTTAAATGTCCATTTTGTCAGGTTGTGTGGAAAAATAGCATTACGGATGTCTTACGGATTACATACGCAACATTACATGCGCAAAATAGGCGACCACACCTTGACAAAGGATTACATACGGAACACTATTTTTGGATTTTGTCTGCGTGTTATGGCCATAAAAAACGGACCGTATTTCACTATGCTGAGTGTGACGCCGGCCTAAGATTGCATAAAAGTGGGTTTTGATGGGGTGTGGCCTGGCAGGCATGTGAGGCAGATGCGCTACACCTCGCTCCTGCTACCAACTCTTAAAAATCCTGATTTACCAGCCTATAGACTTGCATCTGTTGGAGTAAAATGGCATACTTGCATTGTTTTAACTCAGTGGCTGACGAGGGGAAGATGCTCTGCTGCGCTGACATGACCCATAGTAGAAAAACAGAGAACAAACAGAAGCCGTGGGAAAATTGCATTTCTAAGGTGGTGCCAGACACTGATACTCCCTCTAGTGACAAGGCTGGAGATGCCGCTGCAAAGCTTGAAAGATTTATTAGGCTAAGTGCACACGTAGAATGGTCCACTGCGGAATTCTCCGCAGCGGATTTGATAAATCTGCAGGGCTGCATTTTTGCTGCAGATTTATCGAGAATTTATCGCAGATTTACCGCGGTTTTTCTGCGGATATCACTGAGGTTTTCCAACTGCGGTTTTCTAATGGAGCAGCTGTAAAACCGCTCCGGAATCCGCAGAAAGAAGTGACATGCTGCGGAATGTAAACCACTGCGTTTCCACACGTTTTTTTCTGCAGCATGTGCACAGCGTTTTTTGTTTCCCATAGGTTTACATTGTAATGTAAACTCATGGGAAACTGCTGCGGACCCGCAGCTGCGGAAACGCTGCGGATTCGCAGCGTTTTCCGCATCGTGTGCACATACCCTTAGGCTGGCGTCACACACAGCGTATGAAAATACGGTCCGTATATTACGGCCGTAATACGCTGAAAAGTCCCGAAAATAGTGGTCCGTAGCTCCTCCGTAGGCAGGGTGTGTCACCGTTTTTTGCGCATAGCATCCTCCGTATGTAATCCGTATGGCAGCCGTAATGCGTGTTTTTATCGCAGGCTTGCAAAACCAACATACGGCTATATAAGGGATCCATGTGTAAAAAAAAAAAAAAAACATATATACTGTCTATATATATATATATATATATGTCAGTAGACACATATATGTATATATATTAATATTTCATCCAGCGCGATATAGCAGAAAGCCGGTAATTCAATTACCGGCTTTTGCTTTCTCCTTCCTAAAACCCGACATGATATGAGACCTGGTTTACATACAGAAAACCATCTCATATCCCCATTTTTTTTGCATATTCCACACTACTAATGTTAGTAGTGTGTATATGCAAAATTTGGCCGTTCTAGCTAGTAAATTAAGGGGTTAAATGGCGGAAAAAATTGGCGTGGGCTCCCGCACAATTTTCTCCGCCAGAGTGGTAAAGCCAGTGACTGAGGGCAGATATTAATAGCCTGGAGAGGGTCCATGGTTATTGGCCCCCCCCTGGCTAAAAACATCTGCCCTCAGCCACCCCAGAAAAGGCACATCTGGAAGATGCACCTATTCTGGCACTTGGCCACTCTCTTCCCATTCCCGTGTAGCGGTGGGATATGGGGTAATGAAGGGTTAATGTCACCTTGCTATTGTAAGGTGACATTAAAGGGACAACCAGCAGAGGGCACCTCTTATGAACTTGAGCCAGGGAGCTTTCTAGGAAAGTTCCCACGATCTAGGAACAGCCAGCAGAGGGCGCCTCACCGCAAATGAAGCTAAATATAGGTCATTGACCTACTTTACCTTCATTCGCTGGGGTTTTGCAGGCAGGAGTAGCACTGCATTAACAGAACTCCTGCTTGCAAAATATTTTAATCCCCTTCAGATGGATTTACATCGTTGGACCTTACAGATCCTCGGAAGGTATGTATATTCTTGGTTTATTATTTTTTTTTGTTTTACAGATCGAGGGTCTTCATTGAGTGGATTGAGAGTAGAATAAATTAATACAACAACCTTTGTGTTTTTTTCATTAAATTAATTTTTAATAATGTGTGTGTGTTTTTTTTTTTAACCCTTTACTAGTATTGGATTAATAATGGATAGATGTCATAAATAATTGACGCCTCTCCATTATTAATTTGGCTTAATGTCACCTTACAATAGCAAGGTGGCATTAACCCTTCATTACCCCATATCCCACCGCTACACGGGAATGGGAAGAGAGTGGCCAAGTGCCAGAATAGGCGCATCTTACAGATGTGCCTTTTCTGGGGTGGCTGGGGGCAGATGTTTTTAGCCAGGGGGGGGCCAATAACCATGGACCCTCTCCAGGCTATTAATATCTGCCCTCAGTCACTGGCTTTACCACTCTGGCGGAGAAAATTGTGCGGGAGCCCACGCCAATTTTTTCCGCCATTTAACCCCTTAATTTACTAGCTAGAACGGCCAAATTTTGCATATACACACTACTAACATTAGTAGTGTGGAATATGCAAAAAAAATGGGGATATGAGATGGTTTACTGTATGTAAACCAGGTCTCATATCATGTCGGGTTTTAGGAAGGAGAAAGCAAAAGCCGGTAATTGAATTACCGGCTTTCTGCTATACCGCGCTGGATGAAATATTAATATATACAGTGGGGCAAAAAAGTATTTAGTCAGTCAGCAATATTGCAAGTTCCACCACTTAAAAAGATGAGAGGCGTCTGTAATTTACATCATAGGTAGACCTCAACTATGGGAGACAAACTGAGAAAAAAAAATCCAGAAAATCACATTGTCTGTTTTTTTATCATTTTATTTGCATATTATGGTGGAAAATAAGTATTTGGTCAGAAGCAAAATTTCATCTCAATACTTTGTAATATATCCTTTGTTGGCAATGACAGAGGTCAAACGTTTTCTGTAAGTCTTCACAAGGTTGCCACACACTGTTGTTGGTATGTTGGCCCATTCCTCCATGCAGATCTCCTCTAGAGCAGTGATGTTTTTGGCTTTTCGCTTGGCAACACGGACTTTCAACTCCCTCCAAAGGTTTTCTATAGGGTTGAGACCTGGAGACTGGCTAGGCCACTCCAGGACCTTGAAATTCTTCTTACGAAGCCACTCCTTCGTTGCCCTGGCGGTGTGCTTTGGATCATTGTCATGTTGAAAGACCCAGCCACGTTTCATCTTCAATGCCCTTGCTGATGGAAGGAGGTTTGCACTCAAAATCTCAAGATACATGGCACCATTCATTCTTTCATGTACCCAGATCAGTCGTCCTGGCCCCTTTGCAGAGAAACAGCCCCAAAGCATGATGTTTCCACCACCATGCTTTACAGTAGGTATGGTGTTTGATGGATGCAACTCAGTATTCTTTTTCCTCCAAACACGACAAGTTGTGTTTCTACCAAACAGTTCCAGTTTGGTTTCATCAGACCATAGGACATTCTCCCAAAACTCCTCTGGATCATCCAAATGCTCTCTAGCAAACTTCAGATGGGCCCGGACATGTACTGGCTTAAGCAGTGGGATACGTCTGGCACTGCAGGATCTGAGTCCATGGTGGCGTAGTGTGTTACTTATGGTAGGCCTTGTTACATTGGTCCCAGCTCTCTGCAGTTCATTCACTAGGTCCCCCCGCGTGGTTCTGGGATTTTTGCTCACCGTTCTTGTGATCATTCTGACCCCACGGGGTGGGATTTTGCGTGGAGCCCCAGATCGAGGGAGATTATCAGTGGTCTTGTATGTCTTCCATTTTCTAATTATTGCTCCCACTGTTGATTTCTTCACTCCAAGCTGGTTGGCTATTGCAGATTCAGTCTTCCCAGCCTGGTGCAGGGCTACAATTTTGTTTCTGGTGTCCTTTGATAGCTCTTTGGTCTTCACCATAGTGGAGTTTGGAGTCAGACTGTTTGAGGGTGTGCACAGGTGTCTTTTTATACTGATAACAAGTTTAAACAGGTGCCATTACTACAGGTAACGAGTGGAGGAAAGAGGAGACTCTTAAAGAAGAAGTTACAGGTCTGTGAGAGCCAGAAATCTTGATTGTTTGTTTCTGACCAAATACTTATTTTCCACCATAATATGCAAATAAAATGTTAAAAAAAACAGACAATGTGATTTTCTGGATTTTTTTTTCTCAGTTTGTCTCCCATAGTTGAGGTCTACCTATGATGTAAATTACAGACGCCTCTCATCTTTTTAAGTGGTGGAACTTGCACTATTGCTGACTGACTAAATACTTTTTTGCCCCACTGTATACATACATGTGTCTCAATGACATATATATATATATATATATATATATATATATATCTATTCTATGTGTACACATTTATTCTACCTATTCTACTGTAAGCTGTCAGTGTGATTTTACTGTACACCGCACTGAATTGTCGGCTTTTCTCTCTAACAGCGCTGCGTATTCCTCGCAAGTCACACTGCTGGTCCGTGTGTAATCCGTATTTTTGGGGCTTCCATAGACTTTCATTGACGTTTTATTTGCGCAATACGGTGACAAATGCAGCATGCTGCGATTTTCTATGGCCATAGAAAGCCGTATTATACTGATCAGTTTAATACGGCAGATAGGAGCAGGGGCATAGAGAATAATTGTGCTGTATTTTTTGCGAGTTTTACGGACGTAGTATCTACGCTCTTACGTCCGTAAAACTCGCAAATGTGACGCCGGCCTTAATAATAATCTTTATTTATAATAATCTTTATTTATATAGCGCCAACATATTCCGCAGCGCTTTACAGTTTAACAGTTTCAAACACAAACAAAAAATGGCCTTAGAGTCATTGGGACTCCTCTGAAGTCTCTCAGCCCTGGAGAAAAAGTTAACCCTGTGGTGAATGGAGCAGAGCTAGAGCCGGAGGTTGAAGACCCCACTGTTACAGGCATCATGGGGCTGGCTCATAGAATGCCTATAATTAACCCATCGTTTATAGAGGCAGAAGAACATGCCACAGAGGTATATGCAGATGCCTTAATGTCTGTAAGTTTGTCTGCAGAACCAACCCTGCGAGATGTGTACACTGCAGTGACTTTGTCTAATAAAACATTAGCTTCTTTCAGTGAGCATATGGGAGGTTTTAAAGAAGACATATGTCTTATGAAACATGACCTCCAGAGTAGGGTTGAGCGAAACGGGTCGTTCATTTTCAAAAGTCGCCGACTTTTGGCAAAGTCGGGTTTCATGAAACCCGATCCAACCCCTGTGCGGGGTCGGCCATGCGGTACGCGACTTTCGCGCCAAAGTCGCGTTTCAATGACGCGAAAAGCGCCATTTCTCAGCCAATGAAGGTAAACGCAGAGTGTGGGCAGCGTGATGACATAGGTCCTGGTCCCCACCATCTTAGAGAAGGGCATTGCAGTGATTGGCTTGCTGTCTGTAGCGTCACAGGGGCTATAAAGGGGCGCTCCCGCCGACCGCCATCTTACTGCTGCTGATCTGAGCTTAGGGAGAGGTTGCTGCCGCTTCGTCAGAAGCAGGGATAGCGTTAGGCAGGGTCCATTAACCACCAAACCGCTTGTGCTGTAGCGATTTGCACTGTCCAACACAACCTTCGGTGTGCAGGGACAGTGGAAGCTACATTTTTTTTTTTTTCCCCCTCAGCGCTGTAGCTCATTGGGCTGCCCTAGAAGGCTCCCTGATAGCTGCATTGCTGTGTGTACGCCGCTGTGCAAACCAACTGCTTTTTTCAAAGCACAAATCCTCTTGTTCCTTCCTTTCTGCACAGCTATCTTGTTTGTTTGTCCACACTTTTTATTTAATTTGTGCATCAGTCCACTCCTTATTGCTGCCTGCCATACCTGGCTGAGATTACTGCAGGGAGATAGTAATTGAAGGACAGTTCCTTTTTTTTTTTTTTTGTGGGAGATTAAGATTGGCATTTCTGCTAGAGTGCCATCCCTGTCTGTGCCATCTCTCACTCAGTGGGCCATAGAAAGCCTAATTATTTTTTTGCTTGATTTGGGTTCTAAAATCTACCTGAAAAAATCACTACATCAATCAGTGGGAGAAAAATATTGGCCTCAGGGCTTGTGTGCCACTCCTGACTCCTGTGTGTGCCATCTCTCAGTCAGTGGGCCATAGAAAGCCTATTTATTTTTTTGCTTGATTTGGGTTCCAAAATCTACCTGAAAAAATCACTACATCAATCAATGGGAGAAAAATATTGGCCTCAGGGCTTGTGTGCCACTCCTGACTCCTGTGTGCATCATCACTCACTCAGTGGGCCATAGAAAGCCTATTTTTTTTTTTTTGCTTTATTTGGGTTCTAAATTCTACCTGAAAAAATCAATAAATCAATCAGTGGGAGATTAATATTGGCCTTTGGGCTTGTGTGCCAGTCCTAAGCGTGCCATCTCTCTCTCTCAGATAGTGGGCCATAGAAAGCCTATTTATTATTTTTTTTATTGGGTTTATAAATTTTCCCTGAAAAAAAAAAAAAAAGTGGGAGATTAATATTGGCCTCTGGGCTTGTGTGCCAGTCCTGAGCGTGCCATCTCTTTCACAAATAGTGGGCCATAGAAAGCCTATTTATTTTTTATTTTTTGGTTTTATAAATTCTCCCTGAAAAAAAAAAGGGAGATTAATATTGGCCTTTGGGCTTGTGTGCCAGTCCTAAGCGTGCCATCTCTCTCTCTCAGATAGTGGGCCATAGAAAGCCTCTTTATTATTTTTTTAATTGGGTTTATAAATTTTCCCTGAAAAAAAAAAAAAAAAGTGGGAGATTAATATTGGCCTCTGGGCTTGTGTGCCAGTCCTAAGCGTGCCATCTCTCTCACAAATAGTGGGCCATGGAAAGCCTATTTATTTTTTTGGTTGATTTGGGTTCTAAATTCTACCTGAAAAAATCAATAAATCAATCAGTGGGAGATAAATATTGGCCTCTGGGCTTGTGTGCCACTCCTGACTCCTGTGTGCGTCATCTCTCACTCAGTGGGCCATAGAAAGCCTATTTTTTGTTTTATTTGTTTTCTAAATTCTCCCTGAAAAAATCATTTTATTTTATTTGGTTTCTAAATTCTTCCTGAAAAAATCATTTTTTTTTATTATTTTTTTTTTCTAAAGTCTCCCTGAAAAAAAAAAAAAAATCAAATCAGTGGGAGATTAACCCCTTTCTGCCATTAGACGTACTATTGCGTCCATGGGGGGTGGGCCCTACTTCCCAAGGACGCAATAGTACGTCATATGCGATCGGCAGCGCTCACGGGGGGAGCGGCGCCGATCGCGGCCGGGTGTCAGCTGCCTATCGCAGCTGACATCCGGCACTATGTGCCAGGAGCGGTCACGGACCGCCCCCGGCACATTAACCCCCGGCACACCGCGATCAAAGATGATCGCGATGTGCCGGCGGTGCAGGGAAGCACCGCGCAGGGAGGGGGGCTCCCTGCGGGCTTCCCTGAGACCCCCGCAGCAACGCGATGTAATCGCGTTGCTGCGAGGGTCTTGCCGCCCTCCCTCCCTGCTCCAGGTCCCGGATCCAAGATGGCCGCGTATCCGGGTCCTGCAGGGAGGGAGGTGGCTTCACAGAGCCTGCTCAGAGCAGGCACTGTGAAGGCTGCAGCGCTGCATGTCAGATCAGTGATCTGACAGAGTGCTGTGCAAACTGTCAGATCACTGATCTGTGATGTCCCCCCTGGGACAAAGTAAAAAAGTTAAAAAAAAAATTTCCAAATGTGTAAAAAAAATAAAAAAAAAATATTCCTAAATAATGAAAAAAAAAAAAAAATATTCCCATAAATACATTTCTTCATCTAAATAAAAAAAAAAAAAACAATAAAAGTACACATATTTAGTATCGCCGCGTCCGTATCAACTCGCCCTATAAAACTGGCCCACTAGTTAACCCCTTCAGTAAACACCGTAAGAAAAAAAAAAAAAAAACGAGGCAAAAAACGACGCTTTATTATCATACCGCCGAACAAAAAGTGGAATAACACGTGATCAAAAAGACAGATATAAATAACCATGGTACCGCTGAAAGCGTCATCTTGTCCCGCAAAAAACGAGCCACCATACAGCATCATCAGCAAAAAAATGAAAAAGTTATAGTCCTGAGAATAAAGCGATGCCAAAATAATTATTTTTTCTATAAAATAGTTTTTATCGTATAAAAGCGCCAAAACATAAAAAAATGATATAAATGAGATGTCGCTGTAATCGTACTGACCCGAAGAATAAAACTGCTTTATCAATTTTACCAAACGCGGAACGGTATAAACGCCTCCCCCAAAAGAAATTCATGAATAGCTGGTTTTTGGTCATTCTGTCTCACAAAAATCGGAATAAAAAGCAATCAAAAAATGTCACGTGCCCGAAAATGTTACCAATAAAAACGTCAACTCGTCGCGCAAAAAACAAGACCTCACATGACTGTGTGGACCAAAATATGGAAAAATTATAGCTCTCAAAATGTGGTAACGCAAAAAATATTTTTTGCAATAAAAAGCGTCTTTCAGTGTGTGACGGCTGCCAATTATAAAAATCCGCTAAAAAACCCGCTATAAAAGTAAATCAAACCCCCCTTCATCACCCCCTTAGTTAGGGAAAAATAAAAAAATGTATTTATTTCCATTTTCCCGTTAGGGCTAGGGTTAGGGCTAGGGTTAGGGCTAGTGTTAGGGTTAGGGCTAGGGTTAGGGCTAGGGTTAGGGCTAGGGCTAGGGTTAGGGCTAGGGTTAGGGCTAGGGTTAGGGTTAGGGCTAGGGTTAGGGCTAGGGTTAGGGCTAGGGCTAGGGTTAGGGCTAGGGTTAGGGCTAGGGTTAGGGCTAGGGTTAGGGCTAGGGTTAGGGTTGGGGCTAGGGTTAGGGCTAGGGTTAGGGCTACAGTTAGGGTTGGGGCTAAAGTTACAGTTAGGGTTTAGATTACATTTACAGTTGGGAATAGGGTTGGGATTA
This sequence comes from Ranitomeya imitator, assembly GCF_032444005.1. Classification (NCBI taxonomy): domain Eukaryota; kingdom Metazoa; phylum Chordata; class Amphibia; order Anura; family Dendrobatidae; genus Ranitomeya; species Ranitomeya imitator. Next base: position 1,111,000,760 of record NC_091282.1, read on the forward strand.
GGGTTAGGGGTGTGTCAGGGTTAGAGGTGTGGTTAGGGTTACCGTTGGAATTAGGGTTAGGGGAGTGTTTGGATTAGGGTTTCAGTTATAATTGGGGGGTTTCCACTGTTTAGGCACATCAGGGGCTCTCCAAAAGCGACATGGCGTTCGATCTCAATTCCAGCCAATTCTGCGTTGAAAAAGTAAAACAGTGCTTCTTTCCTTCCGAGCTCACCCGTGTGCCCAAACAGGGGTTTACCCCAACATATGGGGTATCAGCGTACTCAGGACAAATAGGACAACAACTGTTGGGGTCCAATTTCTCCTGTTACCCTTGGGAAAATACAAAACTGGGGGCTAAAAAATAATTTTTGTGGGAAAAAAAAGATTTTTTATTTTTACGGCTCTGCGTTATAAACTGTAGTGAAACACTTGGGGTTCAAAGTTCTCACAACACATCTAGATAAGTTCCCGGGGGGGTCTAGTTTCCAATATGGGGTCACTTGTGGGGGGTTTCTACTGTTTAGGTACATTAGGGGCTCTGCAAACGCAATGTGACGCCTGCAGACCATTCCATCTAAGTCTGCATTCAAATGGCACTCCTTCCCTTCCGAGCCCTCCCATGCGCCCAAACAGTGGTTTCCCCCCACATATGGGGTATCAGCGCACTCAGGACAAATTGGACAACACATTTTTGGGTCCAATTTCTCCTGTTACCCTCGGGAAAATACAAAACTGGGGGCTAAAAAATAATTTTTGTGGGAAAAAAATTTTGTTTTATTTTTACGGCTCTCCATTATAAACCTCTGTGAAGCCCTTGGTGGGTCAAAGCGCTCACCACACATCTAGATAAGTTCCTTAGGGGGTCTACTTTCCAAAATGGTGTCACTTGTGAGTGGTTTCTACTATTTAGGTACATTAGGGGCTCTGCAAACGCAACATGGCGTCTCATCTCAATTCCTGTCAATTTTGCATTGAAAAGTCAAACGGCGCTCCTTCCTTTCCGAGCTCTCCCATCCGCCCAAACAGTGGTTTACCCCCACATATGGGGTATCAGCGCACTCAGGACAAATTGTACAACAACTTTTGGGGTCCAATTTCTTCTCTTACCCTTGGAAAAATAAAAAATTGGGGGCGAAAAGATAATTTTTGTGAAAAAATATGATTTTTTTATTTTTACAGTTCTGCATTATAAACTTCTGTGAAGCACTGGGTGGGTCAAAGTGCTCACCACACCTCTAGATAAGTTCCTTAGGGGGTCTACTTTCCAAAATGGTGTCACTTGTGGGGGGTTTCAATGTTTAGGCACATCAGTGGCTTTCCAAACGCAACATGGCATCCCATCTCAATTCCTGTCAATTTTGCATTGAAAAGTCAAACGGCGCTCCTTCCCTTCCGAGCTCTCCCATCCGCCCAAACAGTGGTTTACCCCACATATGGGATATCAGCTTACTCAGGACAAATTGTACAACAACTATTGGGGTCCAATTTCTTCTCTTACCCTTGGAAAAATAAAAAATTGGGGGCGAAAAGATAATTTTTGTGAAAAAATATGATTTTTTATTTTTACGGTTCTACATTATAAACTTCTGTGAAGCACTTGGTGGGTGAAAGAGCTCACCACACCTCTAGATAAGTTCCTTAGGGGGTCTACTTTCCAAAATGGTGTCACTTGTGGGGGGTTTCAATGTTTAGGCACATCAGGGGCTCTCCAAACGAAACATGGCGTCCCATCTCAATTCCAGTCAATTTTGCATTGAAAAGTCAAATGGCGCTCCTTCGCTTCCGAGCTGTGCCATGCGCCCAAACAGTGGTTTACCCCCACATGTGGGGTATTGGCGTACTCAGGACAAATTGTACAACAATGATTGCGGTCCATTTTCTCCTGTTACCCTTGGTAAAATAAAACAAATTGGAGCTGAATTAAATTTTTTGTGAAAAAAAGTTAAATGTTCATTTTTATTTAAACATTCAAAAAATTCCTGTGAAGCACCAGAAGGGTTAATAAACTTCTTGAATGTGGTTTTAAGCACCTTGAGGGGTGTAGTTTTTAGAATGGTGTCACACTTGGGTATTTTCTATCATATAGACCCCTCAAAATGACTTCAAATGAGATGTGGTCCCTAATAAAAAATGGTGTTGTAGAAATGAGAAATTGCTGGTCAACTTTTCACCCTTATAACTCCCTAACAAAAAAAAATTTTGGTTCCAAAATTGTGCTGATGTAAAGTAGACATGTGGGAAATGTTACTTATTAAGTATTTTGTGTGACATATCTCTGTGATTTAATTGCATAAAAATTCAAAGTTGGAAAATTGCGAAATTTTCATAATTTTCGCCAAATTTCCGTTTTTTTCACAAATAAACGCAGGTACTATCAAAGAATTTTTACCATTGTCATGAAGTACAATATGTCACGAGAAAACAATGTCAGATTCACTGGGATCCGTTGAAGCGTTCCAGAGTTATAACCTCATAAAGGGACAGTGGTCAGAATTGTAAAAATTGGCCCGGTCATTAACGTGCAAACCACCCTTGGGGGTAAAGGGGTTAATATTGCCCTTTCTGCTTGTGTGCCAGTCTTGACTCCTGGGTGTGCCATCTCTCTCTCTCTCCAATTGTGGGCCATAGAAAGCCTATTATTTTTTTAGCTTGATTTGGGTTCCAAAATCTACCTGAAAAAATCCCTACATCAATCATTGGGAGAACAATATTGGCCTCTGGGCTTGTGTGCCACTCCTGACTCCTGTGTGCGTCATCTCTCACTCAGTGGGCCATAGAAAGCCTATTTTTTGTTTTATTTGTTTTCTAAATTCTCCCTGAAGAAATCATTTTATTTTATTTGGTTTCTAAATTCTTCCTGAAAAAATCATTTTATTCTATTATTTTTTTTCTAAAGTCTCCCTGAAAAAAAAAAAAATCAAATCAGTGGGAGATTAATATTTACATTTGTGCTTCAGTGACAGTCCTGCGTGTGTGGCATCTCTCTCATTTGTTGCCACCAAAAACAGAGTGTGTAACATTGTGCCTGATTTTCCTTGCGGTCTCACCCACCTGTAAAGGGTAGCTAAATCATACTGAAGTTATAGCTCACCGTGTAAGTTGTGTGACAGCAACAAATACCGTTAGTTTGGTGACGTTTTTAAAACAATGAGGAAGTCTGGTGGAAGAGGTCATGGCCGGGGGCGTTCATTGTCAGCTGGTAATGAGGGTAGTGGTAGTGGTGGAGCATCAGGTGGTCGTGGGAAAAAAAATATTGCACCTAAGTCTGGAGCTGTGGAGCCAGGTTCGTCGTCTGGCTACACAAGGCCTCGAACGCTCCCTTTTCTGGGAGTAGGAAAACCGCTTTTAAAGCCGGAGCAGCAAGAGCAAGTTTTGGCTTATCTTGCTGACTCAGCCTCTAGCTCTTTTGCCACCTCTCGTGAAAATGGTAAATGTAAAAGCAGCGCGTCGTTAGTGGATGTTCACGGTCAGGGACAAGTCACTTCCTTGTCCTCTTCAGCAAAAACAACAACAGAGAAGAATGCAGCAGGCGACACAACGGGTTACTCCATGGAGCTCTTTACACATACCGTCCCTGGCTTAGAAAGTGAAGCAGTTAACAGTCTATGCCCATTACAAGTTGAATCTGGCATGGAGTGCACTGATGCACAGCCACAGCCAGACTACTATGCTGATCCTTTGACTCAGACCACAACATTGCCCTTCGCAGGGTAATGATCAAGAATCAGACCCTGATGAGACTATGTTGCCCCATCACGAACGCTATACCACCGACCGACACGGTGACACAGACGAAGTTGCACACGAGCTACAAGAAGAGGTAATAGATGACCCAGTTCTTGACCCCGATTGGCAGCCATTGGGGGAACAGGGTGCAGGCGGCAGCAGTTCTGAAGCGGAGGAGGAGGGGCCGCAGCAGGCATCAACATCGCAACAGGTTCCATCTGCCAGGTGTTGTGAATTCTGTGGCTGAATTCACTCCTGTGGTCACAAGTGGTACTGCAGCTTCTGAGCTTCCTCCCTCAGGTGTTCTGGTGAGCTCGTTAACTGCTTCATTACTTAACTCCGCCTGATGCTGCTATCCTTGCTCCTTGTCAATGTTTCAGTGTTGGATCTGAGCTTCTCCTGATTGTTCCTGTGACCTGCTGCTCTGTATAGCTAAGTGCTTTTTGCTTTTTTGTTGCTTTTTTTCTGTCCAGCTTGTCTTTTGTTTTGCTGGAAGCTCTGAGACGCAAAGGGTGTACCGCCGTGCCGTTAGTTCGGCACGGTGGGGTTTTTTTTGCCCCCTTTGCGTGGTTTTGCTTTAGGGTTTTTTGTAGACTGCAAAGTTCGCTTTACTGTCCTCGCTCTGTCCTAGAATATCGGGCCCCACTTTGCTGAATCTATTTCATCCCTACGTTTTGTCTTTTCATCTTACTCACAGTCATTATATGTGGGGGGCTGCCTTTTCCTTTGGGGAATTTCTCTGGGGCAAGTCAGGCCTATTTTTCTATCTTCAGGCTAGCTAGTTTCTTAGGCTGTGCCGAGTTGCCTAGGTAGTTGTTAGGCGCAATCCACAGCCGCTTTTAGTTGTGTTTAGGATAGGATCAGGTGTGCAGTCTACAGAGTTTCCACGTCTCAGAGCTCGTTCTTGTATTTTTGGGTATTTGTCAGATCACTGTGTGCGCTCTGATCGCTAAGCACACTGTGTTTCTGGATTGCCTTCATAACACCTGTCATTATTATACATAACAGTACAAGGAGCCAAACTAATGATTCTCAATAGAGGGAAAGAAAAAGTTCTGACATCATTTTTTTTTTTTCTGCTCTGTGTTCACTTTTTTTTTTCCCCTAGACATTTGGGTGATTCTGGACACAGGTGTGGACATGGATATTCAGGGTCTGTGCTCTTCAATGGATAATCTCGTTATAAATGTACAAAAAATTCAAGATACTATTGATCAGAAATCTATGTTAGAACCAAGAATTCCTATTCCTGATTTGTTTTTTGGAGATAGAACTAAGTTTCTAAGTTTCAAAAATAATTGTAAGCTATTTCTGGCCTTGAAACCTCATTCTTCTGGTAATCCTATTCAACAGGTTTTGATTATTATTTCTTTTTTGCGCGGCGACCCTCAAGACTGGGCATTATCTCTTGCGCCAGGAGACCCTGCATTGAGTAGTGTCGATGCGTTTTTCCTGGCGCTCGGATTGCTGTACGATGAGCCTAATTCAGTGGATCAGGCTGAGAAAAATTTGCTGGCTTTGTGCCAGGGTCACGATGATATAGAAGTATATTGTCAGAAATTTAGGAAATGGTCAGTACTCACTCAGTGGAATGAATCTGCGCTGGCAGCTTTGTTCAGAAAGGGTCTCTCTGAGGCTCTTAAGGATGTCATGGTGGGATTTCCTATGCCTGCTGGTTTGAATGAGTCTTTGTCTTTGGCCATTCAGATCGGTCGACGCTTGCGCGAGCGTAAATCTGTGCACCATTTGGCGGTACTGCCTGAGGTTAAACCTGAGCCTATGCAGTGTGATAGGACTATGACTAGAGTTGAACGGCAGGAATACAGACGTCTGAATGGTCTGTGTTTCTACTGTGGTGATTCCACTCATGCTACTTCTGATTGTCCTAAGCACACTATGCGGTCCGCTAGGTCTGCCGTCATTGGTACTGTACAGTCCAAATTCCTTCTGTCCATTACCTTGATATGCTCTTTGTCGTCGTTTTCTGTCATGGCGTTTGTGGATTCGGGCGCTGCCCTGAATCTGATGGATTTGGATTATGCTAAACGTTGTGGGTTTTTCTTGGAGCCTTTGCGGTGTCCTATTCCATTGAGAGGAATTGATGCTACACCTTTGGCCAAGAATAAACCTCAATACTGGGCCCAGCTGACCATGTGCATGGCTCCTGCACATCAGGAAGTTATTCGCTTTCTGGTGTTGCATAATCTGCATGATGTGGTCGTGTTGGGGTTGCCATGGCTACAAACCCATAATCCAGTATTGGATTGGAATTCCATGTCGGTATCCAGCTGGGGTTGTCAGGGGGTACATGGTGATGTTCCATTTTTGTCGATTTCGTCATCCACCCCTTCTGAGGTCCCAGAGTTCTTGTCTGATTATCAGGATGTATTTGAAGAGCCCAAGTCCGATGCTCTACCTCCGCATAGGGATTGTGATTGTGCTATCAATTTGATTCCTGGTAGTAAATTCCCTAAAGGTCGATTATTTAATTTATCCGTGCCCGAACACGCCGCTATGCGCAGTTATGTGAAGGAATCCCTGGAGAAGGGACATATTCGCCCATCGTCATCACCACTGGGAGCAGGGTTCTTCTTTGTAGCCAAGAAGGATGGTTCGCTGAGACCGTGTATTGATTACCGCCTTCTTAATAAGATCACTGTTAAATTTCAGTATCCCTTGCCATTGTTATCTGACTTGTTTGCTCGGATTAAGGGGGCTAGTTGGTTCACTAAGATAGATCTTCGTGGTGCGTATAATCTGGTGAGAATCAGGCAAGGAGATGAATGGAAAACTGCATTCAATACGCCCGAGGGTCATTTTGAGTATCTAGTGATGCCGTTCGGACTTGCCAATGCTCCATCTGTGTTTCAGTCTTTTATGCATGACATCTTCCGTGAGTATCTGGATAAATTCCTGATTGTTTACTTGGATGACATTTTGATCTTCTCAGATGATTGGGAGTCTCATGTGAAGCAGGTCAGAATGGTTTTTCAGGTCCTGCGTGCTAACTCTTTGTTTGTGAAGGGATCAAAGTGTCTCTTCGGTGTGCAGAAAGTTTCATTTTTGGGGTTCATCTTTACCCCTTCTACTATCGAGATGGATCCAGTTAAGGTCCAAGCCATCCAGGATTGGATTCAGCCGACATCTCTGAAAAGTCTGCAAAAGTTCATGGGCTTTGCTAATTTTTATCGTCGCTTCATCTGTAATTTTTCTAGCATTGCCAAACCATTGACCGATTTGACCAAGAAGGGTGCTGATTTGGTTAATTGGTCTTCTGCTGCTGTGGAAGCTTTTCAGGAGTTGAAGCGTCGTTTTTGTTCTGCCCCTGTGTTGTGTCAGCCAGATGTTTCTCTTCCGTTCCAGGTCGAGGTTGATGCTTCTGAGATTGGAACAGGGGCGGTTTTGTCACAGAGAGGTTCTGATTGCTCAGTGATGAAACCATGTGCTTTCTTTTCCAGGAAGTTTTCGCCCGCTGAGCGTAATTATGATGTGGGCAATCGAGAGTTGCTGGCCATGAAGTGGGCATTCGAGGAGTGGCGTCATTGGCTTGAAGGAGCTAAGCATCGCGTGGTGGTATTGACTGATCATAAGAACTTGACTTATCTCGAGTCTGCCAAGCGCTTGAATCCTAGACAGGCCCGTTGGTCGTTATTTTTTGCCCGCTTTGACTTTGTGATTTCGTACCTTCCGGGCTCTAAAAATGTGAAGGCGGATGCTCTGTCTAGGAGTTTTGTGCCTGACTCTCCGGGTTTATCTGAGCCAGCGGGTATCCTCAAGGAAGGAGTCATTGTGTCTGCCATCTCCCCTGATTTGCGGCGGGTGCTGCAAAAATTTCAGGCGAATAAACCTGATCGTTGTCCAGCAGAGAAACTGTTCATCCCTGATAGGTGGACTAATAAACTTATCTCTGAACTTCATTGTTCGGTGTTGGCTGGTCATCCTGGAATCTTTGGTACCAGAGAGTTAGTGGCTAGATCCTTCTGGTGGCCATCTCTGTCACGGGATGTACGTACTTTTGTGCAGTCCTGTGGGATTTGTGCTAGGGCTAAGCCCTGCTGTTCTCGTGCCAGTGGGTTGCTTTTGCCCTTGCCGGTCCCAAAGAGGCCTTGGACACATATTTCGATGGATTTCATTTCTGACCTTCCCGTTTCTCAAAAGATGTCAGTCATTTGGGTGGTCTGTGATCGCTTTTCTAAAATGGTCCATCTGGTGCCCTTGGCTAAATTGCCTTCCTCCTCTGATTTGGTACCTTTGTTCTTTCAGCATGTGGTTCGGTTGCATGGCATTCCTGAGAATATTGTTTCTGACAGAGGTTCCCAGTTTGTTTCAAGGTTTTGGCGAGCCTTTTGTGGTAGGATGGGCATTGACCTATCCTTTTCCTCGGCTTTCCATCCTCAGACTAATGGCCAGACCGAACGAACCAATCAGACCTTGGAAACATATCTGAGATGTTTTGTTTCTGCAGACCAGGATGATTGGGTGTCCTTTTTGCCGTTGGCTGAGTTCGCCCTTAATAATCGGGCCAGCTCGGCTACCTTGGTTTCTCCATTTTTTTGCAATTCTGGGTTCCATCCTCGTTTCTCTTCAGGACAGGTTGAGTCTTCGGACTGTCCTGGTGTGGATTCTGTGGTGGATAGGTTGCAGCAGATCTGGACTCAGGTAGTGGACAATTTGATCTTGTCCCAGGAGAAAGCTCAACTTTTCGCTAATCGCAGACGCCGTGTGGGTCCCCGACTTCGTGTTGGGGATCTGGTTTGGTTATCTTCTCGTCATATTCCTATGAAGGTTTCCTCTCCTAAATTTAAACCTCGTTTTATTGGTCTGTATAGGATTTCTGAGGTTCTCAATCCTGTGTCTTTTCGTTTGACCCTCCCAGACTCCTTTTCCATACATAATGTATTCCATAGGTCGTTGTTGCGGAGATACGTGGCACCTATGGTTCCATCTGTTGAGCCTCCTGCCCCGGTTTTGGTGGAGGGGGAATTGGAGTATATTGTGGAGAAGATTTTGGATTCTCGTGTTTCTAGACGGAAACTCCAGTATCTGGTTAAATGGAAGGGTTATGCTCAGGAAGATAATTCCTGGGTTTTTGCCTCTGATGTTCATGCTTCCGATCTTGTTCGTGCCTTTCATGCGGCTCATCCTGGTCGGCCTGGGGGCTCTGGTGAGGGTTCGGTGACCCCTCCTCAAGGGGGGGTACTGTTGTGAATTCTGTGGCTGAATTCACTCCTGTGGTCACAAGTGGTACTGCAGCTTCTGAGCTTCCTCCCTCAGGTGTTCTGGTGAGCTCGTTAACTGCTTCATTACTTAACTCCGCCTGATGCTGCTATCCTTGCTCCTTGTCAATGTTTCAGTGTTGGATCTGAGCTTCTCCTGATTGTTCCTGTGACCTGCTGCTCTGTATAGCTAAGTGCTTTTTGCTTTTTTGTTGCTTTTTTTCTGTCCAGCTTGTCTTTTGTTTTGCTGGAAGCTCTGAGACGCAAAGGGTGTACCGCCGTGCCGTTAGTTCGGCACGGTGGGTTTTTTTTTGCCCCCTTTGCGTGGTTTTGCTTTAGGGTTTTTTGTAGACTGCAAAGTTCGCTTTACTGTCCTCACTCTGTCCTAGAATATCGGGCCCCACTTTGCTGAATCTATTTCATCCCTACGTTTTGTCTTTTCATCTTACTCACAGTCATTATATGTGGGGGGCTGCCTTTTCCTTTGGGGAATTTCTCTGGGGCAAGTCAGGCCTATTTTTCTATCTTCAGGCTAGCTAGTTTCTTAGGCTGTGCCGAGTTGCCTAGGTAGTTGTTAGGCGCAATCCACAGCCGCTTTTAGTTGTGTTTAGGATAGGATCAGGTGTGCAGTCTACAGAGTTTCCACGTCTCAGAGCTCGTTCTTGTATTTTTGGGTATTTGTCAGATCACTGTGTGCGCTCTGATCGCTAAGCACACTGTGTTTCTGGATTGCCTTCATAACACCTGTCATTATTATACATAACAGCCGGGCCCGTATCTTGCCCAAAACGCATGGCAAAGCCAAAACCTGTTGGAGGACAGCGTGGCCATCCGGTTAAAGCTCAGTCTGCAATGCCTGAAAAGGTATCCGATGCTAGAAGGAGTGCAGTCTGGCATTTTTTTAAACAACATCCAATTGATCAGCGCAAAGTCATCTGTCAAAAATTTTCAACTACCTTAAGCAGAGGGCAGAATCTGAAAAGTCTCAATACAAGTTGCATGCATAGACATTTAACCACCATGCATTTGCAAGCTTGGACTAACTACCAAATGTCCCTTAAGGTTGTAGCACCCTCGGCCAATGAAGCTAGTCATCAACGCAACATCCCTTCCGGCAGTGTAGGGCCACCATTTTCCGCACCACCTGCAGTATCTGTGCAGGTTTCTTTGCCAGGCCAAAGCAGTCAGGGTCAGGGAATCACCAGTTTCGTAGTAGGAAACACTGCATCTAGGGCACCGGCGGCAACAATACCATCTCCCACCGTCTCTCAGTCTGCCATGTCCACCGGCACCCCCGCTAGTTCCACGATCTCCAGCTCTCCAGTCCAGCTCACCCTACATGAGACTATGGTTAGAAAAAGGAAGTACTTAGCCTCGCATCCGCGTACACAGGGTTTGAACGCCCACATAGCTAGACTAATCTCGTTAGAGATGATGCCCTACCGGTTAGTTGAAAGCGAAGCTTTCAAAGCCCTGATGGACTACGCTGTACCATGCTACGAGCTACCCAGTCGACACTTTTTTTCCAGAAAAGCCATCCCAGCCCTCCACCAGCATGTTAAAGAGCGCATCGTCCATGCACTCAGGCAATCTGTGAGCACAAAGGTGCACCTGACAACAGATGCATGGACCAGTAGGCACGGCCAGGGACGTTACGTGTCCATCACGGCACACTGGGTGAATGTTGTGGATGCAGGGTCCACAGGGGACAGCAAGTTTGGGACAGTTCTGCCTAGCCCACGGTCTAGGAAACAGTTGGCTGTAGCCGTTCGCACCCCCTCCTCCTCCTCCTCATCCTCCTGCAGAAGCGAGAGCTCGTCCACAGACCGCAGTCGCACAACCACTCCATCCGCAGCTGCCACTGTTGCACACCAGGTCTCCCATAATGGGGCAGCTACTGGCAAACGTCAGCAGGCTGTATTGGCTATGAAGTGTTTGGGCGACAACAGACACACCGTGGAAGTTCTGTCCGAGTTCTTGCAGAAAGAGACGCAGTCGTGGCTGGGCACTGTAGATCTTGAGGCAGGCAAGGTAGTGAGTGATAACGGAAGGAATTTCATGGCTGCCATCTCCCTTTCCCAACTGAAACACATTCCTTGCCTGGCTCACACCTTAAACCTGGTGGTGCAGTGCTTCCTGAAAAGTTATCCGGGGTTATCCGACCTGCTCCTCAAAGTGCGTGGACTTTGCTCACATATCCGCCGTTCGCCCGTACACTCCAGCCGTATGCAGACCTATCAGCGTTCTTTGAACCTTCCCCAGCATCGCCTAATCATAGACGTTGCAACAAGGTGGAACTCAACACTGCACATGCTTCAGAGACTGTGCGAACAGAGGCGGGCTGTTATGTTTTTGTGGGAGGATACACATACACGGGCAGGCAGTAGGATGGCAGACATGGAGTTGTCAGGTGTGCAGTGGTCGAAGATTCAAGACATGTGCCAAGTCCTTCAGTGTTTTGAGGAATGCACACGGCTGGTTAGTGCAGACAACGCCATAATAAGCATGAGCATCCCCCTAATGCGTCTGCTGATGCAAAGTTTGACGCACATAAAGGATCAGGCGTCTGCAGCTGAGGAAGAGGAAAGCCTTGATGACAGTCAGCCATTGTCTGGCCAGGGCAGTGTACAGGACGAGGTAGCGGGCGAAGAGGAGGAGGAGGACGAGGAGGATGATGGGGATGATTATATTTTTAATGAGGAAGCTTTTCCGGGGCCACTGGAAATTGTTGGCGTGGCAAGGCCGGGTTCTGGTTTTTTGAGGGACACAAGTGACGTGGATTTGCCTGAAACTGCCCCTCAACCAAGCACAACCGCAGATTTGAGAACTGGAACTTTGGCCCACATGGCGGATTATGCCTTACGTATCCTCAAAAGGGACACACGCATTACTAAAATGATGAACGATGACGATTACTGGTTGGCCTGCCTCCTTGATCCTCGCTATAAAGGCAAATTGCAAAATATAATGCCACATGAGAACTTGGAACTAATATTAGCAACCAAACAATCAACTCTCGTTGACCGTTTGCTTCTGGCATTCCCTGCACACAGCGCCCGTGATCGTTCTCACACGAGCTGCAGGGGCCAGCAGACCAGAGGTGTTAGAGGGGCAGAAATCAGAAGTGGCGTTGGCCAGAGGGGTTTTCTGACCAGGTTGTGGAGTGATTTTGCTACGACCGCAGACAGGACAGGTACTGCAGCATCAATTCAAAGTGACAGGAGACAACATTTGTCCAGTATGGTTACAAACTATTTTTCATCCCTTATCGACGTTCTCCCTCAACCGTCATTCCCATTTGATTACTGGGCATCCAAATTAGACACCTGGCCAGAATTGGCAGAATATGCATTGCAGGAGCTTGCTTGCCCAGCAGCTAGTGTTCTATCAGAAAGAGTATTCAGTGCTGCAGGTTCAATACTAACAGAAAAAAGGACTCGTCTGGCTACCCAAAATGTAGATGATCTAACCTTCATTAAAATGAACCACAACTGGATTTCAAAATCTTTTGGCCCACCTTGCCCGGCTGACACCTAGCTTTCCTATGAAAAGGTCTTGCCTGTGGACTATTCTGAATGACTTTTCCAATCTCGTAATTTTCTGCACCTGATTGTCCAGCATACGACATGTTTACACCTCACTAAACGGCCAAACTCCCCACACGGGGCCGTGGTATCGCCACTTGGCGCCAGCACCCGTGAGAGTGCTGTTTGTCTGAAGAGGTGGGTGTGCCCGCTTTTGGTCAACGGCACTGCCACTGGGTCCCTCATAGTACAATAAAGTGTCTCTGGCGGTGGTGGTGCGCACCCAACGTCAGACACACCGTTGTAATATGAGGGGCCCTGGGCCTGTACCGCCGGCCACAAGACAGTTCCCCCTCCCCCCCAGCTCAAACAGTGCTCTACCACTTGCAAAATTATCTCTCACAGCTCCACCAATGTTTAGTCTATGCGCTGACATCCTTCAATGCCTGGCACTGACAATACCATTGTATTGACATTTTTGTTATGTTAGGCCTTCGAAGCCTGTCTGCGGTCCCTCCTTCCACTAGGCCTCCACTGACCATTGTACTGCTGCCTGTGTACCCCTGGAACCAATTTTAAATTGCCAACAGCCCTATTTTTTTATGTTAGGCCTTCGAAGCCTGTCTGCGGTCCCTCCTTCCACTAGGCCTCCACTGACCATTGTACTGCTGCCCTTGTACCACTGGAACCAATTTTAAATTGCCAACAGCCCTATTTTGTTATGTTAGGCCTTCGAAGCCTGTCTGCAGTCCCTCCTTCCATTAAGCCTCCACTGACCACACCACTGCTGCCCGTGTACCCCTGGAACCAATTTAAAATTGCCTACAGCCATGTGTTATTATGTTAGGCCTTCGATGCCTGTTTGCGGTCACTCCTTCCACTAGGCCTCCACTGACCACACCACTGCTGCCCGTGTACCCACGGAACCAATTTAAAATTGCCTACAGCCATGTGTTATTATGTTAGGCCTTCGATGCCTGTCTGCGGTCACTCCTTCCACTAGGCCTCCACTGACCACACCACTGCTGCCCGTGTACCCCTGGAACCAATTTAAAATTGCCTACAGCCAGCCCAATCTTTTTATTTTAGGCCTTCGATGCCTGTTTGCGGTCACTCCTTCCACTAGGCCTCCACTGACCACACCACTGCTGCCAGTGTACCCACGGAACCAATTTAAAATTGCCTACAGCCATGTGTTATTATGTTAGGCCTTCGATGCCTGTCTGCGGTCACTCCTTCCACTAGGCCTCCACTGACCACACCACTGCTGCCCGTGTACCCCTGGAACCAATTTAAAATTGCCTACAGCCAGCCCAATTTTTTTATTTTAGGCCTTCGATGCCTGTCTGCGGTCCGTTCTTTCTACTACTACTACACTGACCAGGCCACTGCTGCCCGTGTTCCCCTGTAACCAATTTAAAATTACCTACAGCCATGTGTTATTATGTTAGGCCTTCGATGCCTGTTTGCGGTCACTCCTTCCACTAGGCCTCCACTGACCACACCACTGCTGCCCGTGTACCCACGGAACCAATTTAAAATTGCCTACAGCCATGTGTTATTATGTTAGGCCTTCGATGCCTGTCTGCGGTCACTCCTTCCATTAGGCCTCCACTGACCACACCACTGCTGCCCGTGTACCCCTGGAACCAATTTAAAATTGCCTACAGCCATCTGTTATTATGTTAGGTTTTCGATGCCTGTCTGCGGTCCCTCCTTCCACTAGGCCTCCACTGACCACACCACTGCTGCCCGTGTACCCCTGGAACCCAGCTGCAAGTGCATGTAGCCTCCTTTTTTTCTTTGTTTTATATATAGAAAGCCCAGATGAACTACGCTGTGCAACGGTTCAAGCTACCCAGTCGACATTTCTTTTGCGAGAAAAGCCATCCCAGCCCTCCACCGGCATGAAAAAGTCTGCATTGTCATAGCACTCAGGTAATCAAACAGTAGAAAGGTGCACCTGACAAGAGACGCATGGACCAGTAGGCATGTCCACAAAAAGTTACGTGTCCATTACGGCGCACTGGGTTAATGTGTTGGATGCATGGTCCACAGGGTACAGCCTACAAAGTCTGTCTGCAGTCCCTAATTCCAATTTTCCTCCGCTGACCACACCACTGCTGCCCGTGCACCCCTGGAACCAATTTTACAGTGTCTACAGCCTAATTTTGTTATGTTAGGCCTACTACGCCTGTCTGCGATCCCTCCTTCCAATACTCGTCCACTGACCACACCACTGCTGCCCGTGGACCCCTGGAACCTATTTTTAATTGCATAGAGCATCCTTTTTTTAATAGTAGGCGTACAAAGTCTGTCTGCGGTCCACTATTGAAATTGTCCTCCACTGCCCAGAGCACTGCTGCTTGTGTACCCCTGTAACTTTTTTAAGCTGCAGTGAGCCACATTTTTGGTTTAAGTCCTACTACCTGTGTCTGTCTGCGCCACTCAATTCAGCTGTGTTCCTTTGAAAAAAGCTGAGCGTCAATAGTCTTGTTTTCAGCCTCTAGGAATTTTAAAACTGCATTGGGGGTACAACTTTGGTAGGGCCTACTAACGGTGTCTGCCTCCCCAAGGTGTGCCCCAGGTTTCCTCGCCATTGCTTCGATCTTAATGCTCTCGTTTAGTAGTTGTTGGAAACTACACTGCATTAGGCCTACAAATTGGGTATGGGGTGTAGAGAGATGGTGTGTTCCACTCCAAGGTATTCCCCAGGTTTCCTCTCCATTGCTTCGATCTTCATGCTCTCGTTTAGTAGTTGTTGGAAACTACACTGCATTAGGCCTACAAATTGGGTATGGGGTGTAGAGAGATGGTGTGTTCCACTCCAAGGTGTTCCCCAGGTTTCCTCGCCAATGCTTCGATCTTCATGCTCTCATCTAGTAGTTGTTGGAAACTACACTGCATTAGGCCTACAAATTGGGTATGGGGTGTAGAGAGATGGTGTGTTCCACTCCAAGGTGTTCCCCAGGTTTCCTCTCCATTGCTTCGATCTTCATGCTCTCGTTTAGTAGTTGTTGGAAACTACGCTGCATTAGGCCTACAAATTGGGTATGGGGTGTAGAGAGATGGTGTGTTCCACTCCAAGGTGTTCCCCAGGTTTCCTCGCCAATGCTTCGATCTTCATGCTCTCGTTTAGTAGTTGTTGAAAACTACACTGCATTAGGCCTACAAATTGGGTATGGGGTGTAGAGAGATGGTGTGTTCCACTCCAAGGTGTTCCCCAGGTTTCCTCTCCATTGCTTCGATCTTCATGCTCTCGTTTAGTAGTTGTTGGAAACTACACTGCATTAGGCCTACAAATTGGGTATGGGGTGTAGAGAGATGGTGTGTTCCACTCCAAGGTGTTCTCCAGGTTGCCTTTCCTGAGCTTCGATCTTCCGTCTCTCGTTTAGTAGTTTTTGGAAACTACACTGCATTAGGCCTACAAATTGGGTATGGGGTGTAGAGAGATGGTGTGTTCCACTCCAAGGTGTTCCCCAGGTTTCCTCGCCATTGCTGCAATCTTAATGCTCTCGTTTAGTAGTTGTTGGAAACTTCACTGCATTAGGCCTACAAATTGGGTATGGGGTGTAGAGAGACGGTGTGTTACACTCCAAGGTGTTCCCCAGGTTTCCTCTCCATTGCTTCGATCTTCTGGCTTTCGTTTAGTAGTTGTTGGAAACTACACTGCATTAGGCCTACAAATTGGGTATGGGGTGTAGAGAGATGGTGTGTTCCACTCCAAGGTGTTCCCCAGGTTTCGTCCACATTGCTTCGGTCTTCCGACTCTCGTTTAGTAGTTGTAGAAAACTACACTGCATTAGGCCTACAAATTGGGTATGGGGTGTAGAGAGATGGTGTGTTCCACTCCAAGGTTTTCCCCAGGTTTCCTCGCCAATGCTTCGATCTTCATGCTCTCGTTTAGTAGTTGTTGGAAACTACACTGCATTAGGCCTACAAATTGGGTATGGGGTGTAGAGAGATGGTGTGTTCCACTCCACGGTGTTCTCCAGGTTGCCTTTCCTGAGCTTCGATCTTCCGGCTCTCGTTTAGTAGTTGTTGGAAACTACACTGCATTAGGCCTACAAATTGGGTATGGGGTGTAGAGAGATGGTGTGTTCCACTCCAAGGTGTTCCCCAGGTTTCCTCTCCATTGCTTCGATCTTCATGCTCTCGTTTAGTAGTTGTTGGAAACTACGCTGCATTAGGCCTACAAATTGGGTATGGGGTGTAGAGAGATGGTGTGTTCCACTCCAAGGTGTTCTCCAGGTTGCCTTTCCTGAGCTTCAATCTTCTGGCTCTCGTTTAGTAGTTGTTGGAAACTACGCTGCATTAGGCCTACAAATTGGGTATGGGGTGTAGAGAGATGGTGTGTTCCACTCCAAGGTGTTCCCCAGGTTTCCTGTCCATTGCTTCGATCTTCATGCTCTCGTTTAGTAGTTGTTGGAAACTACACTGCATTAGGCCTACAAATTGTTTATTTCGCAGTATGTCAATTCTTTGTGCGGATTCCACAGCGGTTTACACCTGCTCCTTAATAGGAATCTGCAGGTGTAAAACCGTAGGTGAAATCTGCACAAAAACCCACAAAAAAAGCGGTAAATCCGCGGTAATTCCGCAGGAAATCAGCAGTGTGGATTATCTGCGGATTTACCAAAATCGGTCAGGAAAAATCTGCAGAGTAATCCACAGCGTGTGCACATAGCCTTAAGATCTTTGCATTGATGGTTACAGAGTCTTACTTTTCTGCTGAAATTCAAAAATGCAGTGCAAAATTCATTGATCTCAAAGGAAGATTGAGGACCATTCAAGAGCCCTACTCCATGCGTGTAGCAGCAAAGGGAGAAGTGCTTGTCTTTGACAATCTGACTGATGCTTTATCATGCTTGGACGATAATGAAAAAAGCCTACATAAAAAAACCCTGAAGTCATATACACCTCCCTTGGGACAGTAACTATATTCTCTTATAATATTATAAGGATGCTAGGCTCTTAAATGGCTGGTTTATATTTTGTACTTTTAACACATTTGAAAGGTCTACTCGTGCATGGAGCACAATAGAAGCAGTGCACAACACATTTCTATGAAATGTGCCCTGTCTTTGACTGTGGACCTCAGTAATGGTACAAGGAAAAAAAAATCTGCTAGAAGGTTGATTTCACAGCCACACAGGACACTAGCTATATAAACTATCTGACTTAGGCCGGCGTCACACTGGCGTTTTAAATGGCCGAGTGCAATGCGATAAAAAATCACATTGCACTCGGACCAGGCTCTTCCTCTGCGCCTTGGTATCACCGACATCTTTCATGTTTCCCTCTTAAAGCCTGTCTATATGTCCCGCTTTTCCGAGTCATCTGCCGGGACATTGGGTTCATCCACGGATGAGTATGAGGTGAACTCTATCTTGGGGTTCAAGGTGGTACATGGTAAGAAGTACTATCTGGTGGACTGGAAGGGTCACGGCCCAGAGGACAGAACCTGGGAACCTGTTGAGCACATTCAGGCATTGCTGCTCATTACAGCCTTTGAGCATAGCGAGGCTCAAGGAGGAGGGGACCCTAGGAAGGGGGTAATGTTAGGTGTTGAGTTCCCGCCACTGCACAGGGGGAATCTCCAACCATGTCTGCTGCAGTCTCCCATTCTCCTCCAGCCACAGTGGAACCTGCTCAGTGGAGACGTTGGCCCCAGCGTCTGGCTCAGCCTCATACTGTGCGAATGGTTACTGCTGTTGCCTTTCCAGGCTCTTCCCTTGTAGCCAGCACTGGTCAGCGACGAGCAGGCTTTTCTGGGACTAAGTCCTGCTTTTCACGCACTGAGCATGCCCACTGGAGGACCTCTCACTGGAGGTCGGGGGTCACACGTTCAGGCCCTGTTGCAGCTCCTATTGGTCCACCAGGAAGGTTCTATAGAGCTGCAACTATAAAAGGTTCGCATGGCCATGCGCTAGTATCAAATGTGTTTGGCTTATGCCAGTGGATACTATACCACTCTATACTTATGTGGTGTGAGGCTGTAGCTTTGGGACTGTACACTCAGGCAGGCAGCTAGCGTCAGTGGGGGCAATTAGCCTTGGCTGAGCATCAGGTTCATTTATGTGTGCGGTTAGCACAGAAGAGTTCCAGAGCAAGCACAACCCTTAGTTAGGGTAATAGTTTTGTGTACAGCGCAACTCTGTGAGTCAACAGACATCGCTTCCAGTTCACACCGGGTGAAGCTTAACCCACGTGTGAGCTCAAAGGTTATCCGCCGTTACTTTGCCGCAGATATCTCTGCACGGTGGACCTCAGGCAGCGAACGCACCTTGTAGCTACCTATCTATACTTGCGTTCCGCTAGACCTAACACCATCTGCTTGTTTGGTGTAGTGGAAGACCTGTCGGTCCCTATTATACTATTTGTATTGTGGTGAAATTTATGCCACTTTTGTGATGTCTGACAGTAATTTTTGGACATGTGAACACTCCTGGTTGGGTGTTCATCTGTTGGATTGGGTGTAGTGGAAGACTTTGTTCCTATTCCTAATTCCTTTCCCTATTATACTATTTCTACTCTTGTGAAATTGATGCCACTTCTGTGGTGTAAGGCCCTCATTTGTTTAAATGTGAACACTCCTGTTTGGGTGTCCATTTGTTGGATTGGGTGTAGTGAAATATTTCTACTCTCGTGAAATTGATGCCACTACTGTGGTGTAAACCCCTCATTTGTTTGAATTTGAGCACTCCTGGTTGGGTGTTCATTTGCTGGATTAGGTGGAGTTGGAGACCTGTCTGTCTCTATTATACTATTTCTACTATGGTGAAATTGATGCCACTTTTGTGGTGTCTGACAGTAATGTTTGGAAATGTGAGCACTCCTGGTGGGGTGTCCATTTGTTAGATTGAGTGTAGAGGAAGACCTGTCGGTCCCTATTATACTATTTCTACTATCGTGAAATTGATGCCACTACTGTGGTGTAAAGCCCTCATTTGTTTGAATTTGAGCACTCCTGATTGGGTGTCCATCTGTTGGATTAGGTGGAGTGGAAGACCTGTCGGTCCCTATTATACTATTTCTACTGTGGTGAAATTGATGCCACTTTTGTTGTGTCTGACAGTAATTTTTTGAAATGTGAACACTCCTGGTGGGGTGTCCATTTGTTAGATTGAGTGTAGAGGAAGACCTGTCGGTCCCTATTATACTATTTCTACTATCGTGAAATTGATGCCACTTCTGTGGTGTAAGGCACTCATTTGTTTAAATGTGAACACTCCTGTTTGGGTGTCCATCTTCTAGATTGGGTGCAGTGAAAGACTTGTTGGTCACTATTATACTATTTATACTATCGTGACATTGATGCCACTTTTGTAGTGTCTGCCAGTAAATTTTGGAAATGTGAAAACTCCTGGTTGGGTGTTCATCTGCTGGACTGGGTTTAGTGGAAGATCTAGAGGTCCTTATTATACTGTTTATACTCTCTTGAAATTGATGCAACTTTTGTTGTGTCTGCAGTAATTTTTGGAAATGTGAACACTCCTGGTTGGGTCTCCTTCATGCGTGTTGCCTGGGGCAGTAGGCTTCTGAGACTGTCAGGCCTCCACTTCCTTGGACTCAACTACCCATGTTACTATCCTTAGATTTTTCTGACAGTAGTAGTCTACGAAATTTATATGATATTTGTGCCACCTTAGTGTGGCTGAGTATGAAACCAGGTGGAGCTGTTGCATGTGGTATCAGGGCTCCCTGCACAGGAGGCCTACACCAATCCCTCACCCACCTCGTCATACTGTGACATTCAATTGAAAGCTATAAATGCTGTCCCAGACACCAATAACTCATGCCTGGCTTATTGCTGCAGTGCCATGCTAAAATTTGTGGTGTGAGTGTATTCAGACCACTTTCCTGTTGTCTGCCCTCATTTGATGTGTTTTGGCAGCATTTGGGGCCATTATAAGGTGTTAGGCATGCGTTTTGTTTTTGCCTCCCATTGTGATGAATGATGTTCAGCTATGTTTGATGAATATTTAACTAATTAATTGGCGACTATTGCAAATTCTTCGATCGCAATCAGAACTGAACATTGAAATATTTGGTCATCACTACTCCAGACCAGTGAAATCTCTGCCTAATGATCCCAGGTTATTGCATTTTAAAGAAAAATATACTTGGTTCACAGTTGTGGTCATACAATCAGGCACTCGTTCAGGCTGCTCATATTTTGTGCAGCATGAACGGTAAGGGAATGTACACACATCAGGATTTCTTACAGAAATTTTCCTGACAAAAACCGGACATTTCTGCCAGAAATCCGCATGCGTTTTTTTAGCATTTTTTCATGCGTTTTTGACACGTTTTTAACGCTTTTTTGACGCGTTTTTGGTGCGTTTTTTCCAAAATGCATAGAATAGCGGGAAAAATGCAGAAAATCCGCAAAATTAATGAAAATGCTGCTTTTTTTACCGTGATGCGTTTTTTTCGCGGAAAAAAACGCATCATGTGCACAAAACATGCACAATGCATTCTAAATGATAGGATGCATAATGTATGCATTTTTAATAAGTTTTAATAGCGTTTTTACAGCGAAAAAAACGCGAAAAAAATGCGAAAAAACCTGAACGTGTGCACATAGCCTAAGTCGGGTTTCCTTTAAATGGGATAGCAAGCATTATTAAGTGCCTTTTTAGATATTTAATAAAAATTTACATGGCCTAATGTTTGTTCAGGATTAGTAAATCTGCCACATAAATACATAAAATGACCCTTCATCTTTATCAGTATTATTGTATATTAATGTCAAATTTACAGAAGTTAAGAGGCTCAGCATACCAAAACACAAGGACACCACTCAATATACAGAAATTTATACCAATTGAGCAAATAAAAAAAAGTTTACACAATAGCGAAAATAACAAGAATTTTTGAATAGAAAATTAATCCTTACACTTATCTAGTAGGTATAAGATACATTTATATCTCTATATATACATATTAATAGGCAACATTTAATTTTCTTAGGGGCTACTGAGTTGGAAATAACTTCCTAAAATTTGCAAGGAAAAATTGCAATTACAGTAATCAATTGGAAACATAAACTAGAATAAAGTATATCCTGAATAGATAATGTTCTTTGTTTTATCAGAAATGGCAATTTATCAAATGTCTGAGTTTTCAGTCCTTTATAAATGCTGCTACAGGCATGTGCTATCCCTATCTGCTAGCTCAACCTTGCCAGTGTTAGCTACTTACCAATAAATGAAAGGGACAGGTCTCTAAAAGTGGATTTTTGATTGTAACATCCTTAAATCCAGAATTCTGTACACAATCTCATTAATGTAATAGGATTATACGTAATGTCAAATGCTGATAATCCACAAAGCAGTCCATATTAAGAAACTAATGACAGTAATGTCCTTAATGGATAAACAAGCACAGAACTTCACTGAATGCAGAAACGCAGACAGAGTATTATTTGGTTCAAGAGGACCTGTCAATAGAGATGAGCGAATATGTTCGGAAAAAGATCGCCAAACATAAATTCAGAACAAATAAGGCACATTCGGATTAGTGATCAGAAATACAAACAAATTTTC
This sequence comes from Ranitomeya imitator, assembly GCF_032444005.1. Classification (NCBI taxonomy): domain Eukaryota; kingdom Metazoa; phylum Chordata; class Amphibia; order Anura; family Dendrobatidae; genus Ranitomeya; species Ranitomeya imitator. The sequence goes on from NC_091282.1 coordinate 1,111,022,759, forward strand.
TTTACCCCTTTCTGTCCTTGGATGGAATAGTATGTCTGAGGACAGAACCCCCGCTTTGATGCGAGCTCCGGCGGTGAGCCCGCATCAAAACCTGGACATGGCAGCTGTTTTGTAAAAAAAATCCTGGTTGAGAATACTTGCAGCTAGGTATATATAAAATATCCAGCAGCAGACAGTAATGGAGCCTTTTAATGTATGCAGGGAGATCTATAAACTCATGTACAGTGCCTGCATGACTTGCACTGATGTGGATATGTTCACATAGACTCCTCTGCCTACCTAGCACAATGATCTATACACCCCTGAAATAGCCCTAAAAAGTACTGCAGATAATCCCTGCATGTTCATTGGCGCTGTAAAGAACACCAAAATTGCAAGGCGGAGACAAAAGCTCCTGCCTAATAATTCCGGAAATGCTTGGTGCTCGCCGAGTGCTCCGAGCACAGTGATACTCGGGCAAGTACCGAGTAGTGGCGAGAACGTTCGCTCATCAGTGTTCACTAGTGGTGAATAATGAGATGTGGAGGAAGGCCTCAATAAAAACTAGGCCCAATGTAAAGGAGCGTGTCTCCTAGACTTGCAATGCCCATACACTAAGGGCATTGGCTGACAAACATTTCCCCATGGGTGGTATATTTAAAAAAAAAAATATTTATGGGAATCATAGACACCCTTGCCCAAAAACTAAATGGCAGTAGCAGCATACAATACGTTCACTATGGTGTTCTAGTGACGGAGAATGATGATATCTGGAGGAAGGTCTTATTAAAAATTGGGCCCAATGTTAAGGAGCATGTCTCCTAGTCTTGTAATGCCCCTACACTAAGTGCCAATTTTTTTGGGCATCATAAAAACTCCTTTGCACAAAAAAAATGAGTGACTTTTGCATCACGGAATACATTCACCCTGGTGTTCGTATGGTTGTGGATGATGAGGATGAGGATAAGGAGGAGAACCAAACAGACCAAATCAGGAAGTGTACACCCATGTGTGGTTGTGAAGATGTGCATGAGAATACACCTCAACAAAAAAGACAATGTATTTGAGGTTATATTTCGCTGTTTTCACTCGGTGGTTTACAGAAGTCTTGTCCAATCCAGCCCTTGTTAATTTTCATAAGAGTCAGCCTGTCAGCATTTTCAGTTTACAGGGGATGCACTTATCTTTTATAATTCCACCAGCGGCAATAAAACCTGCTCTGACAGAACACTAGCAGCAGGGCAGGCCAGGACCTCCAATGCTGAGAGAGCCAGTTCATGCCACGTGTCCAGCTTGGATACCCAATAATTAAAAGGCACAGAGGAATCACGGAGGACATTTGTACGATCTGCAAGGTACTCACTCAGCATCTTCTCAAACATTGCACTTCTTGTGACAGCACCCCTAGCCTCTGTGCCAGCACGATGGGAGGGTCTGAGAAAACTGTCCCAGAAGTTTGCCATTGTTCTCCTGCCTGAGCTGAATTGTACTTCTGTCTCTCTTGCTTGGACTCCTTGGTTGTCCAACAAACTCTGATGTCTGCTGGCAGTGTTCTCAGATTTTTTCAGTGTTCTCAATTTTTTTAAGTAATTCCGCTACAAGGGCCCTCTGGTACTGCACCATTTTAGTACACCTGTCTGCCTCTGGAAGAAGAGATTGAAAGTTCTCCTTGTAGCGTCGGTCTAGAAGTGTCACCAACCAGTAATGAGTGTCACTGAAAATTTTAATAATGCGAGAGTCACGGGAAACACAGTGCAACATAAAGTCAGCCATGCATGCTAGACTGCTAACAGGCAAGTCTTCTGTGTCCTCACCAACAGGACGACTGACCATGCTGTCCTCCTCCTGCTCATCCTCCTCCTCTCTTTCCTCAGGCCATCCATGCTGAACAGAAGGTATGACAACTGTGCTTGTGTACCGTCTATAGCTCATGAAAGTAGCTCCTGTTCTTCCTCCTCCTCCTCTTCCTCATTGTGTACCAATCCACATTGGGATGACATGAAGCTTGGCTGAGTGTAATCAGCATGTATGGTTCCCTTGCTCCATGTCCTCATGATCCGCCTGCAATGCATCCTCTTTAATTGTGAGCAGAGAGGGTTTCAGAATGCAGAGAAGCAGGATGGTGTTGCTAATTATGGTGTCATCGCCGCTCGCCATCTTGGTGCAGTCCTCAAAGTTTTGGAGGATGGTAGATATGTCTGACATCCATCTCCACTCCTGAGGTCTTATGTGTGGAGTCTGAACTGAATATTGACGGCCTTGTTTATGCTGGTAGTCAACTACTGCCCTCTTCTGCTCACAAATCCTTTCCAACATATGCAGTCTAGAGTTCTAACATGTGGGGACATCACACATAAGTTGGTGAGACGGAATCTGCAAACACTGCTGAAGCACGGCAAGGGCGGCTGAAACTGTAGCTGACTTTCTAAAATGGGCAGACAGTCAACGTACTTTCGCTAGCAGATCCGGCAGCTCTGGGTAGCTTTTGAGAAAACGTTGAATGATGAGATTAAGCACATGGGCAGGCAAGGTACGTGTGTGAGCTCACCTTGCCTCAGAGCCACCACCAGGCTCCAGCCATTGTCACACATGACCATGCCTGGCTGTAGGCTCAGCAGTGTCATCCAATAATCTGCCTGCTTTTCAGTGCGGTCCACAACTCTTCAGCATTGTGCAGTTTGTCACCTAAGCAGATTAGCTTCAGCACAGCCTGATGCCGATTGGCTGAGGCAGTGCTGCAATGCTTCTACCTTCTGATTGATGTGCTCATTTCTGAGATGGAGGCTGAAGAGGAGGAGGAGGTGGTGCAGGAGCTGTAGACTGTAGTGGCAACCCTGATTGACATAGGGCCCACAATCCTTGGTGTGGGGAGGATCTGCTCCATCCTATGGTCCGACTTCCACTATGTTAACCCAGTGTGCCATCAGTGAGATGTACTGTCCCTGCCCACAAGCACTTGTCTATGTGTCTGTGGTTAGGTGGACTTTCACAGTAACAGCATTGTTGAGGGCACGGGTAATGTAGTAGGACCCAGGCCGGTGTAATGCCGGTATGGCACATCAGGAGAAATAGGAGCGACTGGGGACCGAGTGCTTTGGGGTGGCCGTCGCCTTCAGGTTATGGAAAGCTTCCATATCAACGAGCCTAACAGGAAAATATCAAGCACAAGCAGAAGATAAATGATAGAATTTAGTACTGTGGCCTGTGGGGCATTGGCTGCGTATTTCCACTTGTATTCCAATGACTGGGGTATAGACAACTGAAGGCTGTGCTGGGACAAGGACGTGGATGGGCTTGATGATGGTGCTGGTTGACTGTGGACAATAACAGGTGCAAGGCCTGAGGCATCTTCACATGCACTGTGAACTGGGGATTGGTTTCTATGCAAAACAGTAAAAGAAGCAGTGGTGTCACCTGCAGACAATGTTCCTGGAGCCTGGAGTTCAGCCCACAAAGTCGGGTGCTTTGCTGCCATATGCCTGATAATGCTGGTGGTGGTCAGTCTGGTAGTTTTGCTAACCCTGCTGATGCGGGCATTGCAGGTACTGCAAATGGCCTGTTTGGGGGTTATCGGCAGAGTATTTAAAAATAACCAGACTTGGAAAGATCTAACAGTTGGAATGGAAACTACTGTCATATTGGTGTTACGGGGAATGGATGCACGCCTTCTGTCTGCTGCCACCACACTGCTTCTTTCTGCCTGTTGGGGTGATATGCCTCCTTCCCTATATGTGCTGTTGTCCTCACTCTGCATGTCCTCCTGCCAGATTGGGTTAGTTACTATGTCATCCACCATCTTATCTTCCACTTCCACACCCTGCTCCTCCTCCTGACATTGTGGCAATTTTGTCTCATCATCGTGCACCTCTTGTGACACTTTCCCACCATCGCCTTCGTGTGACCAGGGCTGGTCAAAGCTTTGGGCAACTCTACATGCAATCTCATCTTTCCCTACTTCAAGTTGACCGGCAGAGATTTCTGAATCTTGAAATGGAAAACTGAACAGCTCTTCAGAGTGCCCAAGTGTGGGATCAGTTGTCTCAGGGCACTCGGCATGGTGGGAGGAAGGAGGATCAGGGTGATAAATATCCTGGGCACACTCTCAGCTACTCAGACTTGATCGTGTGGAAGACAAGGTGGTGGTGGTGTCTAAGTGACTGGAAGCATTATCCGCTATCCAACCAACAACCGTTTCACACTGCTCTGGCTTCAATAATGGTGTGCTGTGGTCCACTAGAAACTGGGACAGGATAGTCAAGCGAGAAGATGTGGGTCTTTGTTGTGGCCCACTTTCAGCTTGGCCACGGCCTTGTCCTCTGCATGCACCATCAGCATCACGTCCACTTCCCCGTCCCTTGCCCCTTGCCTTGCCCATTTTAAATAGACTACTGCACTATTTCAAATGCTCAACACAAATGTCTTTATTAGTAGCAAAATAATATGTGATCAGTATGCCTGCAAATCTACGATTTTTCAAACCCAAACACCAAGCAGGCCTCAGCCTGACCTCACAGACTGTATTCAATTTTTTTTTTCAAGTAGACTGTATTCAATTTTTTTTTCAAGTTAATTTATGCAAAATAGCGCTGTATAGGATTTGAGTATCTCACAGCCAAAAAATAAGTACACCAGCCTCCAATGTCAAAACTTGGAGCAGAGATATACGACGGCTGTAACAGAAACACCACGCTGGCAAATCTGTGGCCTTTCAAATTTTTTTTAGGCTGAATAGCGCTGTATAGAATTTGAGTATCACACAGCCACAAAGTAAGTACACCGGCCTCCACTGGCAAAACTTGGAGTAGAGATATATGACGGCTGTTACAGAAATACCACACTGGCAAATCTGTGGCCTTTCAAATTTTTTTTAGGCTGAATAGCATGGTATAGAATTTGAGTATCACACAGCCACAAAGTAAGTACACCGGCCTCCAATGGCAAAACTTGGAGCAGAGGTATATGACGGCTGTAACAGAAATACAACACTGGCAAATCTGTGGCCTTTCAAATTTTTTAGGCTGAATAGCGCTGTATAGAATTTGAGTATCACACAGCCAAAAAATGAGAACACCGGCCTCCAATGGCAAAACTTGGAGTAGAGATATATGATAGGTGTAACAGAAATACCACACTAGCAAATCTGTGGCCTTTCAAATTTTTGGGGGGGCTAAATAGTGCTGTATAGAATTTTAGTATCACACAGCCACAAAGTAAGTAGACCGGCCTCCAATGCCCAAACTTAGAGCACAGAGATATATGAGGCCTTTTTCAGTGAATTTAAAACACCAAAAAAAAAGGGGCACAAGGGTAGCACACACAACTATGCTACGTATGCCTGACAAATTATAATTATTCAACAGGCCTCAGCCTGACAGAACAGATTGTATATTTTTTTTTGGGGGGGGAGGATTTTTTTGGAAAAAAAAAAGGTATATAGACAGTAAATAAGCTTCAGCAGCAGGCAGTTATGGAACTTTGGGAAAGATGCAGTGGGACCAATGGATGCACATACAGTGCCTGCAGGCCTTGCACTGATGTGGATATGCTGTGCCGAGCCTACCTAGCGCTGCAATATCAGGACCCACAAATTAGCCCTAAAATTGACTTTTGATTTCTGAGGAGTTGTGGATGTAAGAGTTGCAGACCTACGCTAACTCTAAATACCCTGATTCTGACCCTATCTTGGCAGCTCTCCCTACTCTCGCTGAAACATGAACAGAATGCGGCAAGCAGGGCGGCACCAGGTCTCTTATACTTGGGATGATGCTGTGCGGCCCAGCCAATCACTGCACGGCCACAACAAAAAAGGCTGCAGCGTTTCATGGCCTGGCAGACAATCCCTACACCATGATTGGGTCCCTAAAGTCCACCAAAAACGCAGGGTGGAGACTGCAGTTACCATTGAATTATTTCAGAAATACTCGCTGCTTGGCGCCTACCCCGAGTACACAGATACTCGGACGAGTAGTGTAGTAGTGGCAAGCACGTTCACTCATCACTAGTATTAATCGATTTCCCTGGGTAATGCATTCCAAAAAAATGGCGCAGCACGTGAAAAGTCTTGGAGATGAGAGTGGCAGAACGGAGGGCAAAGGTAGGGCAGTAGACTGAGATGAGGGAGGAGATGTAAGGCGGTGCTGATCCATGGAGTGCTTTGTGGGTGAGGGTAATAAGTTTATACTGAATTCTGGAGTGGATGGGTAACCAGTGTAATGATTGGCACAAGGTAGAGGCATCAGTGTAACGGTTGGTGAGGAATATGATCCTGACTCTAGCATTCAAGACAGATTGAGAGAGGTGAGTTTGGTAAGAGTTAGACCGATTAGTAGAGAATTACAATCGACCAGACGAGAATGAATAAGAGAACCAGTAAGAGTTTTTGCAGGGTTGAAAGTAAGAAAGTGTCGAATTCTAGAAATGCTTTGGGAGAAGCAGATGACAAGAGCAAGCCAGTGATCGGATGTGGAGGGTGAATGAAAGAGCTGAATCAAGTATGACCCCAAGACAGCGGGCGTGTTGCTGGGGAGTAATGATAGAACCACACACGGAAATGGCAATGTCGGGCATAGGTCGGTTAGGCAGGTGTGATGTCAGGAGAAGAGGTGAATAATTGGGTGTCATCAGCTTAGAGATAGTACTGGAAACCAAATCTACTGATTGTCCAATGAAGGCAGCATACAAGGAGAAGAGGTGGGGGCCTAGGACTGATCCATGAGGAACCCCAACAGTAAGGGGGAGAAGAGAGGAGGAGGAGCAAGACAAAGAAACAGTGAAGGAGCGGTCAGAGAGAAGGGAGGGGAACCAGGAGAGGACGATGTCCTTGAGGCCAATGGAGCAGAGTATAGTGAGGAGGAGCTGATGATCCACAGTGCCAAATGCTGCAGAGAGATCTAGGAGAATTAACATGGAGTAGTGACGATTACATTCAGCTGTTAGTAGATCATTAGAGACTTTATTGAGGGCAGTTTCAGTAGAGTGTAAAGAACGGAAACTGGATTGAGAGGGTCGAGAAGAGAGTTATCTGAAAGATAGCTGATAAGATGGGAGTGGACCAGGCATTCCAGGAGTTTAGAGATTAAGGGAAGATTAAAGACAGTTCTATAGCTAGCAGCACAGTTTTGGTAGATGGATGGTTTTTTAAGTAATGGATGCATGATGGCATGCTTAAATGAGGAGGGAAAGATACAGGAAGAGATAGAGGTTGAATATTTTTGTTAGGTAAGTAACATAGTAACATAGTAACATAGTTAGTAAGGCCGAAAAAAGACATTTGTCCATCCAGTTCAGCCTATATTCCATCATAATAAATACCCAGATCTACGTCCTTCTACAGAACCTAATAATTGTATGATACAATATTGTTCTGCTCCAGGAAGACATCCAGGCCTCTCTTGAACCCCTCGACTGAGTTCGCCATCACCACCTCCTCAGGCAAGCAATTCCAGATTCTCACTGCCCTAACAGTAAAGAATCCTCTTCTATGTTGGTGGAAAAACCTTCTCTCCTCCAAACGCAAAGAATGCCCCCTTGTGCCCGTCACCTTCCTTGGTATAAACAGATCCTCAGCGAGATATTTGTATTGTCCCCTTATATACTTATACATGGTTATTAGATCGCCCCTCATTCGTCTTTTTTCTAGACTAAATAATCCTAATTTCGCTAATCTATCTGGGTATTGTAGTTCTCCCATCCCCTTTATTAATTTTGTTGCCCTCCTTTGTACTCTCTCTAGTTCCATTATATCCTTCCTGAGCACCGGTGCCCAAAACTGGACACAGTACTCCATGTGCGGTCTAACTAGGGATTTGTACAGAGGCAGTATAATGCTCTCATCATGTGTATCCAGACCTCTTTTAATGCACCCCATGATCCTGTTTGCCTTGGCAGCTGCTGCCTGGCACTGGCTGCTCCAGGTAAGTTTATCATTAACTAGGATCCCCAAGTCCTTCTCCCTGTCAGATTTACCCAGTGGTTTCCCGTTCAGTGTGTAATGGTGATATTGATTCCCTCTTCCCATGTGTATAACCTTACATTTATCATTGTTAAACCTCATCTGCCACCTTTCAGCCCAAGTTTCCAACTTATCCAGATCCATCTGTAGCAGAATACTATCTTCTCTTGTATTAACTGCTTTACATAGTTTTGTATCATCTGCAAATATCGATATTTTACTGTGTAAACCTTCTACCAGATCATTAATGAATATGTTGAAGAGAACAGGTCCCAATACTGACCCCTGCGGTACCCCACTGGTCACAGCGACCCAGTTAGAGACTATACCATTTATAACCACCCTCTGCTTTCTATCACTAAGCCAGTTACTAACCCATTTACACACATTTTCCCCCAGACCAAGCATTCTCATTTTGTGTACCAACCTCTTGTGCGGCACGGTATCAAACGCTTTGGAAAAATCGAGATATACCACGTCCAATGACTCACCGTGGTCCAGCCTATAGCTTACCTCTTCATAAAAACTGATTAGATTGGTTTGACAGGAGCGATTTCTCATAAACCCATGCTGATATGGAGTTAAACAGTTATTCTCATTGAGATAGTGGTGACAGTAGGAGAAAGGGTCTGGAAGATATGTGAGGGAACAGAATCACTGGCACAAATAGTAGGGCGAGAAGATGAAAGAAGCCTCATCGCGTCTTCTTCTATGACTGGTTCAAAATCAGAGAGTGAGCTAGATGTAGTGGGGGAGGGAGGACAGTGCATGGTATGAGGGGATTGGGAGAAAATTTCCTGTTGGATATGGTCAATTTTTTCTTTGAAGTAATTGGCCAGATCGTGAGCATGGAGATCCATGTTTGAGTAGGGAATAAAAAGAGTCAAAGAGATGTTTAGGATTATTGGATAATGAGGTGATGAGGGTGTTGAAATAGGTTTCTTTGGAGAGGTGAAGAGCAGTGTTGCATGTTTTAAGCATAAACTTAGATTGGATGAAATCTTAGGGTAGAATGGATTTTCTCCACAGGCGTTTGGTGCACCTAGAGCACCGCTGAAGGAAACATGTTTGCAGCGTGTGCCAGGGTTGTCGCCATCTGTGCAGAATTGTTCTAAGTGTAGGAGGTGCAGCTTCATCCAGGGCACTGTGCTTCAGTGCAGAATCAGGACATGAGAGGGAGGAGATAGGGGCCAATTATGACTGCATGTCCTTCATAAGTTTCTTTGTGTTAATGGCCTGTATATTTCTATAAGTATTGAAAGTGGGGGTGACCTGAGCAGTATGGCAGTTCTTGATAGAAAATGAAAGAAGGTTGTGGTCAGAGAGCGGGAGAGGGGAGTTTTTAAAATCATCCACTGAGCAAAGCTAGAAGACCAAATCTCAGGAGTTTCCATCTTCATGTGTAGGAGAGTTAGTAAGCTGCGAAAGGCCAAAAGTAGAGGTTAGAGATGAAAGGTGAGAGGCAGATGGAGAGAGGGTAAAAGCAATGGGGATATTGAAGTCTCGCATGATAAGGGTGGGGATGTCACAGGTGAGAAAATGTGGAAGCCAGGTGCCAAAGTGATCCAGGAACTGATGGGAGCAGCCCAGAGGATGATAAACCACTGCCACTCACATGGAGAAGGGGATGTAGAGTCTGACAGCATGGACCTGAAAATAAGAGAAGACAAGTGAGGGCACTTGACGAATAACCTGAAAGGTACATTTGGGTTATAGAAACACACCAAGGCATCCACCTGCTCTGTTATCCGATCTTGGGGTATGAGAGAAGTGTAGTGCACCATATGAAAGAGCAGCAGCAACGGTGGTGTCTGGATCCAGGTTTAAGTAAGTGCCAGAAGGTTAAGAGAATCAGAAAGGAAGAAGTCATGGATTAAGCATAGTTTAGTACACACTGAGCGAGAATTCCAAAGGGCACAATTAAAAGAGACAGAAGGCATGCTGGGAATATTAATAAGATTAGAGGGGATTCTGAGTGTAGCAGTGGGGGGGTTTCGACTTGCTATAACATGAGGGGCCGGGGTTGGGAAAGATATCTCCTGCAATTAGGTATGCTCAATAAAGATATTAAAAACCTGTGTGTTTCTTTCTTTCATTAAAAGATTTTATTCTTAATGTGTTTGTGTTTTTAACCACTTCCTAGTTCTTTTGACACCTCTCCATTATTTACCAAGCTTAATGTCACCTTACAATAGCAAGGTGACATTAACCCCTTATTACCCCATATCCCAAGGCTACACGGGAGTGGTAAAAGAGAGGCTAAGTGCCAGAATAAGCGCATCTTACAGGTGCACCTTTTCTGAGGTGGCTGAGGACAGATTTTTTTTTGCCAGGAGGAGGCCAATAATCATGGACCGTCTCTAGGGTATTAATTTGTGCCCTCAGTCACTGACTTTCAATCTCTGGCGGAGAAAATTGCGCGGAAGGCCACGCCAATTTTTTGCATGAATTAACCCTTTAAATTAACACCTACAGCTCCCAAATTTTACACAAGCACTTCTAACATTATTAGTGAGGAATATGTAAAAATCTAATGGATATGAAATGCTTTACTGTATGTAAACCATGTGTCATATCCTGTCGAATTCGGTAAGGACTTAGCAAAAGCCGGCAATTGAATTACCGGCTTTTCTGCTATCTAGCTCTGTATTAAATATAAATATATATATATATTTGTCTCACTGACATATACTGTATATATAGACTGTATATATGTTTTCACGAATATTTGAGCCCATGGATCCATTACATGTTCATTTTGCAAGCCGGCGAGAAAATCTTGCCATATGGAAATCATATGGATGCCATACAAATGACACACGGATACTTTTTGGAGAAAAAATTGCATCCTCGCATTGAATACGGATCACTGTTCAGGAACTTTTCTGCGTATCTCGGCCATATAAAACGGACCTTATTTTTATACGCTAGGTGTAACGCCGTTGTTAGTATGGTGGTTCAGCATCAGGACTAGTATCAAGACGAGGGGACTCTGATTAGTTAAACTGTTCACACACAAGTCTGGATAACTGCTATCTACCTCCAATCAGAACTGTCCCTGAGCTGTGCAATGGCATCAGTGAGCTGAGTGTGGCAGCATCCGCCCTTTTATAATTTCTGATTAGGTAATGCGGCCAACCAATCACAGTAATGTCACTACCAAGATGGCTACAACATTACACTGACAGCTAGGCAATCCATGCATGATTATTGTTTGTCTAACAGGCGCCAAACATGCAGGGCGGAGATTTGAGATTTAAATCCGTGCACCGGACAACACTCATCGAGTGCCAAGCACATCTGAGCACCCAGATACTCTAGTGATATCCCAGTATCACTGAGCATAGAATTCAGTGACCTCTGTAGAAAAAACCATTTGATTACAAATGCTTGCAAAGACGCAGTGCATGGTTAGTAGCTTAATTTTACATAACTGTGGTAAAAGTGCATAAACAGCAAAGCAGATTTCTCCGCAAAAACAATAGTAAGCCATTTTTGTGATCTTTTATGAAAGTTTTGGTGCCAATAATTTAAAATCTTAGTGAAAAAAATAAACTCTAACTGAATGTACTCTAAATGTATTATTTCCAAGAGGTATTGTTATTATCTACAGAATTGATTATATCTTGATTGTTGTTGCAGGTAACACTATGGGAAACCCCACTGAACTTGAGAATGGAGAGCTGAAATACCCAGAGGTAATGCAGTGATGGCTGTACCAGGTCACATTGGGTATACGTCCACTGTTTGGGCATACACCAGCCTGTAGTCACATGATGACTTGCAATATTGGAAAAAACCCTTAGAGCACACACCCATCATATTGTTTTACTATCTGTACAATGCAGAATGAAGCAAAGCTTTAGGGAATTCTTTTAAATAATGTGAGGTAGCGAGTGGTGTTATTTGCGAGGGTTGCTATGTGTCCCCCAGGATGCGCTCAGAAGTGTATTAGATCTGCTGGAGTGCCTGGTGGTCACAGCAGGACGCCTGTGAGTCACAAAGAAGAATAAAATTAAGCATGAACTTGGTCAAGTTATGTGGCCAAGGAATTGTTCAGGAAAACCCGGTATGGGCTTTTATTTTTAAAATGGACGTCAGGAAGGTATTGGGGCCGGTCCATTTCCTCCATGCCGGATCTTACAAGTGGCCCATGGCCACAGATTCCAGTGTAGAATAGTCCTGCAGGAAGGGTTTGGGTTTGTCAGTTTGGAGTTGGCAATCTGTGGAGCAGTCGGCTCTGCAAAAGCTCTGTCTCTGTGAGGTAGCACAGAACCAGCAGAGCGAACTCCTGTCACCCCAGAGCATGATACGGTGGTGCAGTTGCCCTCAGCAACAAGACACATTTATGAACTGCCTTGCTACCCGGCTGTGATACGGTGGATACCGTGTGCTGTACACCGAGTTAGTTTGGACAATTAAAAACGTTTGCTGTGAACTTTCCTGTGGTCCCTGCCTGTCTGTCACACAGCACCAACCCTGCTGCAATACAATAAAAATGGTGAACATCATGTCATTCTATTAAATTCATACATACATTCAATTTAAAACAGTGTACGTATATTGATGTATTGTGGTTATGCAATAATTCTTTATCTGTCAAGAATTTAATGAGACAATATTGGTAATAGCCCAGGATTTACTATCACATAGTTAATAACAGATATTTGGTTTACTGACTAGAACATAAACCCAACAGTTCAGATTCTTTAGTGTTGAGATTCATCTTTTACCAGAAAACTGTACCTTATGTATTTTATGAGCTCTCCTTAAGCTTGGATATTTACTGCTTTGTCAGTGTTCAAATTATTTCAAAGGATAATGTAAATGTAAATGTTTCTTATTTGTGGGGAGGAGAAACAGTAACTGTGTATCAGCTATTAATTATTCAGTTCAAAAATACACATGTGGCTATTCTGCAGCTCTGTATCCATAATTCATTAGACATCTGTTTCTGCTGTTAGCAATTGCAGTTAAGGGGTGCAAAGAATTTAGGAGTTCAAAACTGCAGGGAAAAGCCACTTTATACAGTAAAACCATTTATCCTATTATTTATGCATGTGGTGGAAGATCTATTACTGCATTTATGCAGCGACAGTCTAGAGACGTTGCTTACATGCGAGTTTGGCAAAGTCATTGAAGTCAAATGTCCTTATAAAGGACATATACAAGTACATAATATAGATTCATAATATATCAACGCCGCAATGGTTTGAAATGTTTAAATCTTCTTTTGCACCTGGAAAACATTTGTAGAAAAAGATGAATATATGGATGAAAGTACTCTATGGATAGGAAAGTAGATAGACACCTCAACACATAATAATCGTCTATAATACCACTTTCTATTTAGGCTGATGCTATACAGTACAGTCTGAGTAAAAACTGTCTGAATCAAAACTGGACAGCTGTTGCTATCAAATATGACAAAATATCAATACAAAGAATTTGCATATGACTTATTTCTTCCAAAGACCTTACATATGACCAGGGGGCATTATGGGTGGAAGAAAGGCGATTGCAGTAGCTAAAAAGCAAAGGGTTCTTTACAGTTAGAACAGACAGAATGTAGAATGCACAGACACTATAACATGACAGACACAATGACAGACACTATAACACTATAACAGCCTTTAAAAAATGGCTGGATGATTTTCTCAGCAGAAATGGCATTGTGGGATATAGAAAATTTATTTACATGTACAATTGGTGGAGAAAGGTTGAACTTGATGGACCTGAGTCTTTTTTTCAACTTATATAACTATAAATTTTAGTAGATTTAATCATTTATAATTATATCATCATGCATAAAATCACACCAAAAACCTTAACCCCTTAACGTCCCATGATGGATAAATCTGACATAGGACGTCTCCCTCTGTTTGGTTCGGGCTCCGGTGATGAGCCTGCATCTTTTCCAGCACATGGCAGCTGGTCTGATCAGCTGTCATGTGCCCTTATCATGTTAAATGCCGCTGTCAAACTCAGACAGCGGCATTTAACATGCATGCGTAGGAAGCGTGTCATTAACTCCGCCCATCGGCACCCCTGTCTCATGACCGCGGGTTGCCAATGAGTTGCAAGAGACCTCTGTAATTATCATAGTTGATCACTAGGAGTGTTGCCCAGCGGTCAGCGCTCATAGCAAGAGAGCATTTCTGCTACATAGAGCAAGGCTGCAGCCCTACTCTATGTAGCACAAGCAATTGGTTGATCTCAGATTTAGTCTCCCATGGATACTATTGAAACAACTAGAAAGTAAAAAAAAAGTTTTTAAAAAAGTTAAAAAAAATAAAAATATATAAAGGTTCAAATCACCCCCATTCCCCCATTTAAAACAAAACAATAAAAAAAATTAAATATACACATTTTTGGTATCGCCCGATCTATCTGTTAGGTGTCAAGTTCCTGCCGCTGCGCAGGAATCTTGAACCATGTCCTCCAGGGTCTCCCATTCTTCCCCAGCTACAGTGGAGTCTGCTCAGCAAAGATGTCGGTCCCAGCGTCTGGCTCAAGCTGATCCTGTGCATCTGGTTATAGCTGCTGTCCCAGGTTCAGCCTTTGTAACCAGTATTGATCAGTGGCGAGCAGACATTCCAGGGACCAAGTCCTGCTTTTCGTTTACTGAGCATGCCTGTGGGATGACCTCTCATTGAAGGTCGGAGGTCACATGCTCAGGTCCTGTAGTGGCTCCGATTGGACCACAAGGATGGTCCTGGAAGGCTACATCTATAAAAGGCTTGCATGGCTATTTGGCCACGTGCTAGTATAAACATGACTAGGTTTGTGAGTGCTGTGTGTTTGAGACTGGTGAAAGCTCCTTAATCATCCACATCCCTTTGGTTGTTGTTTGGGTATTAGGGTGAGTGAAGCAAACCGTCAGCGCCATATGTAGGTGGCACAGCAGCTTTTATACCACCAGTCAGTGTAGGGTGCGAATTAGTGCTTGGACTCAGCATCTGACTCAGGGCATCCTCAGGCATGGGCTCAAAAGCCACCGAGGGTCACCACCAGTATAGTGGGGGTGATTCATTGGGATCTCATCAGCGTCTACCAGCTGCACCCTGTGACTGCTATCAGGGCACAGTGCTCCTTTGCGACTCTATGAAGCAACAGAGTTTGCTTCCATTCACACTGGGTGAAGTCTAAACCACGTGTGCTCAAGCGTTCTTCCACTATCTTGTTCCGCCATTACTTAGCAGCAGGTTCCTTCTCTGTATGGTGGACCCCGGGCTGCGAACGCACCTCATATCTACCTTTATATTATGTGGTGTGTTCCCCCAGCCTTAACACTATCAATATATGAAAAAAATAATTGGATCGGTAAATGGCATAGTGAGAAAAAAAATCAAAACTCCAGAATTATGTTTTATTGGTCGCTAGTACAACATTGCAATAAAATACAATAACAGGTGATCAAAAAGATCATATCTACACAAAAATGATAACAATAAAAACATCAGATTGGCGAGCAAAAAATAAGCCCTCACCCAGCCCTAGATAAAAAAAAAATGGAGACGTAACAGGTCTCGGAATAGGGCAACATTTATTTTTGCAAACTTTTTTATTTTTATTTTTTTACCACTTAAATAAAAAAACCCAGACATGTTTGGAAGATTCCTGGAGCTGCAGTGCTCTTCGACGCGGCATCAAATATATATTATACTAACAATGTATACTAACTAAGTATGTTTTGTGCCCACACAAGGCCACCATATTACTATATGTATAACTTCCTTTTATCATAGGTTAGGTCCTCACGGTGTGGGTAGACTTATGTGGTTTATGACATCTTATATGTGACGCTTCCACATACATTATATGATGTAAGCCCTAAGTACATGTGATATACTAATATATGTTTTTCTATTATAGAGTCGTCTATGCTAATGTCTGTGGATCTGGATATCTGTTGCGAATGCTACCACCACTCTTCACTAGTGATGTCACGATCTCTGCGTTATATCCCTATCCACGCTTCAGTGTCCATAGGACTACCACTACACAGCTCTATCCTGGATGGATCACTCGTATACCACTTCATTATAATCCCATTCAGTCTCGGGATCCCATTTCTCGGCCCCGCCCACAATCATCATGTGACTCCATGGACACACCCACAGCCGGCTTCCTACATCACCGCTCTGGATTTCCACTTCCACCTGGGTTAGGAACGCGGTATCGTATTGCACATATCCCTACTGCACCTCCATAATACAGTTCAGTTCAGCATATAGTATAGTATATTTTTTTTTGTTTGTTTTCTTTTCCACTTCCGGCCACCAGCCTAGCTATCTTATTGGCCACATCTCTTTATAGTCCCGCCCCTTCCCTTTTAATATGGGCACGCTGACACTATATGGCCAGACAAGCGGTGGATGCCATGTCGGAGAGCACTGCAGCTCCAGGTAACGGATTTATCTCTCCTTTCAATATCCCTGGCCCTTTTTTTCTATTTTTTTCTAATATTATAAGTTGTCACTTCTTATTGCCCCCTTAGGAATCTTCCGATTTGCTCATAGTGGGTTTGCCTACAACAACCATGCTGAACTTAATTTGATATATGCAAGTGGACTAGACTTTCCTATACTACTTGGCACCTACATTTGCAGTCCTCTAAATTCACTCTTATCTGTATACAGGATTGTGCAGCAAATATAATTCCCGTTACCGGCTTTCATTTAATAACCTCCTGATATGTCCCTTTTTGACCTATTCGGGCACTTCTTCACTTTTTCTTGACTATAGATTCAATAATAGAGATTGGAATTGGTACTGTGCTTGATTCCTAGCTCTGCTAATATATTATGTGATATTATGACCTTATATTAGGAGACAAGCGGTGGATGCCGCGTCGGAGAGCACTGCAGCTCCAGGAATCTTCCTATTTGCTCATAGCGGGTTTGCCTACAACAACCACGCTGAACTAATTTTGATATATGATCGTGCAGCGATTATAATTCCCGTTACCGGCTTTCTTTTAATAACCTCCTGTAACTGATGAAGGTCACAATTGACCGAAACGTTTTCCTGTATTTACTACAATAATTATTTCCTGCTGCATCTTACCTAAAGTTGAGTGCTAGGTCTCTTACTATTAATCTACTGTACATGGTTTGGGAACCTGTCCTTAGCACCCCATCTCTAGTAGTGCTCACGGTTAAATTTTCCACTGTGAACGTGTAATGACCTGCAAAAAAAGAATTGTGGAATTGCATTTTTTTTACTATTTCACTGCACTGGGATTTTTTTTTCTTGTTTTTCAGTATACAACATTGGTAAAATCAAAGGTGCCATTCAAAATTACAGCGCATTCCATAAAAAACAAGACCTCACATGGCCATATTGATAGAAAAATAAAAAAGTTATTGCTGTGGGAAGAAGGGGAGCAAAAAATGGAAATGCAAAAATGGAAATATCACTGGTTCTTAAAGGGAAGGTGCCATATTTAATTTTTTTTTGTTTTAGAAATTATTGTTTTATAAACAATTATTTTTAATACAAATTTACATTTTTTTAACTTTAACATTTTTTTACTATTTTTTCAGCCACTGGGCGCCGCCATTTTGGTTTGCAAGAGTGTAAGTGTAGCTGCACGACACTTACACTCTGCAAATATGGCTGCCTGGGCATAGGAGACTGCAGTCGGACACCGACCCTATACCTAGCATTGAGCTGCTCCCTGCTGTGATCTGGCCATGCCCTGAGTCGTCACATCACAGCAGAAGGAGGAGATCGGCGCCATCTTTCTGGAGCTCACAGTGTGTCTGTGAGCTCCAGTTTCCCAGCATAATCGCAGGAGCCCTGCGGTTATAGGAGGAGGAGAGCAAGGACAGCACAGGAGGGAGAAAGGAGCAGCGCTGGCAGCAGTGAAGTAAGTATTTGAGGGGGAAAGGTAATCTAATCCTATCCTTTGTGATGCTGACTGAGCAGTGTATCTCCTCCCATGTGTGTTACTGTGCTGAGACGTGTATCTAATCCTCTCCTATGTGATACTGTCTGCTGAGCCATGTATCTAATCCTATCCTGTGTGATACTGTCTGAGCTGTGTATCTAATCTTCTCCTGTGTGATGCTGTCAGCTGAGCCATGTATCTAATCCTACCCTGTGTGATACTGTGCTGCGACGTGTGCCGCAATCTTGCCTTGCGCAGGCGTGTACTATGGAGGACAGAGAATGAACTTCAATCCAATATTGCAGCCAGCATGCAGCCAGCGGGTAAGGAAAGGGTGAATGAAACACCCGAAAACCCCGCCCCTATGGCTGAAGATTGTTCCCTCCAAATTCAGGTGACAGAGTCCCTTTAAGTTGCGCTCCTCCCATTCTCACCGGGAACACCTTTCTGTCAGACAATCCGCACCTTTCAGTAGCACCTGTTTGGTATGTAGCAGTAAGAGATTTTCCTTAAAATATAGCTTTTGTTTTTAAATATATGGCATGCAGATCTCACAATGCAAGAAGCACATAATCTGTGACAAGCAAGCCTTGGTTTCAGGATGTTGGTTTAGAAGTAAAATTAGACAAAGGGTGTATTAAAATGAAATGTTTGTTTCCAATCTAATTGTAAAGAATAAAAACATTGCTGTTATTTGGGAAGAATAAAAACAATTCTGTTAAGGTGCTGTTACTGAAGTATATCAGAGATCAATCAATTTACAGTTACATTATGAAAAACATATACATTATACTAATGTTGAACAAAAGTGCTGAAATTTCAGGTTCGGTCAATAATCAGGTTTAGTTGGAGCTCTAATATGTGTGAAGGCTCCGTTCAATTGGTCGTGTGGTAAATGTCAATTTAGCATGTCTGATTTCAGGCTGCCGATTGTATAGTTCTGAAGATGTCTGTTGATGACTTTCTTATAGAGAGCCCAGGATTACCTTGAAAAAGTGATCCTGTTTGTAGGAAAGATGGCTAAGATGGCTGTCAGCCAAATTATTGGCTAAAGAATCATTTGGCCAATAATCTTCTAATGTATTTGATGGGCTATATTAACTTTACAAGTACACCTCCTCATATCACTTAATCTTTGTATTATTATTCACAGTCTGAGATTTCCACTCTCAATGTCAATGTTTGTTTCAGTAATGCAGAAGCACAGCACAATCAGATTAGGTCTTTCTCAATTCCTCTGTGGAATGAGCTGTGCGCTTTGATTTATATTCATATGTTATAAAAGCATAATATGCAGAACATGGCTTTGCTTGGCCAACCCTCTTCATTTGTAGTCCCTGTGATAGCCCCCCTAATTGGCTGCACTATACCATGTTACGTGATAGCTGCAGGGCATTATGTGGAAGCTTACCCGAGCAAACTTAACATCATTAGCCTCATTTGTCTGCTCTCTGCTTCTTTAGCAGTGTGTAAAATGGTGCCAATTTTTCTTTTCTCTTATTCTCGCAAATCAATTCACAGATTATTCATATTTGCGGGGACCATTTTCTCTGATATTTATTCAACAAACAGTTTATAGTCCATACAATATTCAGCTAATTGCCCCTGCGTATCTCCAGACAAAATACAACAACTTAAACATGAAACATAAAATGTCTGCAAATAATAACTAATCATTAACCACATTACTGCCCAAACCTACTTTCACCCTTCTGAAAGAGTCCCATTAGTCAAATCTGATGTATCAATTTATGTGGTAGTAATTTTGAAATGAATTATTTCAATCTCAGCAATTCTGAGACTTTTATCAAGACACAATGTACTTCATGTTGGTTGTAAATTTAAGTAAACAATATTTTCCCTAAAATCATCAAAATATTGGAAATTTGGGTAAAATGTACATTGAATTTCAATTTTTTCATGCTCATATAACAAACAGTCATAACACATAAAATAGACAAAAAAATAACATTTCCCATGCGTCTGATTTGCATCAGCATCATATTTGAAATGCCCTTTCATTTTTTTTAGAATGTTAGATGTGTTTAAAGTTTAGCACCAATTTATTTTTTTCAGCAAAATTGGCAAGATCTATTTTTTACAGACCTGTACAGTTTTGAAATTACTTTAAGGAGCAAATATGGCAGAACTTCCCACTCCTCCCAAAGTAAAAGCATTTTAAAAACTAAACAAAAAAAAACTAAAAATTACATTTTTTAAATTAAAACGTTGATTTAGACTCAATTGTTTAATCAGCACAAGCTGTAATGAGAGAAAATTTAAAAAAAAATGATTAAGCAATTTTTACCAAATGTGCTGATATCAGATATGTAGTCAAAAATCATCTTTTTGTCACATGGATGATGCAAAAGTGAAAGAGCGCTCTCTGGCTTTTGGAGCACAGTTTCGATTAGAATTGATTATTGACTACTATGTTGCATTTAGAGAGCCCTGAAAGTGACAAAACTGTACAAAACCCACAAAATTGACCTCATTTTCGAAAATACATCCCTTAAGGAATTTATATATGAATGTAGTGTCCTTTTTGAACCCACGGCTTCTTCATGAAAGTTTATAACATTAGCATGTAAAAATTATCAATTACATGTTTTCCATTAAACAAACCATCAAGTTTAAAAATATATTTCTTTGGAGCATGCCAATTCACTGGATGCGATTGGAAACTATTTTTTGGGCAAACATCAAGTCTAAGGGAGACTTTCATTTTTACAGTGTAAGATAGCCTTGAAAAGAGACACAATATTTGTACATTTACAGAGATCCAACCAGTCGAAACAGCAGCAATCCCCCACTAGTTACCACAGTTTGAAAACTACTCAACTATAGGAATTCATCTAATGGTACAGTGGACCTACAGATGCTTCTCAAAAGTATAATATTGGGAAGCTAAAACAAAAAAAAAACATTCCCACTAAAATGATACTTTAGCCCAATGTAATGGAAGTATATCGATGCTCAATTTATAAAGCAATTTCTTCTAAATGTGGCAATACTCCATATGTGGTTGAAAACTATAGTTTGAATACACAACAGGGATCGCAAGGAAATAAACAAATTTGTCTAGAATAATTGTCTGAAATCTTTAGCAGAGCCATCAATGTGCTATAAAAACAGGAAAAGAAACAAGGTGACCTCATTTTGGAAACTACACTACTTTAGAAACATACGAATCTAAGAAAATGGGGAGCATTTTGAACCCACAGGCGCTTGACAGAATTTTAAAATGTTAGTTTGGGGAAATAAAAAAATCATTTTTTTCCACTTAATATGTTTTAGCACAATTGTTTTTTATTTCAAAAGGCGCATAGGAGTTAATGCACCCCAGAATTCATAAAACTGTTTCTTCTGAATGTAGCAATACCCATTCAGAAACTACTGTTTGTGGAGAGGGCAAGGCTTGAACAAAACGGGAGAATGGCTGTTTGGATTTTGGAACAGAAATTTGACTGTTTGCAACCCTGAGGTGCCAAGACAGCATAAAACCCACAATGTGACCCCATTTTCAAAAATACACCCTTCATGGAATTAATGTGTGGATGGAATGAGCATTTCCTCTCTCAGGTGTTTCACCTATTTATTTACTATTATTCATTTGAAAATGAAAACAAATTTCTGTCACTTCCAAACAGAAAAACTGGTCTGTACAGGTGCAAACTAAGATTAGCCATCTCAATACATAACAAACAAAGTTGCACTCTGTAGTGCTATAGCATATGCATATGAAATATGACATTTTAATTGCATTACTACTCTAAATAATAAGAAACAATGGAAATGCTTAGTACTTAATTTAGCCAATTCAAGTGTGCCCAGCAGCCAAACCGGAGATCGCCTTGTCGTTGGCGGCTGGGCACACATGTATTGAGCACATATGTTGTTAGGGCTAGCGGAACGCACCAAATAATAAGACTGATAGTGTACGGTGCGTTCGTAGCCCGGGGTCCACCGTGCAGAGATGGAACCTGCTGCTGAGTAATGACGGACTATATGGCGGTACTCATAAGTATACTCGCGTGGGTTAAACTTCACCCAACGTGAAGGAAGCGATCCTGTTGCGTCACAGGATCGCGGTACCGCACATAGAAGGCGAGCAAGCAGTCAGCGAACTTAACCCCAACTAGGATTGAAGTCCGATTAGACCACTTGCTGACACAACACCGCAACAGGGTGTGTTAGGCAACTCCTATAATTAGAGCACCGAAGTGCGAACTGTGCCGTGCTGGCAGGCACCACTAAGCACCCAGACGTGGGTCAGGAAGCGCGCGTGGCGCCGCACTGGCGGTCACAGCAATAGACGCTGATACGTGTGTGACACGTTGAGTGATTTGTCGGGCGCTAGATAGCAGCCATACTCCATACGCGAACAGTCATACAATAGGGTAGGGGTATTTAATGAACGACTTGCACTCACAACAAACACACATATTCAATTGTACACTAGCGCATGGCCGTGCGGTCATGCGCAGTTTATATAATTGCAGGACAGGAAGTGGCCACAGAAACTTTGCCCTTCCAGGGCCTGCCAAGAGGACCAATGGAAGAGCCAGAGCACATGACCCTCGATCTCCAACGGGAGATCTTGCTCTGGGCATGCTCAGTGTGCGCAAACAAGGACTTAGTCCCAGGGAAGTCCGCTCGCCGCTGACCAGCACTGACTTTAATGGCAGGAGCTGAAGAAGCAGCAGTAACTCTCTGTACAGAGTGAGAGCGAGCAAGACACTGGGAGCGATGTCCCTGCTGAGCAGACTCCACTGCGGCTGGAGGAGAATGGGAGACCGCAGCGGAGACGGATCGAGATTCCCCCTGTGCAGCAGAGGAAACTCGACTCCTAACATTACCCCCCCTCATAGGGCCCCCCCCTCCTTGGGCCTCGCTACGCTCGAAGGCAGCAATGAGCTGTGGGGCCCGAATGTTTTCAGCAGGCTCCCAAGACCTGTCCTCTGGACCATAACCCTTCCAATCCACCAAATAAAACTTTTTGCCGCGTACCACCTTGCACCCCAAAATAGCGTTCACCTCGTAATCGTCCGTAGACGACCCCGATGTCCCGGCAGATGACTCGGAAAACCGGGACATGTATACGGGTTTCAAGAGGGACACATGAAAGGTGTCGGTGATACCCAAGCGTGGAGGAAGAGCCAGGCGGTAGACCACAGGATTAACCTGTTCGAGAACCTTGAAGGGACCCAAGTAGCGAGGAGCAAACTTAGTGAACTCAACTCGCAGCCTGATGTTACGGGCGGAGAGCCACACCAAGTCACCAGGGGCAAAAGTCGGAGCGGGGCGCCGATGAACATCGGCGGAGGACCTCATTCTCTCCTTGGAGGCCCGAATGGCATCCTGCGTGCGATCCCAAATGTCCCGTGCCTCCACAGCCCAGTCTGCCACCCTGGGATCAGCGGAAGACACAGGCATGGGCACAGGAACACGCGGATGCTGGCCGTAATTTAAGAGGAATGGAGTCTGACCGGTAGAGTCGGCTACGGCATTGTTAAGTGCAAACTCTGCCCACGGTAGCAATGATGCCCAGTCATCCTGTCTGGCAGAAACAAAATGTTGCAGATATGTGACCAAGGTCTGGTTGGCCCTTTCTACCAACCCATTCGTCTCGGGATGATATGCCGAAGAGAGATTTAACTCAATACTGAGTAGACGACATAGCTCCCTCCAGAATCGAGACGCAAACTGGGGACCCCGGTCACAAACAATTTTGTCTGGCATACCGTGTAAGCGAAAGATATGCTTGATAAACAAGACAGCCAACGCCCGTGCAGATGGTAGCCGTGGAAGAGGCACCAAATGCACCATTTTGGAAAAATGATCGGTGATCACCCAGATAATGGTGCAATTACGAGACTTGGGTAAGCCAACCACAAAGTCCATCCCGACCATCTCCCAGGGCCTGTCAGCCAAGGGCAGAGGATAAAGCAACCCAGCTGGCCGTTGCCGAGGAGTCTTGTTCCTGGCGCAAGAGACACACGCCCGAACGTACTCTGCGACATCACGAGCCATATGCGGCCACCAGTATGTCCTCGCCAGTAACTCTGATGTCCTTTTAGTACCAAAATGTCCACCCACCCTGGACGAGTGCGCCCAAGAGAGAACCTCCGGTCGCAAACTAGATGGAACAAAAGTCTTGCCCGGGGGCACAGACTCCAGCGAAACCGGGGCCACGGTTCTCAAACTCTCGGTGGGGACAATAAGCCGAGGCTCCTCCTCCTCCTCCGCAGATGACACAACGGAGCGAGAGAGAGCGTCGGCCCGAATGTTCTTCTCCCCAGAAAGGAAATGGAGGGTGAAATGAAACCGGGAGAAGAACGAGGACCATCTGGCATGGCGAGAATTCAACCGCTGAGCTGTCTGCAGATACACCAAATTTTTGTGATCTGTGAAGACTTGGAAGGGAAAACGTGCTCCCTCCAAGAGATGTCTCCACTCCAAGAAAGCCAACTTCATGGCTAGCAACTCCCTGTCCCCGATGGAATAATTCCTCTCTGCTGGTGCGAAGGTCTTGGAGAAAAAGAAGCAAGGATGCTTCCGACCTTGAGCATCCTTTTGGAAGAGGACTGCTCCAGCACCAACAGAAGAGGCATCCACCTCCATGATAAATGGCTTATCAACATCGGGGCGATGAAGAATGGGAGCGCTAGCAAAGTGTGACTTTATAGAGATAAAAGCCTTGGAGACCTCCTCAGACCACAATTTGGGATTCGCCCCCTTCTTGGTGAGGGCAACCAAGGGAGCTACCAAAGTTGAGAAATGCGGGATGAACTGGCGATAATAATTGATGAACCCCATAAAGCGCTGCACCGCTTTAAGAGAATGGGGTTCCTGCCAGTCCATCACAGCCTGTAGTTTGGCAGGATCCATAGCCAATCCCTGGGCTGAGATGATGTAGCCTAGGAAAGGTAAGGACTCCTGCTCAAACATACACTTCTCCAACTTGGCATAGAGGGAGTTTGCCTGTAGGAGGTCAAAGACTTTGCAAACATCTCTCCGGTGGGAGTCAATATCTGGAGAGTAGATGAGAATATCATCCAGATAGACTACGACCGAGGTGGAAAGCATATCCCGGAAGATATCGTTCACAAAGTCTTGGAAAACGGCTGGGGCATTACAGAGCCCAAAGGGCATCACCAGATATTCATAGTGCCCATCCCTGGTGTTAAAAGCCGTCTTCCATTTGTCCCCCTCACGGATGCGAATCAGGTTGTAAGCACCCCGCAGATCTAATTTAGTAAATACCCTTGCTCCCCGAAGCCTATCGAACAGTTCAGATATCAAAGGCAAAGGGTATTTATTCTTAATGGTGATGGCGTTAAGACCCCTGTAGTCTATGCATGGACGCAATTCCCCACTCTTCTTCTGCACGAAGAAGAACCCTGCCCCAGCAGGTGACACTGACTTCCTGATGAACCCTCTTGCCAGATTTTCCTGGATGTACTGTGACATTGCCTCCGTCTCCGGGAGAGATAGCGGATAGACTTGACCCCGGGGAGGCTCAGCACCAGGCAAGAGGTCAATAGGACAGTCATAGGGGCGATGGGGCGGAAGGGTCTCCGCCGCCTTTTTGGAGAATACGTCTGCATACGACCAATACTGCTTGGGGAGAGAGGAAAGATCTGCGGGTACCTCAGTTGTAGCTACCTGAACGCACTCCCTCTGACACCTTACCCCCACAAGATTCACCCCATCCCAGAATTCTGTCTGAGGACCACTCGATATGAGGAGAGTGGTACCGTAGCCAAGGTATTCCCAACAGGACTTCATCAATTCCCTCTGGAATGACGAGCAGAGAAATAATCTCCTGATGAGATGGCGACATGGACAGAGTAAAAGGGATGGTATGGTGAGTTATCTGTGAGGGCAGAGTCGACCCATTCACCACTCGTACCGTTACAGGTTGAGCTAGCATAACCAGAGGTATTGCGTGGCGTTGGGCGAAGGCAGAAGACATAAAATTTCCCTCCGCCCCAGAATCCACGCAGAGCTCTACCGAGTGGGAGAATGAGCCTATAGTAATTGTCCCCTTAAAGGACAATTTAGAGGCAAACGTCGCCGTGTCTAGTGTACCTCCACCTACGACCACTAGAAGCTGACGTTTCCTCGACCGCTGAGGACATCTGGTGGCTAAATGTCCAGACTGCTGGCAAACATGACAGACTCTGAGTGCACAAGCGGTCCGGGACTTAGGTCCCGCTTGTGACACTTCCCTGGCCTCATGTGACTCAGGAACCAGGACCGGAGATTCCAGACGTTTGGCGAAAGTAGGAGCCAGCCGAAACCTCTGCCTACACTGGGCTCGCTCTAACCTCCGCTCGTTAAAACGGAGGTCAATTCGAGTGGAGACTGTTATTAACTCCTCCAGTGTGGCAGGAATCTCCCTAGTGGCCAGAGCGTCCTTTACATGGTCAGCCAAGCCCCTCCAAAATATGGGGATAAGAGCTTTATCCGACCATTCCAGCTCAGATGCTAAAGTGCGGAATTGGACGGCAAAATGACTGACCAAGGACTCACCCTGAGTTAATGCCAGCAGTTGGAGCGCAGTGTCATGGGTGACTTGAGGTCCTAAAAAGACCTGTTTTAAAGTGCTCAAAAACAGAGGAGCACTCTGCACCACATGATCGCCACGCTCCCACAGCGGCGTAGCCCATTCCAACGCCCTGTCCGACAATAGAGACACAATAAATCCCACCTTAGCCCGCTCTGTGGGAAAACGTGCAGCCAGAAGCTCGAGATGAATAGAGCACTGACTCACGAATCCCCTACAAAATTTGCTATTACCAGAAAATTTTTCTGGCAGCGGGAGGCGAGAAAATGTCGGAACAGGGGTGGCAATGGACAAAGTTGCTGCAGCCACGATGGCAGCCTGTACAGCAACTGCGGTAACATCCACAGCTGAGGTTGCGCTCTCGAGAGCCGCCAACCTACCCTCCAGCTGCTGTATATACCGCAGGGATTGCTGTTTGTCCGTCATCACTAGCCAGACCCTGGCGCCAGTGTAATGTTAGGGCTAGCGGAACGCACCAAATAATAAGACTGATAGTGTACGGTGCGTTCGTAGCCCGGGGTCCACCGTGCAGAGATGGAACCTGCTGCTGAGTAATGACGGACTATATGGCGGTACTCATAAGTATACTCGCGTGGGTTAAACTTCACCCAACGTGAAGGAAGCAATCCTGTTGCATCACAGGATCGCGGTACCGCACATAGAAGGCGAGCAAGCAGTCAGCGAACTTAACCCCAACTAGGATTGAAGTCCGATTAGACCACTTGCTGACACAACACCGCAACAGGGTGTGTTAGGCAACTCTTATAATTAGAGCACCGAAGTGCGAACTGTGCCGTGCCGGCAGGCACCACTAAGCACCCAGACGTGGGTCAGGAAGCGCACTACTGGCGCGTGGCGCCACACTGGCGGTCACAGCAATAGACGCTGATACGTGTGTGACACGTTGAGTGATTTGTCGGGCGCTAGATAGCAGCCATACTCCATACGCGAACAGTCATACAATAGGGTAGGGGTATTTAATGAACGACTTGCACTCACAACAAACACACGTATTCAATTGAACACTAGCGCATGGCCGTGCGGTCATGCGCAGTTTATATAATTGCAGGACAGGAAGTGGCCACAGAAACTTTGCCCTTCCAGGGCCTGCCAAGAGGACCAATGGAATGCGCTGCAGAGCCAGAGCACATGACCCTCGATCTCCAACGGGAGATCTTGCTCTGGGCATGCTCAGTGTGCGCAAACAAGGACTTAGTCCCAGGGAAGTCCGCTCGCCGCTGACCAGCACTGACTTTAATGGCAGGAGCTGAAGAAGCAGCAGTAACTCTCTGTACAGAGTGAGAGCGAGCAAGACACTGGGAGCGATGTCCCTGCTGAGCAGACTCCACTGCGGCTGGAGGAGAATGGGAGACCGCAGCGGAGACGGATCGAGATTCCCCCTGTGCAGCAGAGGAAACTCGACTCCTAACATGTGTGCTAAGCATCTCTATTTTTTTCTTATTATCTAGAGCAGTAATGCAATTCAAATGTTATATATTTCATGTTTCCATGCTACTGTATAGCACTACAGAGTGAAACTTGTCTTATTATGTGTAAAGATGGCTAATCCTTCCTCGCACCTGTACACACCATGATTTTCTGTTTAGAAGCAACAACCAGTCTTTTGCTATTTGTTCTTAGAGCAGGTACCCCATATTTAGAAGATTTAATCCCACATCAGGTGAACTTCTGGTACTCTCGAGTTGAGGTGCAGTGCTCCTGACAGGCACAGGTTATAAAACCACTTATAATATCTAATTATCTCAATTTCAGGACTCTAAAAATAATCAATAACCTTCATTGGGATGTATTAAAATAGATAACACAAAATCAGGTGCAGATGCATGTGGTGCATCTACATCTTTTGGGAGGTGTGAGAGGTGGTGATTTTTCTCAATCATCTTTGGGATTAAATCTTTTCAGCCCAACTTGCAATCTAGAGAGGATTCCACTCGTCTTCAGACTTCTTCAGCGTAGCTCTCCACTCACCAGGTCATTAGCCAATGTGTTCAGGTGAATTATTCTACGCAGTGTTTCTGAGGTGAATCACTTCTGAATTGATACTACAAACATTCAACATCGTGAAGATGACCATTTGCCATAACTTGGCATTTCGCTAACTCTGTAAGTGGCTTCTTGCTCAACTTTGTTATTTTATCTTTGCCCAAATAATATGTATTATCTGTATCTTATTAATCTATATCAGTCTCCTTGCCATCGTGCTCTGTTTCTGAATCAATTTTACATTATTTCATCTCATCTGGAGCTGGAATATCACTGTCTTCCCCTAAATCTTCGTTCAGTGTGGGGTCTCCCTCATCTTCCTTTAACAGCAGATTCTTTATTTCTTCAACAAGAAGGGGTTAGATAAATCCTACATTTTAATCGCCATTTCAGTAGAGAACCTGAAGCAAGTGCGAGAGTGAATACGTGTTAGGGCACAATGTGCCTAAGAGGCCACCCTCTTTTATCTAAGAAAACACTACTTATTTCCACAAACATTGCATTATTCATTCACAAAACAAGCTAAATAAACAATTGTGATGAACAAAGGAGAAAATACTAACCTGTGAGGTTAGTTCAGGTGCAGTGAGCCTGAGAAACCACAAAGGTCCGATCTGTTTTCTAGAAGGTCTCCTGTACCATTGTGAGATCAGGTTTCAAAGAGCATGTAAAGTAAGGAAATAACTGGGAGGGGGAGATTTTCTGATAATTTGGAGAGGAGAGACATTTTTTTATTTAGCTGTGCTTGTCAGATGCGCCTGACGGAGGATTAAGTGGAGGAATTGCAGTATAGAATTCAAATTTGACAGTTTCTGTTATTTACATTTCATTGTAATGCTACCATACATGCAGGGCCTGTCTCTATAGACCAGAAGGACCAGGCTTGAATGATTGTCTGTCCAACCCACTAACTAAATTATGAAATACTTTTATGGCCAGGTAAATAATTGTATGGGAGAGACTTTAGGAATCTAACCTATTAACACAGTGTTAGGGCTAGCGAAACACACCATGTAATAGAGAGATTGATACGAGGTGTGTTCGCAGCTAGGGGTCCACCGTGCAGAGATTCCTGCTGCAAAGTAATGGTGGATGGACACTGAGCTCACACGTGGGTTAAACTTCACCCTGTGTGAAATGAAAGCGAGCACTGTTGCCTCACAGAGTCGCGCTGCACACAGAGAATAATACCCTAACTAGAGTTGTGCTTGCTCTGGAACTCTTCTGTGCTAACCGCACACATGAAGGAACCAGATTCTAAACCAAGGCCAATTGCCCCCACTGACACGAGCTGCCTGCCTGAGTGTACAGCCCCAAAGCCAAACAGACTTATACCACATATAAACTGAGCAGTAGAGTATCCACTGGCAACAGCCAAACACAAATGATACTAGCGCATGGCCGTGCAGCCATGGGAACCTTTTATTGTTGTAGCTCTCCAGGAGCTTCCTAGTGGACCAATAGGAGCTGCTACAGGACCTGAGCATGTGACCCCCGACCTCCAATGAGAGGTCTTCCCTTGGGAATGCTCAGAAGGAGAAAAGCAGGACTTAGTCCCAGGAGTGCCTGCTTGCCGCCGAACAGTACTGGTTATAATGGCTGAACCTGGAAGGGCAGCAGTAACCAAACGTGCAGTATCTGTCTGAGCCAGGTGCTTGGACCGACGTCTCCGCTGAGCAGGCTCAACTGCGGCTGCAGAAGAATGGGAGACCGCAGAAGCCATGGTTCGAGATTCCCCCTGTGCAGCGGCAGGAACTCAACACCTAACACACAGAATGTCGAAATACAAATGTATCAAACTTCAATTTGACATGTACTCTGCATTGCAGTGTTACCATAGAAAAAAACTGCATTACAATTTTGCACAACATGACTTCCATGGACAAAAAAAGGCTGTTTATACATTACTAGATGGTGGCCCGATTCTAACACATCGGGTATTCTAGAATATTCCTGTCTACGTAGTATATTGCACAGCCCACGTAGCATATTGCCCAGTCACGTAGTATATTGCACAGCCCACATAGTATATTGCCCAGTCACGTAGTATATTGCACAGCCACGTAGTATATTGCACAACCATGTAGTATATTGCCCAGGCACATAGTATATTGCCCAGGCACGTAGTATATTGCCCAGTCACGTAGTATATTGCCCAGTGATGTAGTATATTGCCCAGTGACATAGTATACAGCACAGAGCCATGTAGTATATTGCAAAGCAACGTAGTATACAGCACAGAGCCACGTAGTATATTGGCCAGTCACGTAGTATATTGCCCAGCTACGTAGTATATTGCCCAGCCACGTATGTCACAGGTTAAAAAATAAAAATAAACATATACTCACCCTCTGAGGGCCCACTGTAGTTCGGTCACATGACCGCGACGTCATTACAGGCCCTGCGTGACTGCGCGAGAAGGACCTGTGATGATGTCGTGGTCACATGACCATGACATCATGGCAGGTCCTTCTCATGCAGGCGCGCAGGGCCTGTGATGACGTTGCGGTCACATAACCGTGACGTCATGGCAGGTCCTTCTCCCATACACGGCATCGGAACCTGCCGCTTGCATGGAGCCGTCACCGGAGCGTCGCGAAAGGTGACTATATAATTATTTTTAATTTTTTTTAAATTATTTTTAACATTAAATGTTTTTACTATTGATGCTGCATAGGCAGCATCAATAGTAAAAACTTGGTCACACAGGGTTAATAGCAGCAGTAACAGAGTGAGTTACCCACGGCAGAACGCGGTCCGTCGAAGTGGTATGGGCCCATATGACCACTGACAGGATAGTACGTCTAACGCAATCAGCAGCGCTCACGGGGGAGCGCAGCCGATCACAGCCGGGTGTCAGCTGACTATCGCAGCTGACATCCGGCACTATGTGCCAGGAGCGGTCACGGACTGCTGCTGGCACATTAACCCCCGGAACACAGCGAACAAAGATGATCGCAGCATTCCAGTGGCATAAGGAAGCATTGCGCAGAGAGGGAGCTCTCTGCTGCTTCCCTTAGACCCTCGGAGCAATTTGATCGCGTTGCTCCGAGGGTCTTCTACCTTTTCCTTCCTGCAGGCCTGGATCCAAAATGGCCGCAGGGAGCCTTCCGGGTCCTGCAGGGAGGTGGCTTGCAAGCACCTGGGAAGCCTCCCTGCAGTGCCTGTCAGATCGCTGACCTGACACAGTGCACTGCAAAGTGTCAGATCAGCGATCTGTCACTTTACTGTGATTCTTCCCTGGGGCAATGTAAAAAAGTAAAAAAAATAATATTTACATATGTAATATATATATATATATATTGCTCCAATAAATACATTTCTTTATCTAAATAAAAAAACAATAGGAGTAAAAATATTTAGTATCGCCCCGTACGTAATGACCCAACCTATAAAACTGTCCCACTAGTTAACCCCTTCAGTGAAAACCGTAAAAAAATAATAAGGCAAAAAACGACGCTTTATTATCATACTGCCAAACAAAAAGGGGAAAAACACGTGATCAAAAAGATAGATATAAATAACCATGGTACTGCTGAAAACTTCATCTTGTTCAGCAAAAAATGAGCTGCCGTACAGCGTCATCAATGAAAAAATCAAAAAGTTATAGTCCTCAGAATAAAGCGAGAAAGTGGGAGATAAAGATTGGCAAATCTGCATCACTGCCAGTCCTGTCTGTGGCATCTGTCTTTCATTTTCTGCCACAGAAAACCTACTGTAATACAGTGGCCCTGATTTCTTCACAATTCTCCCAGAAAAAAATAAAACAAGTGGGAGATTAAGATTGGCAAATCTGCATCACTGCCAGTCCTGTCTGTGGCATCTGTCTTTCATTTTCTGCCACAGAAAATATACTGTATAAGAGTGGGCCTGATTTCTTCAATATTCTCCCAGAAAAATTAAAAAGGGGGAGATTTTTATTGGTAGTGTGTGCATCTGCGTCAGTCCTGTTAGTGGCATATCTGTCTGCCACTTAAGCTGTGTACTGTTATACAGTGGGCCTGATTTTCCCTGCAGTCTCACCCACATATAAAGGGAGATATAAATTCACCACAAGTTTGAGTACACCTTGTAACTGGTTTTAGAGTAACAAATACCGTTTGTTTGTTTGGTTTTTCAAACATTGAGGAAGTCTGGTGGAAGAGGTCGTGGCCGTGGGGCATCAGGTGGTCGTGGGAAAATCAATAGAGCACCTAAGTCTCGAGTTGTTGAGCCAGCGTCATCGTCTGGCTACACAAGGCCTCGAACGCTCCGTTTTCTGGGAGTAGGAAAACCGTTTTTAAAGCCGGAGCAGCAGGAACAAGTTTTGGCTTTCCTTGCTGACTCTGCCTCTAGCTCTTTCGCCTCCTCTTCGGAAACTGCTAAATGTAAAAGCACCATTCACAAACAGTGTGATCAAAGAAATAATGCGATCCCCATTAAGGTACTATGGTAAAACTATCAATTTTATTGAACATAGTAATAAAAGACATGTATAAAAATATGAATTACTACATAAAGAAAGGTGCAAATCCTCAAAAGGAGGGACTATGTTGCCATGGGTACACACAAAAAGCTAGGCCAAACACAAGAACATATATACATATATGAGCCACTAGACCACAATGGATGACAGCCTGCATATGTGGAACTATAATACGTACATGGACTATTGATTCTCTAGCTATCCATATATAGGGGCCTATGAAAATGCCCGTATCCCTTGGTAAGAGAAACATGAACCATGCCACGGTCTTAACCACAGGCTCCCCACATGTAAAATGTATAGAAGGTGGTACAGCAGTATGGTATATTGCCTTTTAGTTTGCCAGGTGTGTGTACCTCGGCGTCCCTCTGCCCCGACGCGCGTTTCGCGTTAGCTTCTTCTGGAGGCATGTCAGGGCAGGGGGTAAGCCGGTTTAAATATGATAAAGTCTGCCGTTCATTGGGCCGCCTAAGTTTGCAAAACGCTGTGCAGCTGTGCCAGAGCGATGAGGTGTTTTCCTGTACTATGTAATATGGGAAGTTCCTGTCCGGCACCATGGCGATGATAGCCCCTCCTGTATGGAGTCCGGAAGTGCCGCACAGGAACCTCCTGTGTGAGCGCCGTATGGCAGCTCCTGTCCGGCTCCATGGCAACAATCGCCACCTCTTGTACGGAGACCGGAAATGCAACTCAGGAGCTTCCTGTATGAGCGCCATATGGAACAGTGGTATCCCAGGGAATGATGGCGCATGCCCCGATTTACGGATCCAGCAATCAATGGAGAGTCGGATCGCGGTCACGGGGTCAGGAGCGCCGAGTCGTCCAAAGTCTGACTCTGCGACACCGTACCCTTAATGTCCGCTAGCCGCCCTCTCCTCTGGTCCGCATTCTGATCATGCGCACACCCCGGTATGAAGGGAGATCTTAGGGAATATATATAAGTAAGATGTGTATAATCCAATAAGGTGCTATGTGCTTTCACTATCCATGGGCATTTTGTAGCCCCACTATTAACTAGTGACTAGAATTACTATTTTAAGTGTTACTTGTAATCTATGACCTTAAATAGGTCCAACATAAATAATAATAGACTTTAAACATAATAGTGTATTTATATTAGATGTTAGGTGCAAATTTGTAGTGATAAACCTAATGCAATAATATATAGACACATATATGGCTCTATGTGACCCTCTGTGAAAAATCATTCTATCATATCCTAAAGGCCTATTCAGACAATTTTTGGTATAATATATCAATACATATATATATACCTACAATAAAGCATACTCACATAGATGTATTTAAATGCATAATACAGTGCTACAAAAACAATAGCCTCAGTGTAATGACATAAAAGCATGTTACTATAATATAATAATAATAATTGGCCAGCATATAAGACTATACCTGTTTCCTGGAGTCCATGAGTCCCTTCATACGAATCCCACTGCTCTGTGATTTTTTCCATAATGTTCATACTCTATCCAGGAATAGTTGACCCCGTCGCTCCCAAGGCTGGTGGCAGCTGATAGCAGCAATCATAAGAAAGAATATTGTACTGTAGCAAAACATATAAAGATAAAATGAATAAAAGAACCAACAAACAACATGCAGTTAAAATATATTACTGATGTAAAATAAAATAACCAGTAATATAACTGATAAACCCCCTGCCTATCTACTTCCTCTCTTCTACAAAAATGCACCAAAACCAAAACCCTCATTAAGGCCCTGAGGTACCAGAGTTCCCAATCGGTATATCCATTGGCATTCCTTCTTGGCTAGTCTTTTGCCCATAACACCACCTCTTGGTCCCAAATCCAGCATGTCAATGCCCGTGAACACCAACAATCTTGACTTACATTGGTGGTATCGCTTAAAATGTTTAGGGAGGGTCTTAAGTGTGGTATCATCAGTGGCTGTTTTTGCCTTGTCTATGTCTAGACAATGCTCACGCACCCTAATTTTAAGCTCGCTGCTGGTCATCCCGATATAAATTTTGCCGCATGGGCACTCGGCATGGTATATGGTGCCCTTAGACGAGCATGTGATATGTGTCCTGATGTCAAAGACTCTAGATTTATCATGATTTTTGAAGATGGTGCTTTTTTTCCATATTGGCACAGCCCTTGCAGATACCACACGGAAAGAAACCCTTCCTGATAGTAGCTTTATTATTTCTGGCTGTTCTCTTAAGGTCATACGTGCTGTGTACCAGCATATCCCATAAACTGGGAGATCTCTTAGCCACTAAAGACGGTTGTACAGGTAAGATTTTTTTAAGGATAGGAAACGTGAATAGGATCTTCCAATGTTTTTGTATTATTTCACGCAGATCATTCCATTCATTGCTGTAATTGGTAATAAATCTTACCTGATTGTTCTGTTCCATGTTTTCTGCTATTATCTGGTTCTTATGTAGTAGTTGTTGCCTCGGAGTATTTTTTGCCCTCCAGTATCCCCTTTGTATGGCCCGCCGGTTATTTCCTCTATCTTGGAACCTGCTTCTTAATGATTTTGCTTGCGCTTCAAATTGTTCCTCTTCAGAGCAGATTCTTTTAATTCGGAGGTATTGACCAATCGGTATGCTATTAGTTGTTGATTTGGGATGTAACGATGATGCATGCAGCAACGAGTTGGTTGCCGTGGGCTTGCGGAATACTGTTGTGGATAAGTACCCTTCTGGTGATGCTGTAATGAGCAGGTCCAAAAAATCAATTTTACGTCCAAATTTATATGTTAACTTGATATTCTTATCATTTTGGTTCAATCTAGCCATAAGAGCCTCAAGTTCATCCACCGGACCTTCCCAGATGAACAGAATGTCATCAATGAAGCGAATCCAATTGTGGATTCGCTCCATGCCCTCAACCTCATTTTCTTGAAAGATGGACCACTCCCAGGCGCCCATGAATAAGTTGGCATACGAGGGGGCACAAGAGGCCCCATCGCAGTACCTTGCAATTGTAAGTAGACCCTCCCCGCAACCGGCGGGCCATACAAAGGGGATACTGGATGGCAAAAAATACTCCGAGGCAACAACTACTACATAAGAACCAGATAATAGCAGAAAACATGGAACAGGACAATCAGGTAAGATTTATTACCAATTACAGCAATGAATGGAATGATCTGCGTGAAATAATACAAAAACATTGGAAGATCCTATTCACGGATCCTATCCTTAAAAAAATCTTACCTGTACCGTCTTTAGTGGCCAAGAGAGCTCCCAGTTTACGGGATATGCTGGTACACAGCACGTATGACCTTAAGAGAACAGCCAGAAATAATAAAGCTACTATCAGGAAGGGTTTCTTTCCGTGTGGTATCTGCAAGGGCTGTGCCAATATGGAAAAAAAGCACCATCTTCGAAAATCATGATAAATCTAGAGTCTTTGACATCAGGACACATATCACATGCTCGTCTAAGGGCACCATATATCATGCCGAGTGCACATGCGGAAAAATTTATATCGGGATGACCAGTCGCGAGCTTAAAATTAGGGTGCGTGAGCATTGTCTAGACATAGACAAGGCAAAAAAAGCCACTGATGATACAGCACTTAAGACCCTCCCTAAACATTTTAAGCAATACCACCAATGTAATTCAAGATTGTTGGTGTTCACGGGCATTGACATGCTGGATTTGGGACCAAGAGGTGGTGTTATGGGCAAAAGACTAGCCAAGAAAGAATGCCAATGGATATACCGATTGGGAACTCTGGTACCTCAGGGCCTTAATGAGGGTTTTGGTTTTGGTGCATTTTTGTAGAAGAGAGGAAGTAGATAGGCAGGGGGTTTATCAGTTATATTACTGGTTATTTTATTTTACATCAGTAATATATTTTAACTGCATGTTGTTTGCTGGCTCTTTTATTCATTTTATCTTTATATGTTTTGCTACAGTACAATATTCTTTCTTATGATTGCTGCTATCAGCTGCCACCAGCCTTGGTAGCGACGGGGTCAACTATTCCTGGATAGAGTATGAACATTATGGAAAAAATCACAGAGCAGAGGGATTCGTATGAAGGGACTCATGGACTCCAGGAAACAGATATAGTCTTATATGCTGGCCAATTATTATTATTATTATTATATTATAGTAACATGCTTTTATGTCATTACACTGAGGCTATTGCCTTTTTAGCACTGTATTATGCATTTAAATACGTCTATGTGAGTATGCTTTATTGTAGGCATATATATATGTATTGATATATTATACCAAAAATTGTCTGAATAGGCCTTTAGGATATGATAGAATGATTTTTCACAGAGGGTCACATAGAGCCATATAGGTGTCTATATATTATTGCATTAGGTTTATCACTACAAATTTGCACCTAACATCTAATATAAAGACACTATTATGTTTAAAGTCTATTATTATTTATGTTGGACCTATTTAAGGTCATAGATTACAAGTAACACTTAAAATAGTAATTCTAGTCACTAGTTAATAGTGGGGCTAAAAAATGACCATGGATAGTGAAAGCACATAGCACCTTATTGGATTAAACACATCTCACTTATATATATATTCCCTAAGATCTCCCTTCATACCGGGGTGTGCGCATGATTAGAATGCGGACCAGAGGAGAGGGCGGCTAGCGGACATTAGGGGTATGGTGTCGCGGAGTCGGACTTTGGACGACTCGGTGCTCCTGACACCGTGACCGCGATCCGACTCTCCATTGATTGCTGGATCCGTAAATCGGGGCATGCGCCATCATTCCCTGGGATACCACTGTTCCATATGGCGCTCATACAGGAAGCTCCTGAGTTGCATTTCCGGTCTCCGTACAAGAGGTGGCGATTGTTGCCATGGAGCCGGACAGGAGCTGCCATACGGCGCTCACACAGGAGATTCCTGTGCGGCACTTCCGGACTCCGTACAGGAGGGACGATCATCGCCATGGTGCCGGACAGGAACTTCCCATATTACATAGTACAGGAAAACACCTCATCGCTCTGGCACAGCTGCACAGTGTTTTGCAAACTTAGGCGGCCCAATGAACGGCAGACTTTATCGTATTTAAACCGGCTTACCCCCTGCCCTGACACGCCTCCAGAAGAAGCTAACGCGAAACGCGCATTGGGGCAGAGGGACGCCGAGGTAGACACACCTGGCCAACTAAAAGGTAATATACCGTACTGCTGTACCACCTTCTATACATTTTACATGTGGGGAGCCTGTGGTTAAGACCGTGGCATGGTTCATGTTTCTCTTACCAAGAGATATGGGCATTTTCATAGGCCCCTATATATGGATAGCTAGAGAATCAATAGTCAATGTACGTATTATACTTCCACATATGCAGGCTGTCATCCATTGTGGTCTAGTGGCTCATATATGTATATATGTTCTTGTGTTTGGCCTAGCTTTTTGTGTGTACCCATGGCAACATAGTCCCTCCTATTGAGGATTTACACCTTTCTTTATGTAGTAATTCATATTTTTATACATGTCTTTTATTACTACGTTCAATAAAATTGATAGTTTTACCATAGTACCTTAGTGGGGATCGCATTATTTCTTTGATCACACTGTTTGTGAATGGTGCTTTTACATTTAGCAGTTTCCGAAGAGGAGGCGAAAGAGCTAGAGGCAGAGTCAGCAAGGAAAGCCAAAACTTGTTCCTGCTGCTCCGGCTTTAAAAATGGTTTTCCTACTCCCAGGAAAGGGAGCGTTCGAGGCCTTGTGTAGCCAGACAATGACGCTGGCTCAACAACTCGAGACTTAGGTGCTCTATTGATTTTCCCACGACCACCTGATGCTCCACCACCACTACGATCATTACCAGCTGGCAATGACCGCCCACGGCCACGACCTCCTCCACCAGACTTCCTCATTGTTTTAAAAACGTAACCAAACAAACAAACAAACGGTATTTGTTACTCTAAAACCAGTTATAAGGTTTACTCAAACTTCTGGGTTAGAAAGGGAAATTGTTAACAGGCCATGCCCATTACAAGATGAATCGGACATGGAGTGCACAGATGCACAGCCACAGCCAGATTACTATGCTGTTCCTTTGACTCAGATCAGAACATTGCCCTCGCAGTGTACTGATCCAGAATCTGACCATGATGAGACTATAGAGCCCCGTCACGAACGCTATAGCACCGGCTTACACGGTGACACAGAGGAAGTTGCACACGACATAGAAGAGGAGGTCATAGATGATCCAGTTGTTGACCCTGGTTGGCAGCCATTGGGGGAACAGGGTGTAGGCGGCAGTAGCTCTGAAATGGAGGAGGAGGAGCCGCAGCAGGCATCAACATCACAACAGGTTCCATCTGGCAGGCCCGTATCTGGCCAAAAACGTGTGGCAAAACCAAAACCAGTTGTAGGACAGCTTGGCCCTCGGGTTAAAGAAGCTCAGTCTGCAATGCCTGAAAAGGTATCCGATAGTAGGAAGAATGCAGCCTGGCATTTTTTTAAACAACATCCAAATGATCCGTGCAAAGTCATCTGTCAAAAATGTTCAAGTACCTTCAGCAGAGGTCAGAATGTTAAAAATCTAAATACAAGTTGCATGCATGAACATTTAACCACCATGCACTTGCAAGCCTGGACTAACTACTAAACGTCCCTTAAGTTTGTAGCACCCTGTGCCAATGAAGCTAGTCAACAACGCTACATCCCTTCCGTCACTGTAAGCCCACCGTTTACCGCACAACATGCAGTAAATGTGCAGGTTTCATCGCAAAGCCAAAGCAGTCAGGGAATCACCAGGTTCGTGGTAGGAAACACTGTATGTAGGGCACCAGCAAGAATACCATCTCCAACCCTCTCTCAGTCTGCCTTGTCCACCGGCACCCCCGCTAGTTCCACCATCTGCAGCTTTCCAGTCCAGCTCACCCTACATTAGACTCTCATTAGGAAAAGGAAGTACTCATCCTCGCATCTGCGTACACAGGGTTTGAACACCCACATTGCTAGACTAATCTCGTTAGAGATGATGCCCTACCGGTTAGTTGAAAGCGAAGCTATCAAAGCCCTGATGGACTACGCTGTACCACGCTACGAGCTACCCAGTCGACACTTCTTTTCGAGAAAAGCCATACCAGCCCTCCACCAGCATGTAAAAGACCGCATCGTCCATGCACTCAGACAATCTGTGAGTACAAAGGTGCACCTGACAACAGATGCATGGACCAGTAGGCATGGCCAGGGACGTTACGTGTCCATCACGGCACACTGGGTTAATGTAGTGGATGCAGGGTCCACAGGGGACAGCAATATTGGGACAATTCTGCCTAGCCCACAGTCTAGGAAACAGTTGGCTGTAGGCGTTCGCCCCCCTCCTCCTCTTCGTCCTCCAGCAGAAGCAAGAGCTCGTCCACAGACCGCAGTCACACGAGCACTCCATTCGCAGCTTCCACTGTTGCACACAAGGTGTCCCATTATGGGACAGCTAGTGGCAAGCGTCAGCAGGCTGTATTGACAATGAAGTGTTTGGGCGACAACAGACACACAGCGGAAGTTCTGTCCGAGTTCTTGCAGAAAGAAACTCAGTCATGGCTGGGCACTGTACATTTGAGGCAGGCAAGGTAGTGAGTAATAACGGAAGGAATTTTATGGCTGCCATAGCCCCTTCACAACTGAAACACATTCCTTGCCTGGCTCACACCTTAAACCTGGTGGTGCAGTGCTTCCTGAAAAGTTATCCGGGGTTACCCGACCTGCTCCTCAAAGTGCGCAGACTTTGCTCGCATATCCGCCATTCGCCCGTACACTCCAGCCGTATGCAGAACCATCAGCGGTCTTTGAACCTTCCCCAGCATCACTTAATCATCGACGTTGCAACAAGGTGGAACTCCACACTGCACGTCCTTCAGAGACTGTGCGAACAGAGGCGTGCTGTTATGTATTTGCAGGAGGATACACATTCACGGGCAGGCAGTTGGATGTTAGATATGGAGTTGTCAGGTGTGCAGTGGATGAAGCTACAAGACCTGTGTCAAGTCCTTCAGTGTTTTGAGGAATGCACACAGCTGGTTAGTGCAGACATTGCCATAATAAGCATGAGCATCCCCCTAATGCATCTGCTGATGCAAAGTTTGATGCACATAAAGGAGCAGGCGTCTGCAGCCGAGGACGAGGGAAGCCTTGATGACAGTCAGCCATTGTCTGGTCAGGGCTGTCTACAGGACGAGATGGCAGGCGAAGAGGAGGAGGACGAGGAGGATGATGGGGATGAGTATTTTTGGGATGAGGAATCTTCTCAGGGGGCAATAGAAAGCGGTGGCGTTGCAAGGCCGGGTTCAGGGTTTTTGAGGGAGACAAGTGACGTTGATTTCCCAGAAACTGCCCCTCAACCTAGCAAAAGTGCAGATTTGACAACTGGAACATTGGCCCACATGGCGGATTATGCCTTGTGTATCCTCAAAAGGGACCCACGCATTATAAAAATGATGACCGATGACAATTACTGGTTGGCCTGCTTCCTTGATCCTCGCTATAAAGGCAAATTGCAAAATATCATGCCACATGAGAAGCTCGAACAAATATTGGCAACCAAACAAGCAAGTCTTGTAGACCGTTTGATTCAGGCATTCTCAGCACACAACGCCGGTGATGGTTCTCACACGAGCTGCAGGGGGCAACAGGGCAGAGGTGTTAGAGGTGCACAAATCAGAAGTGGCGTTGGACAGAGGGGTTTTCTGACCAGGTTGTGGAGTGATTTCGCAATGACCGCAGACAGGACAGGTACTGCAGCATCAATTCAAAGTCACAGGAGACAACATTTGTCCAGTATGGTTACTAACTATTTTTCATTCCTTATCGATGTTCTCCCTCAACTGTCATTCCCATTTGATTACTGGGCATCCAAAATAGACACCTGGCTTGAATTGGCCGAATATGCATTGCAGGAGCTTGCTTGCCCAGCAGCTAGTGTGCTATCAGAAAGAGTATTCAGTGCCGCGGGTTCAATATTGACCGAAAAAAGGACTCGTCTGGCTACCCAAAATGTTGATGATCTAACCTTCATTAAAATGAACCATTCATGGATTTCTAAATATTTTGCCCCACCTTTCCCAGCTGACACCTAGCTTTCCTATAAAAAGGTCTTGCTTGTGGACTGGTCTTACTGACTGTTCCAATCTCTTAATTTGCAGCTGCCGTTTGTCTAGCATACGACATGTTTACACCTCCCTAAATGGGCTAACTCCCGCCACGGGGCCGTGGTCTCGCCACTTGGTGCAAGCACCCGTGAGAGTGCCCTTTGTCTGAAGAGGTGGGTGTGCCCACTTTTGGTCGACGGCACTGCCACTGAGTCCCTCATAGTGTCTCTGGCAGTGGTGGCGCGCACCCAACGTCCAACACACCGTTGTAACATGAGGGGCCCTGGGCCTGTACTGCCGGCTGCAAGAGAGTGTCCCTCCCCCAGCTCAAACAGTGCTCTACCACTTGCAAAATTATCTCTCACAGCTCCACCAATGTTTAGTCTATGCGCTGAAATCCTTCAATGCCTGGCACTGACAATACCAATTTGTTGACATGTATGATGCTAGTTAAAATAGTCAGGTGCCGTGTCATATATTTACACCAGTAAATACTTTGCACCAAATTACTATGTCTGAAAGTCAGCAGAGGAGCCCACCCCTGTACCTAAGTATGCCACCCTTTTTTTTTTTTGTTTTGCAAGACATTAACATCTATTTATTTTTTGGGAGTACTAACTGTGTCAGACACTCCTTCCAATTGTCCTCCGCTGACCACACCAATGCTGCCTGTGTACCCCTACCACATAATAGAAGCTACATAGAGCCTGTATTGTTATTTTAGGCCTACTAAGTCTGTCTGCGGTCCCTCCTTCAAATTGCCCTCCGCTGACCACACCAATGCTGCCTGTGTATTCCTGCCACATAATTGAAGCTGCATAGAGCCTATTTTATTATTTTAGGCCTACTAAGTCTGTCTGCGGTCCCTCCTTCCAATTATCCTCCACTGACCACACCAATGCTGCCTGTGTACCCCTGCCACATAATAGAAGCTGCATTGAGCCTATTTTGTTATTTTAGGCCTACTAAGTCTGTCTGCGGTCCCTCCTTCAAATTGCTCTCTGCTGACCACATCAATGCTGCCTGTGTACCCCTGCCACATGATCGAAGCTGCATAGAGCCTATTTTGTTATTTTAGGCCTACTAAGTCTGTCTGCGGTCCCTCCTTCCAATTGTCCTCCACTGACCACACCAATGCTGCCTGTGTACCCCTGCCACATAATAGAAGCTGCATAGAGCCTATTTTGTT
The DNA here is from genome assembly GCF_032444005.1 of Ranitomeya imitator. NCBI lineage: Eukaryota > Metazoa > Chordata > Amphibia > Anura > Dendrobatidae > Ranitomeya > Ranitomeya imitator. Next base: position 1,111,065,892 of record NC_091282.1, read on the forward strand.
ATTTTAGGCCTACTAAGTCTATCTGAAGTCCCTCCTTCAAATTGCCCTCCGCTGACCACACCAATGCTGGCTGTGTACCCCTGCCACATAATCGAAGCTGCATAGAGTGTATTTTGTTATTTTAGGTCTACTAAGTCTGTCTGTGTTCCCTCCTTCCGATTGTCCTCCGCTGACCACACCAATGCTGCCTTTGTACCCCTGCCACATGATCGAAGCTGCATAGAGCCTATTTTGTTATTTTAGGCCTACTAAGTCTGTCTGCGGTCCCTCCTTCCAATTGTCCTCCACTGACCACACCAATGCTGCCTGTGTACCTCTGCCACATAATAGAAGCTGCATAGAGCCTATTTTGTTATTTTAGGCCTACTAAGTCTGTCTGAAGTCCCTCCTTCAAATTGCCCTCCGCTGACCACACCAATGCTGGCTGTGTACCCCTGCCACATAATCGAAGCTGCATAGAGTGTATTTTGTTATTTTAGGTCTACTAAGTCTGTCTGTGTTCCCTCCTTCCGATTGTCCTCCGCTGACCACACCAATGCTGCCTGTGTACCCCTGCCACATAATCGAAGCTGCATAGAGCCTATTTTGTTGTTTTAGGCCTACTAAGTCTGTCTGCGGCCCCTCCTTCAAATTGTCCTCCGCTGACCACATCATTGCTGCCTGTGTACCCCTACCACATAATTCTAACTGCATTGAGCCTAATTTTTTTATTTTAGGCCTACTAAGTCTGTCTGTGGTCCCTCCTTCCAATTGTCCTCCGCTGACCACACCAATGCTGCCTGTGTACCCCTGCCACATAATCGAAGCTGCATAGAGCCTATTTTGTTATTTCAGGCCTACTAAAGGTACAGTCACATTTAGCGATGCTGCAGCGATCTAGCCAACGATGACGATCGCTGCAGCGTCGCTGTGTGGTCGCTGGAGAGCTGTCACACAGACAACTCTCCAGCGACCAATGATGCCGAAGTCCCTGGGTAACCAAGGTAAACATCGGGTTACTAAGCGCAGGGCCGTGCTTAGTAACCTGATGTTTACCCCGGTTTACCAGTGTAAATGTAATAAAACAAACACTACATACTTACATTCCGGTGTCTGTTGCGTCCCCCGGCGTTCTGCTTCCCTGCACTGTGTAAGCGCCGGCCGTAAAGCACAGTGACATCACCGCTGTGCTCTGCTTTACGGCCGGCCGGCGCTGACACAGTGCAGGGAAGCAGAACACCCTGCGCTTAGTAACCCGATGTTTACCCTGGTTACCAGTGAAGACATCGCTGAATCGGCGTCACACGCCGATTCAGCGATGTCTGCGGGAGATCCAGCGACGAAATAAAGTTCTGGCCTTTCTGCTCCGACCAACGATGTCACAGCAGGATCCAGATCGCTGCTGTGTGTCAAACACAACGACATCGCTATCCAGGAAGCTGCAACGTCACGGATCGCTAGCGATATCGTTGTTAAGTTGTTAAGTCTGTCTGCGGTCCCTCCTTCAACTTGCCCTCCACTGACCACACCAATGCTTCCTGTGTACCCCTGCCACATAATAGAAGCTGCATAGAGCCTATTTTGTATTTTAGGCCTACTAAGTCTGTCTGCGGTCCCTCCTTCAAATTGTCATCCACTGACCACACCAATGCTGCCTGTGTACCCCTGCCACATAATCGAAGCTGCATTGAGCCTATTTTGTTGTTTTAGGCCTGCTAAGTCTGTCTGCGGTCCCTCCTTCAAATTGCTCTCTGCTGACCACATCAATGCTGCCTGTGCACCCCTGCCACATAATCGAAGCTGCATTGAGATACATTTTTTTGTTTTAGGCCTAATAAGTCTGTCTGTGGTCCCTCCTTCCAATTGTCCTCCGCTGACCACACCAATGCTGCCCGTGTACCCATGTAACCTTTTTTAATCCTGCAGCCATCCAACTTTGTGGTGTAAGGCCTACTAGCAGTGTCTGTCTGCGCCACTCAATGCAGCTGTCCTCCTCTAAAAAAAAAAAAAAAAAGCTGCAATTGTCTGGTTTTTAGCCTGTCAGAATTTTAAAACTGCATTGTAGGGTTGAGCGAAACGGGTCGGCCATTTTCAGAAGTCGCCGACTTTTGGCAAAGTCGGGTTTCATGAAACCCGACCCGACCCCTTTGTGGGGTCGGCCATGAGGTCGATGATCTTCTGAATCTGGTATCGGAATTCCGATTCAGAGTTCCGATATGTTTGCAATATCGGAAATCGGTATCAGAATCCATATTTAAGTGTAAAATAAAGAATTAAAATAAAAAATATTGCTATACTCACCCTCTGACGCACCCTGATACTAACCGGCAGCCTTCCATCCTTAGAATCAGAACGTGAAGGGCCTTATATGACGTCGCGGCTTGTGATTGGTCGCGCGACCGCCCATGTGACCGCTCGCGCGACCAATCACAAGCCGCGACGTCACTGAAGGTCCTTCAAGCGCTGATTCTTAGGAAGGAAGGCTGCTGGAAAGAAGCAGGGTGCGTCTGATGTTGAGTATATACCTAATAGACCCTTCCTCTCCTTCAGACCCTGGGAACCATTGGAAACCCAATGCACTGCATTGGGTTTCGTGTTTCGGCCGACCCCGACCCCGACTTTTTTATAGGATCGGCTGATTTCACTCGAACCGACTTTTGATAAAGTCAGGTTTCGTGAAACTCGACCCGATCCTATCAAAGTAAAAGTCGCTCAACCCTACTGCATTGGGGCCACAAGTTTCGTTGGGGTCTACAAACTGAGTCTTCCGCTCCAAGGTGTTCTCCAGGTTGCCTCTCCCTAGCTTCTATCTTCAAGCTCTCGTTAAGTAGTTGTTGAAACACCACTGCATTAGGCCTACAAGTTGGGTCTGGGTTCTACAAACGGTGTCTTCCGCTCCAAGGTGTTCTCCAGGTTGCCTTTCCCTAGCTTCTATCTTCAGGCTCTCGTTAAATTGTTTTTAATATAACACTGCATTTGGCCTACTTGTTTTGTTGGCCCTACTAACGGTGTCTGCCGCTCCTTGATGTTCTCCTCCACTGAACAAACCAGTGCCGCCTGTTTACTTCTGTTACCAATTTTGAAGTGCATTTAGCCTACTTACTGATTTGGGCCTACTCACTGTGTCAGCCTCTCATTACAGTTGTACTCCACTGAAAAAAGCAATGCCCCCTGGTTAGTCCTGTTACCAATTTTGAACTGCATTTAGCCCACTTTATTCTTTGGGCCTATATATGTGTTTCCTCCTCATCCTGCCCATTGCCCAGCCAGTGATAGATGAGTCTGCTGGTACATTGACCCAGAACGCTACATTCCCCGTGCACGCTACACAGCCAGAATGTGACCCTGCTGAAAGTCAGGTTCCTCTTCCCGCATACCATACCACCTTACACGGGGACGAAGAGGAAGGTGCAGATGAAAGTGCAGGTTCCTTCTTCAGGTGGGGGGGAATACTCGTTGGCGACGTCACTGGCACAGGGCCCCTTATAGTGCGCAAAAGTGTCTCTGCCGGTGGGAGGCACCCCCGCTGTGCAAACACACCGCTGTACTTTGAGGGGCCCTGTGGCAGTGCCAATGCCAACGAGTGGGCCCCCCCTGCTTGCTCAGGATCACAGCACTTGCAAAGTTGAAATACTTACCTCTCCCTGCTCCACTGCCGTGACGTGGTCCACATTTCCTGGGCCCACTAAATACTTGAACCAGCCCTACCCCCCACAACTTTAGCCAAATGACCCCCAATTTCCAATGCCTAACTATTATTATAAGATAAATTAAGATTGGCAAGCTTCAGTAACAAGAATGGATGTTTTTGCCATTAACCCCTTTCTGACATGGGACGTACTATCCCGTCGAGGTGGGGTGGGCCCCTATGACCACGGACGGGATAGTACGTCCAGCGCGATCGGCGGCGCTCACGGGGGGAGCGCGGCCGATCGCGGCCAGGTGTCAGCTGCTTATCGCAGCTGACATCCGGCACTATGTGCCAGGAGCGGTCACGGACCGCCCCCGGCACATTAACCCCTGGCACATCAAAGATGATCGCGATGTGCCGGCGGTGCAGGGAAGCATCGCGCAGGGAGGGGGCTCCCTGCGGGCTTCCCTGAGCCCCCCGCAGCAACGCGATGTGATCGCGTTGCTGCGAGGGTCTTACCTCCCTCCCTGCCTGCTCCAGACCCGGATCCAAGATGGCCGCGGATCCGGGTCCTGCAGGGAGGGAGGTGGCTTCACAGAGAATGCTCAGAGCAGGCACTGTGAAGCAGCCTGCACTACTCTCAGATCGGTGATCTGACAGAGTGCTGTGCACACTGTCAGATCACCGATCTGTGATGTCCCCCCCTGGGACAAAGTAAAAAAGTTAAAAAAAAATTTTCCAAATGTGTAAAAAAAAAAAAAAAAAATATTCCTAAATAATGAAAAAAAAAAAAAATATTATTCCCATAAATACATTTCTTTATCTAAATAAATTAAAAAAAACAATAAAAGTACATATATTTAGGATTGCCGCGTTCGTAACGGCCCGACCTATAAAACTGGTCCACTAGCTAACCCCTTCAGTAAACACCGTAAGAAAAAAAAAAAATACGAGGCAAAAAACAACGCTTTATTATCATCAAAAAGTAGAATAACACGCGATCAAAAACACAGATATAAATAACCATGGTACCGCTGAAAACGTCATCTTGTCCCGCAAAAAACGAGCCGCCATACAGCATCATCAGCAAAAAAATAAAAAAGTTATAGTCCTGAGAATAAAGCGATGCAAAAATAATTATTTTTTCTATTAAATAGTTTTTATCGTATAAAAGCGCCAAAACATAAAAAAATGATATAAATGAGGTGTCGCTGTAATCGTACTGACCCGAAGAATAAAACTGCTTTATCAATTTTACCAAACGCGGAACGGTATAAACGCCTCCCCCAAAAGAAATTCATGAATAGCTGGTTTTTGGTCATTCTGCCTCACAAAAATCGGAATAAAAAGCGATCAAAAAATGTAACATGCCCGAAAATGTTACAAATAAAAATGTCCACTCGTCCCGCAAACAACACGACATCACATGACTCTGTGGACCAAAATATGGAAAAATTATAGCTCTCAAAATGTGGTAATGCAAAAAATATTTTTTGCAATAAAAAGCGTCTTTCAGTGTGTGACGGCTGCCAATCATAAAAATCCGCTAAAAAACCCGCTATAAAAGTAAATCAAACCCCCCGTCATCACCCCCTTAGGGAAAAATTAAAAAAATGTATTTATTTCCATTTTCCCATTAGGGCTAGGGTTAGGGCTAGGGTTAGGGTTAGGGCTAGGGCTAGGGTTAGGGCTAAGGCTAGGGTTAGAGCTAGGGTTAGGGCTAGGGTTAGGGCTAGGGTTAGGGTTAGGGCTAGGGTTAGGGTTAGGGTTAGGGCTAGGGTTAGGGCTAGGGTTAGGGCTAGGGCTAGGGTTAGGGCTAGGGTTAGGGCTAGGGTTAGTGTTAGGGCTAGGGTTAAGGCTAGGGTTAGGGTTAGGGCTAGGGTTACGGCTAGGGTTAGGGCTAGGGCTACAGTTTGGGTTGGGGCTAAAGTTACAGTTAGGGTTTAGATTACATTTACAATTTGGAATAGGGATGGGATTAGGGTTAGGGGTGTGTCAGGGTTAGAGGTGTGGTTAGGGTTACCATTGGAATTAGGGTTAGGGGTGTGTTTGGATTAGGGTTTCAGTCATAATTGGGGGGTTTCCACTGTTTAGGCACATCAGGGGCTCTCCAAACGCGACATGGCGTCCGATCTCAATTCCAGCCAATTCTGCGTTGAAAAAGTAAAACAGTGCTTCTTCCCTTCCGAGCTCTCCCGTGTGCCCAAACAGGGGTTTACCCCAACATATGGGGTATCAGCGTACTCAGGACAAATAGGACAACAACTGTTGGGGTCCAATTTCTCCTGTTACCCTTGGGAAAATACAAAACTGGGGGCTAAAAAATAATTTTTGTGGGAAAAAAAAAAGATTTTTTATTTTTACGGCTCTGCGTTATAAACTGTAGTGAAACACTTGGGGGTTCAAAGTTCTCAAAACACATCTAGATAAGTTCCCTGGGGGGTCTAGTTTCCAATATGGGGTCACTTGTGGGGGGTTTCTACTGTTTAGGTACATTAAGGGTTCTGCAAACGCAATGTGACGCCTGCAGACCATTCCATCTAAGTCTGCATTCCAAATGGCACTCCTTCCCTTCTGAACCCTCCCATGCGCCCAATCGGTGGTTCCCCCCAACATATGGGGTATCGGCGTACTCAGAACAAATTGGACAACAACTTTTGGGGTCGAATTTCTCCTCTTACCCTCGGGAAAATACAAAACTGGGGGCTAAAAAATAATTTTGGGGGGAAAAGATTTTTTTTTAATTTTCACGGCTCTGCGTTACAAAGTGTAGTGAAACACTTGGGGGTTCAAAGCTCTCCCAACACATCTAGATGAGTTCCTTAGGGGGTCTAGTTTCCAAAATGGTGTCACTTGTGGGGGGTTTCTACTGTTTAGGTACATTAGGGGCTCTGCAAATGCAATGTGACACCTGCAGACCATTCCATCTAAGTCTGTATTCCAAATGGAGCTCCTTCCCTTCTGAGCCCTCTCATGCGACCAAACAGTGGTTCCCCCCACATATGGGGTATCAGCGCACTCAGTACAAATTGGACAACAAATTTTGGGGTCCAATTTCTCCTGTTACCCTCGGGAAAATACAAAACTGGGGGCTAAAAAATAATTTTTGTGGGAAAAAAATGTTGTTTTATTTTTACGGCTCTCTATTAAAAACTTCTGTGAAGCCCTTGGTGGGTCAAAGCGCTCACCACACATCTAGATAAGTTCCTTAGGGGGTCTACTTTCCAAAATGGTGTCACTTGTGGGGGGTCTCTACTGTTTAGGTACATTAGGGGCTCTGCAAACACAATGTGACACCTGCAGACCATTCCATCTAAGTCTGCATTCAAATGGCACTCCTTCCCTTCCGAGCCCTCCCATGCGCCCAAACAGTGGTTTCCCCCCACATATGAGGTATCAGCGCACTCAGGACAAATTGGACAACAAATTTTGTGGTCCAATTTCTCCAGTTACGCTCGGGAAAATACAAAACTGGGGGCTAAAAAATAATTTTTTGTGGGAAAAAATTTTTGTTTTATTTTTACGGCTCTCCATTATAAACTTCTGTGAAGCCCTTGGTGGGTCAAAGCGCTCACCACACATCTAGATAAGTTCCTTAGGGGGGTCTACTTTCCAAAATGGTGTCACTTGTGAGGGGTTTCTACTATTTAGGTACATTAGGGGCTCTGCAAACGCAACATGACGTCTCATCTCAATTCCTGTCAATTTTGCATTGAAAAGTCAAACGGCGCTCCTTCCTTTCCGAGCTCTCCCTTCCGCCCAAACAGTGGTTTACCCCCACATATGGGGTATCAGCGTACTCAGGACAAATTGTACAACAACTTTTGGGGTCCAATTCCTTCTCTTACCCTTGGGAAAATAAAAAATTGGGGGCGAAAAGATAATTTTTGTGAAAAAATATGATTTTTTATTTTTACGGTTCTGAATTATAAACTTCTGTGAAGCACTTGGTGGGTCAACGTGCTCACCACACCTCTAGATAAGTTCCTTAGGGGGTCTACTTTCCAAAATGGTGTCACTTGTGGGGGGTTTCAATGTTTAGGCACATCAGTGGCTCTCCAAACGCAACATGGCGTCCCATCTCAATTCCTGTCAATTTTGCATTGAAAAGTCAAACGGCGCTACTTCCCTTCCGAGCTCTCCCATCCGCCCAAACAGTGGTTTACCCCCACATATGGGGTATCAGCGTACTCAGGACAAATTGGACAACAACTTTTGTGGTCCAATTCCTTCTCGTACCCTTGGGAAAATAAAAAATTGGGGGCGAAAAGATAATTTTTGTGAAAAAATATGATTTTTTTTTTTACGGTTCTGCATTATAAACTTCTGTGAAGCACTTGGTGGGTCAAAGTGCTCACCATACCTCTAGATAAGTTCCTTAGGGGGTCTACTTTCCAAAATGGTGTCACTTGTGGGGGGTTTCAATGTTTAGGCACATCAGGGGCTCTCCAAACGAAACATGGCGTCCCATCTCAATTCCAGTCAATTTTGCATTGAAAAGTCAAATGGCGCTCCTTCGCTTCCGAGCTGTGCCATGCACCCAAACAGTGGTTTACCCCCACAAGCGGGGTATTGGCGTACTCAGGACAAATTGTACAACAATGTTTGTGGTCCATTTTCTCCTGTTACCCTTGGCAAAATAAAACAAATTGGAGCTGAATTACATTTTTTGTGAAAAAAAGTGAAATGTTCATTTTTATTTAAACATTCAAAAAATTCCTGTGAAGCACCAGAAGGGTTAATAAACTTCTTGAATGTGGTTTTGAGCACCTTGAGGGGTGTAGTTTTTAGAATGGTGTCACACTTGGGTATTTTCTATCATATAGACCCCTCAAAATGACTTCAAATGAGATGTGTTCCCTAAAAAAAAATGGTGTTGTAAAAATGAGAAATTGCTGGTCAACTTTTAACCCTTATAACTCCCTAATAAAAAAAATTTTGGTTCCAAAATTGTGCTGATGTAAAGTAGACATGTGGGAAATGTTACTTATTAAGTATTTTGTGTGACATATCTCTGTGATTTAATTGCACAAAAATTAAAAGTTGGAAAATTGCGAAATTTTCATAATTTTCGCCAAATTTCCATTTTTTTCACAAATAAACGCAGGTACTATCAAAGAATTTTTACCATTGTCATGAAGTACAATATGTCACGAGAAAACTTTGTCAGATTCACTGGGATCCGTTGAAGCGTTCCAGAGTTATAACCTCATAAAGGGACAGTGGTCAGAATTGTAAAAATTGGCCCGGTCATTAACGTGCAAACCACCCTTGGGGGTTAAGGGGTTAAAATGGGCTCTGTACATGTTTTCCTGGCCTCTACTCACTGCCGACTATGCTCCCCCATTGACTTGCATTGGGTTTCGTGTTTCGGTCGATCCCCGACTTTTCGCGATAATCGGCCGATTCCACTCGACTCGACATTTGAGATAGTCGGGTTTCGCGAAACCCGACTCGACTCTAAAAAGGTCAAGGTTGCTCAATCCTATCCCGACTTTTCGAGAAAATCGGCTGATTTCACTCGACTCAACTTTTGAGATAGTCGGGTTTCACAAAACCCGACTCGACCCCAAAAAAAGAAAGGTCGCTCAACCCTAGTGGCCAGTGTCAGGCATCTGCTACAAAGGCAAATAAAATAATGGGTTGCATTAAAAGAGGCATAGATGCTCATGAGAAGAACATAATTTTACCTCTATATAAGTCACTAGTTCTACCACACTTAGAATACTGTGCACAGTTCTGGTCTCCAGTGTATTAGAAAGACATAGCTGAACTGGAGCGGGTGCAGAGAAGAGCAACCAAGGTTATTAGAGGACTGCAATACCGAGATGGGTTATTACATTTGGGGCTATTTAGTTTGGAAAAACAAAGGCCATGGGGTGATCCTATGTTAATGTATAAATATATGAGGGGACAGTACAAAGACCTTTCTGATGATCTTTTTAATCATAGACCTGAGACAGGGACAAGGGGGCATCCTCTACATCTGGAGGAAGGAAGGTTTAAACATAAAAACAGACGTGGATTCTTCACTGTAAGAGCAGTGAGACTATGGAACTCTCTGCCGTATGATGTTGCAATGAGTGATTCATTACTTAAATTTAAGAGGGGACTGGATGCCTTTCTTGAAAAGTATAATGTTACAGGGTATATACACTAGATTCCTTGTTATGGTGTTGATCCAGGGAACTAGTCTGATTGCCGAATGTGGAGTCAGGAAGGAATTTTTTCCCCAATGTGGAGCTTACTCTTTGCCACATTGTTTTTTTACCTTCCTCTGGATCAACATGTTAGGGCATGTTAGGTTAGGCTATGGGTTGAACTAAATGGACTTAAAGTCTTCCTTCAACCTTAACCTTAGCTATGTTACTATATTACTATGTAGAATCATCAGGATCCATTGAAACGTTCCAGAGTTACAATCTCATAAATGGACAGTGGTCAGAATTGTAAAAATTGGCCAGTTATTAATGTGCAAACCACCCTTGGGGGTAGAGGGGTTAAAATCCCAAAAATATGGTGTGTGTATTGTTTTATTTGCTGTCTACCCAGAACATTTGACTGTTTAGTGGCAAACAATATTTTTCAATTTTCTTTTTTTATCACATTTTCATTGATTTTATTGACTTTTTTTTACAGTTTTACTTAGTCCAACTATGAGACATAAATATTTTCACTTTCATTGCTGTTCTGACGTGCTGCAATACTGTATATTTTCATTGCAGTGTATGAGGTAAGTTAGCTTCAGTCTAAGTTCACACAAGTTTTTGTGAACTTTATTTATTTTTACTTTTTGAGCTGCAGTTGGGCTCAGATGGCTTTGCATAGTGTGCCCTCTGTTCACACAGGACGCATTACAGATTGAACTGGGCAGCCCGCCACAGGGCGTTATTAATAGGCTATGATCCAGATGCTTTGAATTCTCTGTGTGAACACTGCTGCAGATTATTTGTTTGCTCTGGTGTGTCAAATGGCCAATCCCTGATAGCAGGCTGGCTGTCTCATTTCATTGGTATTATCACACTTGTGTAGTTGCCATCTTTACTTGGTCCCGCTGCACCATGACAGTGCATTTGATTCAAGGCCTAGACATGTAAGCACCTTTGCCTGTTTTTCGTGTGTTTTCTAAGTTCATACAAGTGTATAAAAAATCATCCAGTTTTCATCCATAAAAAGATGATTTTTCATCTGTATTATTATTATTGTATTGTTATTAATATGCCATCCATAAGTCATTTTGAAAAAAATAATGGCTGTTAAATAAAATTACAAGACAAAATTCAGTTTTCTATATTAACCCCTTAATGACTGACAGTTAATTAATGGTGCCGTGGAAAAAAAAGTGTATAACACCCCCCAGAGTTGGAATTTCTCTGGGGTCTTGACTGCTGGGGATACATAAGAACATGATTCGGGTCAGTTTTTACCGACCCCAAGGTTGCGATTTGCCATTTAATTTCTCTTTCCTCTGATGTGATTGCACATCAGAGGACAGAGAAATAGGGTCCCCGATCCCACCCGATACTTACCAGTATCTCCCGGTTTCCCTGGGTCCTCTTACTTCCCCCCATGGCAGCTGGTGTCTTCTTCCGGTAACAAAATGGAGGGCGCATGCTCAGTGTGTCCGCCGAGATCTGCCGGCCAGTTCCCGGCAACAATAAGAAGATTTTTCCTATTGGTTAATTTTGGTCACTCTGATAGATCTTGCCACAGTGATCAAAGTAAAAAAAATGTAAATAAACCCCCCCTCATTTATCACCCCCTAAGGGAAAAATAATATAAAGAAAATGTATTTATTTCCATTTACCCATTAGGGTTAGAGTTGGGCTAAAATGAGTTGGGCTAAAGATAGGGTTAGGGTTGGGGCTAAAGTTAGGGTTAGTGCTACAGTTAGGGTTAGAGTTGGGGCTAAAGTTAGGGTTGGGAATAGGGTTAGGGTTTGGAGTAGGGTTTAGGGTTGGGATTAGGGTTGTGATTAGTGTTAGGGTTAGGATTAGGGTTTGGATTAGGGTTAGGGTTGAGGTTAGGGTTAGGGTTGGGATTAGGGTTAAGTTTGTGGTTAGGGTTATGGTTAAGGTTGGGATTAGGGTTAGGGGTGTGTTGGGGTTAGGTTTGTGGTTGGGGTTATGGTTTATGGTTGGGATTAGGATTAGGGGGTGCTGGGGTTAGAGTTGTGATTACGGTTATGTTAGGACTGGGGTTAGTGGTGTGTTGGGGTTAGGGTTGGAGTTTGAATTGGGGGTTTCCACTGTTTAGGTACATCAGAGTTCTCCAAATGCGACATGGCTCCACCATTGATTCCAACCAATTTTGCATTAAAAAATCAAATGGTGCTCCCTTCCTTCTGAGCTCTGCCGTGTGCCCAAACAGTGGTATACCCAAACATATGGGGCATCAGCATTCTCAAGACAAATTGGACAACAAATATTGGCATTCAATGTTTCCTGTTACCCTTGGGAAAATAAAAACATGGGGGCTAAAAAAATAATTTTTGTGAAAAAAAATGATTTTTTATTTTCTTTGCTCTATGTTATAAACTTTAGTGAAACACTTGGGGTTCAAAGTTCTCACAACACATCTAGATAAGTTCCCTGGGGGGTCTAGTTTCCAATATGGGGTCACTTATGGGTGGTTCCTACTGTTTAGGTACATCAGGGGCTCTGCAAGCACAATATGACGCCTGCAGACCATTCAATCAAAGTCTGCATTCTAAAATGGAACTCCTTCCCTTTTGGGCTCTGCCATGCGCCCAAACAGTGGTCCCCCCTACATATGGGGTTTCAGCGTACTCAGGACAAATTGCACAACAACTTTTATGGTCCAATTTCTCCTGCTATGATTGTGAAAGCAAAACTTTGGTGGTGAAAAAATAAGTTTTGTGTAAAAAATATGATTTTATATTTTCATGGCTATACGTTATAAACTTCTGCTAAGAATATGGGGGTTCAAAGTGCTCACTACACATCTAGATAAGCTCCTTGGGGGGTCTAGTTTCAAAAGTGGGGTTACTTGTGGGGGTTTTCTACTGTTTAGGTACATCAGTGGCTCTCAAAACGCAACATGATGCCGCAGAACATTCCATCAAAGTCTGCATTTTAAAGGTAGTACTTTTTCCCACCCACGGTCTGGCAAAATATTTTCTGGTGTTTTTTCTTTCACATTTGACTCTTTTTATGTCTTGTGTTTTATTAAATGTCCTTGCAGTCTCAAGTATGTAGGTGAAACTACCCAACATATTCAAGACCACATTTTCCAACATGAGTCGACTATAAGATGTAAAAGACTGATGTTAGGCTACGTTCACACTAGCGTTGCGCCGCCCTGCGTCGGCGATGCAACGCGCGACGCACGAAAAAATGCGCGCGTTTTGCGACGCGTGCGTCGTTTTTTGACCAAAATCGGACGAACAGAAAATGCAACTTGTTGCATTTTCTTGCGTCCGACGCTAGCGTCGGAAACAACGCAAGTGTCGAGAAACGCCACCCTAAAAACGCACGCGTCCCCTATGTTAAACATAGGGGCGCGTCGCCGCTGCGTCGCCGCTGCGTCGCCGGCGCAACAGCGACGCACATTGGCGGAACGCCAATGTGAACGTAGCCTTACCCATTCCAGCTCATTTTATTAGAGCTGGTCACAGTATTTCTCAATTGAAGTACCAAGTGATCGAGCACGTTCCTTTACCCAGACGAGGGGGAGACAGGATTAAGGAGATTAAAATTTCGAGAGGCTTATTGGATATTCACGTTACAGACCCTCGAACCATGAGGTCTCAATAGGGAATACAAAGTTACTCGCTTATAAAATTTGTATTAATTTATTCATGTATAATCTTAGGTTGCATTTATATGTATATTAATATTCCTTCTTTTCTTGTTTCAGGCCATGTAATGAACCTGGAATTTCCTTTTTCTTTTTCTGCTTCCGTCCCTCTTTTCCTTCTCCATTCTACATTTTATTTCACATTTTCACCTAATTTTCTCTTTTATATTTTTTTTGCTCCTTTCTTTCCCCTTCTTTTTCCTTTCCATCTTTAGTCTTGATCTGTCATCCTTTTTTTTTTCTTATTTTATGCATATTCCCTTATTTCTGTCACAAAGAGTTTGTGACACAAAGAGTGTGTGACATGGACCTTACGTTTGTGCAATATATTTAGATGCTGAAACCTTAATGGCGCCTGCGCAATCCCCGCAGCAATGAAATAGGTCACTTCATGTAACTTTGGCTTTTTCCGGAATCACTCGTTTGTTAATGCATGCGCACATTCCTTTTGACCACGCTTGCGCACTCACCTCTTTCTCTTCTCATCGTTTGTCTCTTCCGGCAGTACTTGGCAATCCCGATCACATGAAGCAGCCGAAAATAGAGCAGCGGCAGCATTTAAAAAGGGCTTCTTTCAGCACAGAGTACACATTTCACCACATCAGAAAGATGCACACCATGCATGTCGATCTCCCTGCTTACAGATAAAGTGCTTTTGCCTTATTAAATTGCTCTTGATATTATCATTACTCTATGGATACATACTACTGAGGAACGATAGTATGTTTTATCTTTACTTTTTTATTCTCTAGTACCCTTCTCTGTTTGTTGAGGTCTGAACTTTCCTTTAACATCTTCCTTGATAAAAAGTCTATTTTCTTTTCTGTATCTTTCGCTTTTTGTCCTCTGAATTGTTGTTAAAGAGAGGTTCTGATTGTCATGTAAATGACTGGTGATTTAATGATGTTATAATCATAGCCCTTTGTATTTTCTTTCTTTAGGTGAATTCACATTCATTTGTATCAAAAAGCCCCATCCATTGTCTTATTTTACTGACTATTGTAAAAGATGATGTCATGTGATTATGATTGATTGGTCATTATGGTATAATCATACATGGTTTATGTTTGTCTTTTTTCTGTAGAAATATTCCCTTGAAAAAAGCCAAAAAGGCCGAAATGTTGGGGAAGGAATTTTCTGTTTTCATTATTGGCTGTGGATTCCATCAATAAAGACATTTTTTTTCTCGCATCAATACCCAGCACTGCCGCCGGCACTCAGGATCGGAGCGTGCAGCTGCATAGAAATATATGCAGCCACACCCTTCGGTCCCGAATGCCGGTGGCAGTGCTGGGTATTGTTGCGAGTGTCTTGCATGAGTTTGTCACATTGCACTCGCAAGTGTGATCCTGGCCTTATACTAATAATGCTCAACACAGGACCTAACATGTCACCATACCCTGACGCCAATATTTGGCCTCAAATTGCCATGACAGTCATCAAGATCAGCAATTGCAGTCACAAGACGCTGCTAGGTATGATAGGCAGTGATCATCCTCTCCCTTACACCTATCTAAATTTAAAGCTTCACAATTCAATGTGGTATCTAGAGGGCTAAAAGTCCAAATCTGCTTAAAAACTATTGTGGCTGAGGCAAAAGCTGATGCGATCCTTCCAGCAGTCTTTATGATGCCTTATTCCTCAGTGCCATAAAAATGCAAAAATAAGACCTCTTTCACACGTCCATATATTTCCGGTATTGGAGATATCCGTGCCGGTGTGTCCGTGTGTGTACTATGTGTGGCACACGTGTGTCAACCATGTGCCACCTGTATGCTGCATTAGTACCACACAGACATCCGCCGGGGAAGAAGCGCTACAGTAAGCGTTATTCTCCAGCGACTGGTGCTGAAGCCGGCTGTCAACATTCTCCCCTGCTCTGCTGGCAAGTAGGGGAGAATGATGAGTGTTATATTAAAGTCTGAATGACAGGAGGTGGGGGCTTTTGGGACTGTTACCCCATCATCTGACACCTGCTGTCACTAACAACAGTAGACAGTAGATGCGCAGGTTGGGGGTATTCCACAACCGCCGGCTGCGATCGTTCGGAAATAAATGAATGAAAATACAGATGAGGGTCCCCTTATTTTATTCAAACAACCAGACAAAACTCACACCTGGTGGCTGCAACCCCCAGCTGTCAACTTCTGCAAAGTTGGTTATTAAGAATAGATGGGTCCCCACGCTGTATTTTTAATTATTTAAATAAATAATTTAAATAACTGGAGTGGGGTCCCTCCATTTTTGACAACCAGCTTTGCTAAAGCTCACAGCTGGGGGCTACTATTCTCAGACTGGTAAGGGGCCATAGGTATAGGCCTCCCAGTCTAAAAACAGCAGCCCACAACTGCCCAGAAAAGGCGCATCTGGCACTTTGTCCGGCTCTTCCCACTTGCCCTGTAGCAGTGGCAAGTGGGGTAATATTTGTGAGGTTGATGTCACCTGAGAGGTGACATCAAGCCAACAGCTTAGTAATGGAGAGGGGTCTATAAGACACAAATCCATTAATAATCCTATAGTTGTAATGTTAAATAAAAACATGGCCAGACTAAATTCCTTTATTTGAAAAAATTGCACAGATTCTAATGTTCTAAATTAAACCATGCTTACTGTAATACCTATTTACCCGACGCACTCAATCTCCTGTAATAAAAATAAAATAATAAACCACAATATACCATACCTGTCCGGCCATGATGATGTCACCGCTGGTGTATGATGCTACACTCCATGCAGTGGTGTCACACGGAGGACATCAAAGTGTGCTCTCCTTGTGCACATGTGCAGGACGTTTTGCTTTCCGTGCTGATGGCAAAAAACGGACATGTCAGCGTGTTTTACCCATGGACACACATGGTCCGTGGAAACACACTGACATGTGCACAGATGAATAGGTCTATGTGTGTACGTGTCTCCGGTATGTGTGAGAACTGTCACTACACATACTGGAGATACAGACGTGTGAAAGGGGTCTAAGAAATATGAAAACTTAATGACTGTAGTAAAAACAAGTATCGGCAGTCATTATGGGGTTAGATTGTAAACTAAACCACCAAGCTAAAATTAATAGATTAGACTGGAGTGAAATTTAAGAAAGACCACACAGTTCTCAGGTTAGTCACTTATAGCTGACATCTGAGAACATGTGATGGCGCAGTAATTCATTTTTGGGAATAGCTCATTAAAGTTATTGATACATCAAGGTAATAAAAATGTTGTATATGTTATGTTTTGTATATTGATATGTCTGATAAGGATTTATTTATTGCTTCCATATTTTATAACCCATTTTTCACAAATAATATTTTCTAGATCTTTTATTTTTAGGTAGTTCATTTTGATTGCACTTATTTTGCTTAAAATGACCCAGTATCTGCAGTCCCTGGAAACTGTTTGTCATTAATCTTTTTATTATGATGCCAAAAGAGAGTTGGGTCATCTAAATGGCCTGTCCATATGTATTTCAAAGATCATTAATCATTATTTGAAAAGGAAATTGACTAACTGTGCAACTGAAGATATTTTTCAACTTGGCCAGTCTCTCTTTTTTTTAAACTTCTGTGTACAATCTCATAGGATAAGTAGGATAAACACAATATTCTTCATTAATATTGATTGCTAAAAGTGTTGAGTTTTATGCATGGCAGTAAGAAATCAGGACCATTGATCTTGATGGATTAAATATGATAATATGACGACAGCACTAAACTTTCTCCATCATCCCAGTAGAGTTTGAAGTTCAATTGCATTTATTTTTTTTTTAAGCAAAAATATTTAAAAAGGAAAGAACAAAATCTAACTGGTTGCTGAAAATGTGTGGCAATTATTGTTGTGAGATTTAAGCTATGTTCACACAGACTTTTTTAAGGAGCTTTGGGCTATGTTCCCATGATGAGCTTTTGGTACATTTTTAATGCTTCAGATTTTCTGCACTATTTCTCCACCGGTTACGTAAATTAGTTTGCTTGCAATTTTTCATTGCATTTTGTGTGTGTTTTATTACATGGCGTTTATCACAATTTTGATGCTGTGAGTTTTTGCCTCTTTTTGCCATATTGTGTTTTAAAAAAGCTGCCATGTTTTAGATGCTTCCTAATAATTGACTTTGACAAAAATGTATTAATATAGTCATGTGCCAATTATATGTGTTTTTAGTGTGTTTGCACCAAGTGTTTTTTACTTGCGGATTTTCTGCATCTAATGCAGTTCTATGGAGAAAATTTGCACATAAAACTTAAGGTACCGTCACACTAGACGATATCGCTAGCGATCCGTGACGTTGCAGCGTCCTGGCTAGCGATATCGTCCAGTGTGACAGGCAGCAGCGATCAGGCCCCTGCTGTGCTGTCGCTGGTCGGGGAAGAAAGTCCAGAACTTTGTTTCGTCGCTGGACTCCCCGCAGACATCGCTGAATCGGCGTGTGTGACACCGATTCAGCGATGTCTTCGCTGGTAACCAGGGTAAACATCGGGTAACTAAGCGCAGGGCCACGCTTAGTAACCCGATGTTTACCCTGGTTACCATCGTTAAAGTAAAAAAAACAAACGCTACATACTTACCTACCGCTGTCTGTTCCCGGCGCTCTGCTTCTCTGCTCTGGCTGTGAGCACAGCGGCCGGAAAGCAGAGTGGTGACGTCACCGCTCTGCTTTCCGGCTGCCCGGCGCTCACAGCCAGACCAGAGAAGCAGAGCGCCGGGAACAGACAGCGGTAGGTAAGTATGTAGCGTTTGTTTTTTTTACTTTAACGATGGTAACCAGGGTAAACATCGGGTTACTAAGCGCGGCCCTGTGCTTAGTTACCCGATGTTTACCCTGGTTACCGGGGACCTCGGGATCGTTGGTCGCTGGAGAGCTGTCTGTGTGACAGCTCTCCAGCGACCAAACAGCGACGCTGCAGCGATCCGGATCGTTGTCGGTATCGCTGCAGCGTCACTTAGTGTGACGGTACCTTTAGTGTATCCGCAAGAGAATTTGACATGTTCTGGATTTGAAACATGCACCGCAGGTCAATTTACGCTGAGTTACAAAGAAGCACAGTAGGCATGAGATTTTTAGAAATTCCATCAACTTTGCTGAAACTGTAGTACATTGTCTTTTTGATGCAGCAAAAATACACAGTGTCAGAAACTCACCAAAACCTTATCGTGGGCACAAAGCCTAAGGTTATGGTCCCACAATGAGCATTTGGTGTTTTTTACATGTGCTTTTATTGCATTTTTGATGTTACATTTTTTGTCTCCTGCTGCTATGTTGTGCTTTAACCCCTTCCCAATATTGGACATTCTTGTACTTAAAATTTAGCAGTGCATTCCCTGGCATTGTGATTGGCTGTCACTGCCAGAAGCAGTGCCCACACCGCCCCAGGATGTTTAACCCCCTAAATGTTGCTATCAATATCGTTTGTAGCATTTAGAATGTAGGGAAAGGGAGGGGGCTTTCTTTTTTGTCCGATCGGCACCCCCATGATGTTATTGCGAGGGCCCGATGGTTTCCATGACAGCAGGAGGTCACATGATGACCTCCTGATCTATGGAGTCTTGCTTAGAGCATCCAAGGATTATGGTCTAAGAGGCTTCTGTCAGTGTAAAACTAACAGCTATAATGCATTCATTGCTGATGCATTGCAGTGCATTATATTAGCTATCAGAGCATTTGAAGTTAATGTCCCATAGAGGGACAAAGTAAAATAGTGAAAAAAATATTTTTTTTAATTATAAAAATATTTTTACAATTGGAATCGCCGTGTCTGGAATGTCCCAACCTATAAAACTGTGATTCTAGTTAACACCTTCAGTGAACAACACAAAAAAATGGGAATAACTAAGCTTTCTCATCATACCAAAGAACAAAAAATGAATTAAAATGTGATAAAAAAGACAAATGTAAATAGAAAGTATATAGCTGAAAACATGAAATCCTGTCCTGCGAATAAAGAGCCACTATAGAGCTCCATGAGTGGAAAAATTAAAAAAATAGTATAGCTATCAAAAAATAGCTTTACAAAAACAATTTTTTTTTAAAATTTTTTTTAAAGAAGATTTTATTGGGTAAAAGCGGCCAAATCATGCAGAAAATGATAAAAATGTGATATGGTTGTAGTTGTTCTAACCCAAAGAATAAAGCTACCTTATCACTTTTACCACAAGGCGAATGACATTAAAAATGAACTTAAAAAAACAATTGCTGAATTGCTGGGCTTTTATCATTCTGCCACCTAAAAATCTAAAAATCTAAAAAAGAAAGCTATCACAAAATGTGTCCAATAATGGCTCAATTAAAAATATCAACGTCAACTTGTTCAGCCAAAACAAGCTCTCAAATAACCATGTCAGCAGCAATATAGAAGAATTGTAGCTCTCAAAATGTCATAAAGCAAAAAACTTTGTTTTCCAAACTAAATCATTTTTAGTGTGTGAGCTAAACATAAAAAAAACTATATACAGATCTGGCAAAAATTAAGAGACCACCACATCAAAACCCTGTCATGGGCAGCCCAATCCCCAGACCTGAACCCCATTGCAAACCTCTGGAATGTAATCAAGAGGATGATGGATAGTCACAGGCCATCAAACAAAGAAGAACTGCTTACATTTTTGAACCAGGAGCAGTATGAAAGACTGGTGGAATGCATGCCAAGACGCATGAAAGTTGTGATCATGGTTATTTCACAAAATATTGATTTATGAACTCTTCCTGAGTTAAAACATTAGTATTGTTGTTTCTAAATGATTATGAACTTGCTTTCTTTGCATTATTTGAGGTCTGAAAGCACTGGGGAGTTTTTGTAATATTGTTGTGTATTTTTGTTTTCTTACAGAAGAGGATGGATTCAGTGGAATTAGGCATTAGGTGAGTATAACTGTATTTGTTATTTTTATATAAAAATATTAAAAGTGTGTTTTGTTTTATTTCAAATAAAATACTATATTCTGGCTGTATATTTATTTACCATACAGCTATAAGATTAGTAATGGATCTGTGTCTTATAGACGCGTTTCCATAATCCGTGGGCTTAATGTCACCTGACAATACAAAGGTGATATCAATCCCACAAATATGAACCCCACTTGCCAACACTACAGGGCAAGTGAGAAGAACGGGGCAAATCATCAGAATTGGAGCATCTAATAGATGTGCCTTTTCTGGGTGGCTGCGGACTGCTATGTATAGGCTGGGGGGGGGGGTAATATCCATGGCCCCTTACCAGCCTGAGAATACCAGCCCCCAGCTGTCTGCTTTAGCAAGGCTGGTTGTCAAAAGTGGGGGACCTCACCATGTTTTTTTAATTATTTATTTAAGTAATGAAATAATATGGCATGGGGACCCCTCTATTCTTGATAACCAAACTTGATGAAGCTGCCAGCTGAGGGTCGCAGCCCCCAGCTGTGAGTTTTGTCTGGATGATTAATAAAAATACATGAGAATCCAAGCCTTTTTCAAAATTATTTATTTACAGCTCAGGAGCTGGCTGATGAATACTCCCATCAGCCACTCCTGCTTTTGCTGTAGTCTCATCAGCTGACATTAGTGACGGGAGTTGAACTTTATACCTCCTTACAACTGAGCACCCAATGCTGTCTTTTGACAGTGTGAGAAGCACGGCTATCTGACTGGCGAGGATGATTTCACTGCCGATCAGAAGCAGTGTTTGCAGCACTGTTATGCACATGACAGAGTGGCAAACACTAGATGTTTGGGCCCCCTATTCAAGTGTATGGGGTTCGGGTATTGTTCTGGTACCCGAACCCAAACTTTTTGTAACTGTTTGGATGAAACCCCGCCATACCAGAACATCCAGGTGTCCTCTCATCTCTTTTAATGATCTCCTTTGGAGCTTCCCACAGGTCAGGTTTCATAGAAGTACAATGATGATGATGATGAATGCCTTAAATAGTCCAACATCTTCGACCTATTGTAATCCAATAATGTTGGTGAAGGCAATGGACATTTGAATGGACTCAACCCCAATCACAACCCTTTAACGCTGCTGTCAAATTTGACAGCGGCATTAATTGCCAAACAATTTTAGTTGTAAAGCAGTTCCTATTTCTGCTTTTAAGGTACTGTTAGCTGCAGCAATATAGACAATGAGCCGATCGCTGCAGTGTCGCTGTTTAGGTCGCTAGGAGACGTCAAACACGGCAACACCAGAACGATGCAGGAGCGATCCAGTGACGTACTTATCATTCTCGCCAGTTGTTAGCTCCATGTAAAAACATTGCAGGCATCGTTGCTTTTGCTGTCAAACATGACGAATCACGCCGTCCTGACGACCAAATAAAGTTCTGGACTTCTAGCTCCGACCAGCGATGGCACAGCGGGATCCAGATCGCTGCTGCGTGTCAAACACAACAAGATCGCTATCCAGGAAGCTGCAACGTCACGGATCGTTGTCGTTCTCGTTGTAAAGTTGCTCAGTGTGAAGGTACCTTTAGACATAAGTGCAAATTGTGTATGCAAGCTAACACCTGCTATGCATGGTAAGGACTTAGCTTTTTAGCTGTTGCAACACTTGTTCTCCACTATCATACATGTGTGGCTGAAACAAGAGGTGAAGGCTTTAATGAGGTAGCAAGGCCTTGAAAATGTACAGTACAGTAATATTCAACTGGCAGGAAATGAAAGTGAAACATTGGTAATGAATCTATTTTCTTTACTTATACTGCTTTTATTAAAATATATTTTCACTAAAAATACCCAAAGTACAATATCAACATTTTGAAAACTTATTGTAATTTAATTGCTATTTGTTTTTCTGCTGTAAACTAGTACCAACAAGATTGATATTTGTTAGGAGCGCACCATGCTGCAAAATGTCAAAATGTTTTATCAGACTGTGCCCTTAAAAACAAATTCCGAACAGCATGCAGAGAGAAGTGTAAGAGCGAGGTGGTCTAGACATGCAAGATACTGTACCGTATAATGACAAGCCATTTGAAACTGGTCTTTTTCAAAACTGCTGAGCAAACACGCTTGGAGACATAAAGTTTCATTTTTCCAGTTGGATGACCTTCTCTTTTCTCAAAGGATATTTTTTAACTACAAGGAAGCAACAGAACAGTTTGACACTTGCATCAGGAAAAAAGGTTTCTGAAATTAAATTCGGGCAAAACAAGCTGTTGAGTGTAATTTACAACTGTTTCTTTACTTAGAAACTTTTGTTTTCATAAACATAATCTAAAAACCACAGTGAAAAAGTTAATAAACTATGTTATTTGCAATTTAAAGCTCGATTCTAGTGTTTTTTTTATTTTCTTCATTTCAGTGCTGGAGGGGTGTCATTAGGGTTCACTCACATCTGCTTGAAAAGTGGGACAAGTGGGATCCTTGTGGTTTACCTTTTGTCCTGTGAGTGCAGTGCGAGTGTGTGATTATTTTATCGCCTAGTATCTGACATAAAATGTGGATGTAATCTATATGCAATGCGTTTTAATATAATATTTAACATACTATAATACTCTAAGCATACATTAAGCTAGCTTAGAAAACTAATAAAGCAATCTCATATAAAGATATGCATATATAGATGACAGAAATTGATTAGGTATACTGATAGATATAATAGATATAGCGAGAGATAAGATGGAAAGAATAAATATCGTGTAGATATATAATTTCACTGGCTTGTACCCTTTAGTGCCTTTCCTGTGGAGTTTATTCTACAGCTTATGCTTATTTAGCCTAATGTCACACAAGACCTTTGCCCAATCATTATCCCCATCTTCAGATGTATTAGACAACAACAGGAAGCCAAGGTTATATCTAACTTCCTCTTGATGTTAGATTTGTTCGAAGGCAGTGACCGTGATGCCAGCACCGACTGGGCACAAGACTCACGTGACATAACAACATCACATGAGCCCTGGGAACAGGAGAGTCGACACTATGATGCCTGCACTAGAGGTGGGCATATATGGGCAAAACATGAGGAATGTGAAGCTGTCAAAGTAGTGGACAACCACTTTAATATGGGTAAATAACACAAAATATGGACTTGCGAAAGATTTGTGACGTACTTACCGAGTCATTGACAGAACATTGGTATACTTCCAGGGCCTGGATTTAACCCCTTCCTGCCATTGGACATACTATCCCATCCATGTGACCTGGGACTTAATTCCCATGTATGGGATAGGAGATCAGCCGTGCTCACGAGGGGAGCACGGCCGATTGCAGCCAAGTGTCAGCTGACTATCACAGCTGACATCCGGCACTTTGTGCCAGGAGCAGTCACGAACTGCTCCCGACACTTTAATCCCTGGAACACTGCGATCAAAAATGATTGCAGCATTCAGGTGGCATAGGGAAGCATCGCGCAGTGAGGGGGCTCTCTGCGTGCTTCCCTGAGACCCTCAGAACAACGCAATGTGATCGTGTTGTTCCGAGGGTCTATTCCTGACCCCTGCAGGGAGGCGGTCAGTGCTCTGCAAACTGTCAGATCAGCGATCTGACACTATATATTGATGTCCCACCCTGGGACAATGTAGAAAAGTTTAAAAAATATATATATATAACATGTGTAGAAAAATTAAAAAAAAATTCCTAAATAAAGAAAGAAAGAAATAGCAATAAATATTTTTCCAAAAAAAACATTTCTTTATAGAAATAAAAAAACTTAGTATCGCTGCGTCCATACCGACCCGATCTATAAAACTGTCCCATTAGTTAACCCCTTCAGTGAACACCTTAAAAAATAAAAAAAAAACAAAGCAAAATACAATGCTTTATTATCATACTGCCAAACAAAAAGTGTAATAACACGTGATCAAAAAGACGGATATAAATAAATATGGTACCACTGAAAACATCATCTTGTCCCACAAAAAACGAGCCACCATACACTGTCATCAGCAGAAAAGTAAAAAAGTTATAGCCCTCAGAATAAAGTGATACAAAAATAATTATTTTTTATTTAAAATAGTTTTCATTGTATAAAAGCACCAAAACATAAAAAAATATAAATAAGGTATAACTGTAATAGTACTAACCCGAAGAATAAAACTGCTGAATCAATTTTACCACACGCGGAACGGTATAAACGCCCCCCCAAAAGAAATTCATGAATAGCTGGTTTTTGTTCATTTTGCCTCTCAAAAATCGTAATAAAAAGCGATCAAAAAATGTCATGTGCCCAAAAATGATACCAATAAAAACGTCAACTCATCTCACAAAAAACAAGAACTCACATGACTCTGTGGGCCAAAATTTGGAAAAATTATAGCTCTCAAAATGTGGTGATGCAAAAACTATTTTTTGCAATAAAAAGCGTATTTTAGTGTGTGACAGCTGCCAAACATAAACCTGCTATAAAACCCCTCTATAAATAGTAATTCAAACCCCCCTTCATCACCCGCTTAGTTAGGAAAGAATAATAAATTTTAAAAAATTGTATTTATTTCTAATTTCCCATTAGGGTTAGGGTTAGGGTTAAAGATAGGGTTGGGGTTAAAGATAGGGTTAGGGTTGGGGCTAAAGTTAGGGTTAAGGTTGAGGCTAAAGTTAGGGTTAAGGTTGGGGTTAAAGTTAGGCTTTGAATTACATTTACGGTTGGGATTAGGGTTGGGATTAGGGTTAGGGGTGTATCAGGGTTAGGGGTGTGGTTAGGGTTTATGGTTGGGAATAGTTTTAAAGTGTGTTAGGGTTAGGGCTATGGCTAGGGTTGGGATTAGGGTTTGGGGTTTGTTCGGGCTAGGGTTGGAATTAGAAATTGGGGGGTTTCCACTGTTTAGGCACATCAGGGGCTCTCCAAACGAGACATGGCGTCCAATCTCAATTCCAGCTAATTCTGCGTTGAAAAAGTAAAACAGTGCTCTTTCCCTTCCGAATTCTGCCATGCGCCCAAATGATGCTTCCCCCATATATGGGGTATCAGCGTACTCAGGACAAATTGAACAATAACTTTTGGAGTCCAATTTCTCCTGTTTCCCTTGGGAAAAAAAATTTAGGGGCTAAAAAATAATTTTTGTGGAAAAAAATAATTTTCGATTTTCACCGCTCTGCGTTATAAACTGCAGTGAAACACTTGGGGGTTCAAAGTTCTCACAACACATCTAGATAAGTTTCTTATGGGGTCTACTTTCCAAAATGGTGTCACTTGTTGGGGGATTTCACTGTTTATGCACATCAGGGGCTCTCCAAACGCGACATGGCATCCTATCTAAATTCCAGTCAATTTTGCATTGAAAAGTCAAACGGCGCTCCTTTCCTTCTGAGCTCTGCCATGCTCCTAAACAGTGGTTCCCCCCACATATGGGGTATCTGCATACTCAGAACAAATTGTACAACTTTTGGGGTCCAATTCCTCCCATTACCCTTGGTAAAATAAAACAAATTGGTTCTGAAGTAACTTTTTTGTGAAAAAAAGTTAAATGTTAATTTTTTATTTTAAACATTCCAAAAATTCCCGTGAAACACCTGAAGGGTTAATAAACTTCTTTGATGTGGTTTTGAGCACCTTGAGGGGTGCAGTTTTTAGAACCGTGTCAATTTTTGGTATTTTCTATCATATAGACCCCTCAAAGTGACTTAAAATGTGATGTTGTTCCTACAAAAAATAGTGTTGCAAAAATGAGGAATTGCTGGTCAACTTTTAATCCTTATAATTCCCTAACAAAAAAATTGTCTTTCCAAAATTGTGCTGATGTAAAATAGACATGTGGGAAATGTTACTTATTAAGTATTTTGTGTGACATACTGTATCTCTGTGATTTAAGGGCATGAAAGTCCAAATTTGGAAAATTGCTAAATTTTCTAAATTTTCTCCAAATTTCTGTTTTTTTCACAAATAAACGTAAGTAATGTCGTGGAAATTTTACCACTACCATGAAGTACAATATATCACGAGAAAGCATTGTCAGAATCCCCAGGATCCATGCAAGCGTTCCAGAGTTATAACCTCATAAATGGACAGTGGTCAGAATTGTAAAAAATGGCCCGGTCATAAACATGCACACCACCCTTGGGGTTAAGGGGTTAAAATATAATTTTCAAAGACCCCCTTGTGAAAGAAAATTCATAAGTCATATATGATGGTGTGATTTAACCATTTAGAGCAGAATTAAAGATAACCAAACTATATTTTGCAGCTGTAGTGATATTTTTAGGGAGGAAAAACAATTCTACTAAGAGTAATATAAATTCACATAGATATGTACCAATTTTTGAAGATAAATTCTAATGCTTTGAACTTATAACTAAGAGGGTTTTCAATTTATGTTTATTTTATTTTTGTTATATTAATATATAAGTAATACAAGTTCCCCTTCTTTGTGAGGTGCCACCTGATTTTTATTACAGCATTCTTCATAGACTTACAGGCACTACTGTGTTAAAATAGCAGTTGCTTAGGGAGCATATGGCAAGACCTGTCCAATAGCCTCCTCCATTTGAAAAACACTGTATTGGGAAAAGCTATTTTTCAGTTGGAGGTGGCTGACAGATTGTTCATGTACCCATGCATCAGCTACTTGTTAGGGCTAGCAGAACGCACCAAGCATAGATAGGTAGCTACATGGTGCGTTCGCAGCCTGGGGTCCACCGTGCAGAGAAATCTGCTGCTAAGTAACAAGCGGATAAACTCAGAGCTCACACGTGGGTTAAGCTTCACCACGTGTGAACTGGAAGCAATCTCTGTTGCCTCACAGAGTTGCGCTGTACACAAAACTATTATCCTAAATAGGGTTGTGCTTGCTCTGGAACTCTTCTGTGCTAACCGCACAGATGAAGGAACCAGATGCTAAACCAAGGCTAATTGCCCCTACTGATGCTAGCTGCCTGCCTGAGTGTACAGTCCCAAAGCTACAGTCTCACACCACATATAAATAGAGTGGTATAGTATGCACTGGCATAAGCCAAACAGATTTGATACTAGCGCATGGCCGTGTGGCCATGAAAACCTTTTATAGTTGCAGCTCTTCAGGACCTTCCTGGTCGACCAATAGGAGCTGCTACAGGACCTGAGAGTGTGACCCTGACCTCCAATGAGAGGTCCTCCCGTGGGCATGCTCAGTGCGTGAAAAGCAGGACTTAGTCCCAGAAAAGCCTGCTCGCCGCTGAGCTGTGCTGGCTACAAAGGCAGAGCCTGGAAAGGCAACAGTAACCATTCGCACAGTATCAGACTGAGCCAGACGCTGGGACCGACGTCTCCGCTGAGCAGGTTCCACTGCGGCTGGAGGAGAATGGGAGACCGTAGCAGACATGGTTTGAGATTCCCCCTGTGCAGCGGCAGGAACTCAACACCTAACTCTACCATTTGGAGAATGTGACTGCTGCGCAGCCTGAAAAGCTGCGCTAACTGTAATATTTATATATTTGCATGTGCATCATAGAAGTGTAGAGTAGGGTTGAGCGACTTTTCTTTTTATAGGATCGGGTCGGGTTTCACGAAACCCGACTTTTTCAAAAGTCGGGTCGAGTGAAATCGGCCGATCCTATAGAAAAGTCGGGGTCGGGGTCGGCCGAAACACAAAACTCAATGGAGTGCATTGGATTTCTAATGGTTCCCAGGGTCTGAAGGAGATGAAACTCTCCTTCAGGCCCTGGGATCCATATTTAAGTGTAAAATAAAGAATCAAAATAAAAAATATTGATATACTTACCCTCGGACGTACCCTGGTTCTCACCGGCAGCCTTCCTTTCTAAGAATGAGCGCCTGAAGGACGTTTGATGACGTCGCGGCTTGTGATTGGTCGCGTGAGCGGTCACATGGGCATCAGGTGACCAATCACAAGTCGCGACGTCATCTAAGGTCCTTCAGGCGCTCATTCTTAGGAAGGAAGGCTGCGGGTTAGAACCAGGGCGCGTCCGAGGGTGAGTATATACCTGTTAGGAATATACTCACCCTCAGACGGGCCCTCGGATGCTTCCTTCCTAAGAATTAGCGCCTGAAGGACCTTAGATGACGTCACGGCTTGTGATTGGTTGCGTAACCACTCACGCGATCAATCACAAGCCACAACGTCATCGAAGGCCCTTCAGGCGCTCTTTCTTAGAAAGGAAGGCTGACGGTGAGAACCAGGGCGCGTCCGAGGGTGAGTATATCAATATTTTTTTATTTTTATTCTTTATTTTACACTTAAATATGAATTCCGATACCGATTCCCGATATCTTAAACATATCGGAACTTGGTATCGTAATTCTGATTCCAGATCAGAAGATCGCCGACCTCATGGCCGACCCCACACAGGGGTCGGGTCGGGTTTCATGAAACCCGACTTTGCCAAAAGTCGGCGACTTCTGAATCTGGCCGACCCGTTTCGCTCAACCCTAGTGTAGAGCTATGAATTAATCCAGAATTGAACCAGAAGGGAACTGAAGTTAACTGCAGTCACAGTAAACAATGTTTCTGCTTGTTTTCATTCTATAATTCTTCACTTTCTACTAACCCCCTAATCCATGCACCTAGTAATTAACTGGTTATCTTTCCCTCTATCCTCCCCTTCATTTCACCTCCTCCTCAGAACTGTTCCTTAACTTATAATCCTCTGTCTCAAAATACAAATAGCCCTCACATGCTCTTTCAAAGCTCCCACCTGCTATCATTTTCTATGCTCCTCCTCACTACCAGTGACATTTCTCAAAATCCTGGTCCTCCTCACCACATCACCACAGTCATTTCTACCTCGCATCCACACTCTATCACAAAATTCTGTAACCTCTCTAACCTCATACCAATTCACCAAGACCCTGCTTCACCCAGCCCAATAACAGGAGCTCTATGGAGCACTCGCTCTGTCTGCAACAAAGTTTTCTACATCCACAATCTTTTTATTACTAACAAACTTTCCTACCTCACCATCACCAAAACCTGGCTCACCCCCTCTGACACAGAACTGGTGGCTACATTGACTTGATATGTGTAAGAGTTTTCTGTGCTGTAAAAATGTTAGGCCTGAGAGGCCTGGGATTTTGTGTAGTTCCTTCAGCGATATAAGTGCATCATCCTCAAATATGAGTTCTAGTGGAATTTGTGCAGCTTGTTTAGGAAGGGAATCTAGTAAATCTGCGATTTTAGTTAAGGGGGATATAGGGGGAGCTAAACTGCTGCAATATTTTTTCCATATTTTAATTGTGGTTAAGGCATGAATATTTTTTATTTTTGTTAGGGTTGGATCATCATTTTGTCCAAGTAATATGGAATGCAGGTGGAGAGGTGACATTCCTTCTTCTATATTCAACCATTGTTTGCTTTCAGTGTTTCTGATCCAGCTAATTGTTCTTGAGATGTGTGCTGCCTGGTAATATTTTACAATATCTAATTTAGGGGTTTTGAGTTGATTCATGGTTTGCTCTTTTGCCAAATGTAATTGAAATATAGAGAATGTACCTTAGCTAGAAAGGAAGAAGGGATTTGAATTGGGAGCATGTTAAAAATGTAAATAAATTTTGGTAGGATTAAGCTTTTTAGTATATTTTTCCTTCCCATTCATAACAAATATGTATCTTTCCAGGAGTGTAGGGATCCAGCTGTGCTTCTCAATAATTGGTTAAAATTTAGCTCAAATAGGTCTTTGTCAGACGTGCACAACTGAATGCCTAAATACTTTAAGCTTTTTGGTTGCCAGGGAAATGAGTATGCTGATTTGAGCTTATTTTCTACATGTATTGGTAGGCCTAGATTTAAAAATTCAGATTTTGTTTCGTTCATCTTGAAGTTTGAAAGTTTGCTATATTTTTCCATGATAACTAGTATGGCCGGAATGCTCTTCAGTGGTTTAGAGGCTACTAGCATAAGGTCATCTGCAAATGCTGCAGTCTTGTAGTGGGCATCATAGATCTGTAGACCTGCTATATCAGTGCATTGCTGGATGGCTTGTAAAAGTGGTTCAAGAGATAACACAAATAATAACGAGGACAGGGGGCAACCTTGCCTTGCACCATTATAAATCTGAAATGAGTCTGTCAGCGATCCATTGAGTCTAATTCTGGCTGAGGGACTTGAGTAAATTTCTATGATAGCAGATATTGTTGATGGGGGAAAGCCAAATTGTGATAGTGTTTCCTGTAGGAAAATCCAGTCGACCCTATTGAATGCCTTCTCAGCATAACACCATTGGTTTTGCCATGTTGTGTACTCGAAAATGTGAAAAAAATTCCAAGTGCGATGAAATTGGAAAAAAAAGTGAAATCCCACAGTTGTTTTTTGCTTTGTTTTAATTTTTACTATGTTCACTAAATTCTAAAACTGACCAGCCATTATGATTCTCCAGCAGGTCATTACAAGTTCATAGACACCAAACATGTTTAGGTTCTTTTTTACCAAAGTGGTAAAAAAAATCAAAACTTTGTTACAAAAATTGCACCATTTTCCGATACTAGTAGCATCTCAATTTTTCGTGATATCGGGATGGGTGAGGGTTTATTTTTTGCACATCATGCACTTGAAGCTGAGTCTGACACCCGTTATGGACAGTCTATGGGCCATATAGAGCTAGGATTAATATCTAGCATTCATAGATGTTGTAGCTTTATATTATGTATTTTGAGTAGATATTGATACCCAGTTGTGAACAGTTTATGGGCCAGATAGGTCTAGCAAGTGTCTGCTTTTTTATATTATTTTTATAATTATTCAATAAGAGGTTTTAAATTATGTTTCACAAGTATCTTCTAGGAATTATAGTATGCACTACTAGTATGTTTTGACTTTTTTTCTCACTAAGCCGTTTAGTGATAAAGGTAATCCTTTTTTTATTATTGATAGATTGGTCGATTCTGAGCGTGGCGATAACAAATATGTGCATGTTTGATTTTTTTATTGTTTTATCTTAAATGAGGCAAAAGGGGGTGATTTGAACTTTTTTATTTTTTTATTTTTTAATATTTTTTTAACTTATTTTTAACTTTTTGGCATGTTTCAATAGTCTCCATGGGAGACTAGAAGCTGCCATAACCTGATCGGCTCTACTACATACAGGTGATGCTCAGATTGCCTGTATGTAGCAGAATTACTCAGTTGCTTTGAGCACCGACCACCTGGTGGTGCTCATATCAATCAGGCAGTGACAATCATAGAGGTCTCCTGGAGACCTCTGGTTGGCATGCCAACCCATCGGCGACATGTTGTCATGTGACACGGATGCCAATGGTCAGAATTTCTGGTGTGATTGCCAGAAGCGCGTGTTAGATGCTGCTGTCAGAGTTAGATAGCAGCATTTAACTGGTTAACAGTTTCGAGTGGATCGCAATTCCATCTGCGGCTGTTCCGGGCACATGTCAGCTGTTCAAAACAGCTGACATTTGCCGGAAAAAGTTTGGGCTCAGTGCTAGAGCCCACATCAAAGGGATGGTGTCCGACATTGGCGTACTATTATGCCCTACGTTGGAAAGGGGTTAAACACCTTGATTTACACTCACTTTCTGAATCTCTACTCCCTCTTACACACATAAGTTCCTTACACAATACAGACACTGGTACCATTTTCTATAACACCACAATATCTGTAGCTCTGGATTCGGTTGCCCCTCTCACACTTACCAAAGCTTGCAAAATCAACAGACAACCCTGGCACACCAGCCTGACCAAAGAAATGAGGTGGGCTTTAGGGTTGCTGAGCAGAGATGGAAAAGATCCCATTCCAATGAGCACTTCATTGCATTCAAACAGTCCCTCACTACTTTCAAGCCCACACTCTGCAGCAAAACAAACCTACTTCTCATCTCTCATATCATCCCTGTCTCACAACCCTAAACAGCTATTAAACACTTTCAATTCTCTCCTCCATCCTCCAGCACCTCTTCCCTCTCAACTCATCTCAGCTGAAAACATTGCCTCATTCTTCAAGCAGAAGATTGATAACATCATAGAAAGCTTTGATCTGCAACGCCCAGAGACTCTCCTCCTAACTGCTCATCCCTTCTTTTCCAAACCCAACTTCACCATTACAGAAGATCGACTTTCCACTTTATTCTCAAGATAACATCTCAAGTCAACACCTGTACACTTGACCCAATCCCATCCCATTTCATCCCAAACTTCGCCACAGTATTCATCCCAACCCTAACCCATCTCTTCAACCTATAACTAACAACTGTATTTTTTGCCTCATGCTTCAAACATGTCTCAATCACACCCATCCTCAAAAAGCCCTCGCTTGACCCATCCTATCTAGCTTTTGCCCCATATCACTTCTTCCCCATGCTTTAAAACTACTGGAACAGCATGTTCATTTTGAACTGTCCTCCCACCTCTCTTCTTGCTCTGTTTTTGAATCCTTATGGTCTGGCTTCCAACACTACTCTGTCCTCCTTTCCCTGGACCTGTCCTCTGGCTTTGAAACAGTGAACCATTCCCCATTATTACAGACCCTCTCATCTCTTGGCGTCACAGACTTGGCCCTATCTTAGATCTCATCATACCTAACAGACCGGACAGTCAGCATCTTCCACTTGCACACCAACTCCTCACCTAGCACCCTATCTGTCGGAGTCCCACAAGGTTCAGACTTAAGGCCCCTGCTCTTCTCAATTTACACCTTTGGCCTGCGAAAGCTCATAGAATCTCACGACTTTCAGTATCATCTCTATGCTGATGACACCCTGATCTACATCTCTGGACCATAAATTACTGTCTGTCTGCTATTTCATCCTTCTTCACCGTTAGCGAAGACAAAACGGAATTCATCATCTTTCCCCCATCTCACTTGACCCCTTCAACAGACATATCCATTAAAGTAAATGGCTCACTCTCCCCAGTGAAACAAGCTGGCTGCCTTGAAGTAATCCTTGACTCTGATCTCTCCTTCATACCATACATCCAAGCCCTTTCCACTTCCTTCTGACTTCAACTCAAAAATATTTCCCAGACCCGTCCATTCCTCAACCAAGAATCTGCGGAAACCCTAGTCTCTGTACTCATTATCTCCCGCCTTGACTACTGAAATCTTCCTGCTCTGTTGCCTCCTCTCTAACACTCTTACACCCCGTCAATGTACTCTAAACTCTGCTGCCTGACTATTTCACTGGTCCCCCTGCTTTCCGCGGCCTCTCCCATCTGTCAATCCATGCACTGGCTCCCCATTACCCAGATACTCCAGTTCAAAACTCTAACCATGGCAAATAAAGCCATCCACAGAACGTCTCCTCCATACATGAGTGACCTAACCTTACCTGCATGCAGCCTCCGATCCTCACAAGAGCTTCTTCTCTACTCCCCTCTTATCTCCTCTTCCCACAATTGCATACAAGATATCTCCCACACATTCCTCTACTCTGGAACTCTCTACCACAACATATCAAGCTCTCACCTGCCTGTGGCACTGCTGAGGCGTTATGGAAGCCCAGGATACTTTGACATCAACCTTCAGCTCATCTGAATTTGTAACATCAGTACCTCTGCGGGGTTCCCATAGTGGTTTCTGCTCTCAGACTGCTCCCCGCTGCCCGCCTTCGGTCTCTAGCTCCTCTCCTGCTCCTGCTACCTCGTGCACGGCCAGTAGGTCTCCAGGTTTGATGCTGAGGTCACGCACGAGCTCCGGGTCTCTTAAAGAGGCAGCGCACATTTTTCAAATACGGTCCTAACCAATGGTGTGATAACGTGTGTTATTTCTGGCTCCTCTGCCATAGAGGGGGAGCTGGAGCAACAAGTGTTTCCTGTTGCTAGTTTCTGGTTCCTGTTCTATTGTACCTGCATTCTGTCTGTGTACCGCTAGTGTCCTGCCAGTACCCAGCAAATACTGTTTGTTTTCTCAGAGTATCTGCTGGAACGTTACCATTACTGCCTATGCCAGTCCCGTCCCGCTCAGCCATCCATCACTCCATTAACCAGGATGACATCACGACTGCCTGTGCCAGTTCTGTCTCAGCCGCTTTCCATCTGTCAAGTTCAACGCCACCTGCTATCTCTGCCAGTTCACCTGTTCTGCTGGGACATCTTCCATGTGTTCAGGGTCTAATTGAAGGTAGCACCTGTGTCCCTCGGACATTCCATTCTGATCCCATTGGAGGGGTCTTACTACGGGTGTCTGGGGCTCACATAGTCTCGCCCCCTTTGGAGCCCCCTGGACCATGATCCCGTGGTTCCACTAAAAATAGCAATAAATTAATGTACACTACATCATCTGTGCTTCTGCTTCCATTTGTTACATCATTGTTGGGTCTGGTGTCTCTCATCTTCCTCTTGACAATACCCCATAGATTCTCTATGGGGTTAAGGTCAGGTGATTTTGATGGCCAATCAAGCACAGTGATACTGTTGTTTTTAAACCAGGTATTGGTACTTTTGGCAGTGTTGGCTTGTTGACAAAGGCAAGCATGAAGTGCTTTAAAATTTCCTGGTAGACAGCTGTGCTGACTTTGTTCGTGATATAACAAAGTGGACCTACACCAGCAGATGACATGGCTCCCGAAACCATCACTGATTGTGGAAACTTCACACTAGACCTCAAGCAGCCTGGATTGTCAGCATCTCCTCTCTTTCGCCAGACTCTGGGACCTTGATTTCCAAATGAAATTCAAAATTTACTTTCATCTGAAAACAACACCTTGGGCCACTGAGGAAGAGTCCAGTTCTTTTTCTCCTTGGCCCAGGTAAGATGATTCTAACATTGTCTATTGGTCTATGAGTGGCTTGACATTAGGAATGCGACACTTGTAGCTCATATCCTGGATATGTCTGTGTGTGGTGGCTCTTGAAGCAATGACTCCAGCAGCAGTCCACTCCTTGTGAATCTCCCCCACATTTTTGAGTGACCCTTTCTTAACAATCCTTTCAAGGCTGCAGTTATCCCGGTTGCTTGTGCACCTTTTTATACCACACTTTTTCCTTCCACTCAACTTCCCATTTATATGCTTGGATACAGCACTCTGTGAACAGTCAGCTTCTTTATCAATGACCGTTTATGGCTTACCCTCCTTGTGGAGTGTGTCAGTGACTGCCTTCTGGACATCTGTCAAGTCAGCAGTTTTCCCCATGATTGTGGAGCCTACTGAAACAGACTAAGGGACCTTTTTAAAAGCTTAAGAAGCCTTGCAGATGTTTTTTGTTCATTATTTTAATTTACATCATAATGACTTTTGAGTTTTCACTGGCTGCAAGTCATAATCATGAACATAGACAAAATTTCTTAAAATAGATCACTCTGTTTGTAATGACTCTATATAATATATGAGTTTCACTTTTTGTATTGACAAACTGAAATGAATTAACTTTTTGATGATATTCTACTTTTGTGAGAAGCACCTGTATATGTTAAAAAAGATGAAACACTCAGTGCCACTTTAGATATTAAGATAAATTAAGATATTTCAAATAGACATAGTATTGAAAATCAGGAGTTACTGTATCTAAGGAAGCCTAAAGTATTTCTCATTAAGTATTAAGCAGCAGTGAAAGGTATATTTTAAGAGCAAGATCAGGGGGAAAATCTCAAATTTATGTTTGAATTTGGTCCAGGATGTTGGATTGGAATCTTCACCGACATAAAATAGGGGATAACTCATATAGTCCTCATCATTGAAAATGCAACACCAAGAGTGAAAAGTTGT
Organism: Ranitomeya imitator; assembly: GCF_032444005.1. Classification (NCBI taxonomy): domain Eukaryota; kingdom Metazoa; phylum Chordata; class Amphibia; order Anura; family Dendrobatidae; genus Ranitomeya; species Ranitomeya imitator. Next base: position 1,111,101,805 of record NC_091282.1, read on the forward strand.
GAAATTATGTAAATTGCAGGATGGATATGCATGATAATGAAATGGAAATGATGAAAAATGGAAATAAAATTATAAAGACATCTTTATTTATTTAGTATCATATATGGGTGTAACATGCAGAAATATACATATTTATGATTGCTATCAATGGAGTTATGAATGGTTGCATAAGTAATATTCTGCCATGCTGAATGCATTTAGAACGAAAATCATCAAGATTCGCTGCTGGCAGCTCCTTTTGCAATTTCTGAGCAATGACTTTCCAATTGTGCTCAATTGTGTTCAATGAAAAACAATTACAGAGATGCTGCAGGCCATGGTAAAAGGTTTAGGCCAACCAGTCTGCTTACAGTAGGATGAGCAGTATGCAGCCTGGAATTTTTATATTGAAAAATGGGTTTTAGTGCACTTTCACATTGCCTCATGAAGGCATCTTCATGGCAATGACAATGTGGTCTTCAGATCAAACACCAGATGTCAATGCATCTGACAATTTAAAAGGGCTCATGAAAAAGAGGATAAACATCAACACCAGCCTGAATTGCTGTCTTGCTCTGCATCATCATAGCACTTAAGAGTAGTGGCATGAGGTCAATGAAACATCTGTAGCTGGGCATGTGGCTCATAGCCCAATAACATGCAAACACCTTTTAATGGTTTTGGTAGACATTGTTTTGATGCTTTATGCTTGGTAAGTGAAGTTTAAATGGGTATTTCCATCTCCAAAATCCTATTCCAATATGTTGTAGGTGTAATGATAATAATGATATTATCAAAAACCTTCAGTTAGAAATGTTGTATAGTTCTTCTGATTATGTTGCTTATCCCATGTACTGTACATTGTAGTAGTTTAAGTATCCATGGTTATGACCACTAACAGCTAACTAACTGTCCCTAAATGAGTGGTTGTAACCATGGATACCTAAGCAACCATAGATACCTAAGCAATGCCCTGCACATGGGGTAAGCTGCATAGTGAATCTGAAGATCTATTCTACATTTCTAATTGGAGGTTAATACTAATATTATTATTACACCAACTACATATTGGGTTAGTATCCTGGAGATGGGAATACTCCTTTAAATTTCACTTGCAATACAGCAGAGATCATTACATACCATTTTTCAACCCCGACAAGACCATCTTGGCAATGAAATGAAGAGGGAACTTCAAACTGGTCCTACTCCTTGAATTATGGTGTGGGGCTGTACAATATATGAAAGTTGAACTCCACTGCCCTTCATTCCACATACACTAACAGCTTGGCATCACATTGATTTGGTGATGGAATCAGTGCTTCTGCCATATCTCCAATGTCTCTTAGGAGCCATTTTTCAACATAAAGATGTAAATCTACATGTTGAACAAACTGCTGTCAGCGGCACGTGTGGCCTAAACCTGCAACTACGGCTTGCACTTTTTTTTTTTTTACAAATTTTTCAACCATCGAGACAAAATGACAATGTTCAGCAATTGCAAAGCGAGCAGCGAATGTTCATGATGAGAGCCAAGTGCATTCAGTATGGCAGAGCATTCCCCAGACAACCATTAATAACTTCATTGAAAGTATGACAAAGCATATGAATGCAGAGATTTACGCATGTCATGCTCATACTCAATACATTGAGCAGTTTTTAAAGCTACGTTTTCATTTTTTTCATACATTTTCAGCAGCATGTCTATCCATCCTGTGATGAACCTAATTAAATGGCTTTTCCCCCTTGTGACAATTTCAATGTTGAAGAATGGCAATGTAATTTTATTTTTTACATTTCATTTTACATATTGAAATGTACTGATTTATTTCTCATATGCAGTGGTGAAATAAAGAGATGTATACAAGATTTACCGTGTTCTATAAATGATATATTTTTATAAATGACCCACACTGGACTCACAGAAATGAAGTAGTCACTTGTGGAGCTAAAACCACCAGCGTTGCTGGGCAACTTCCTTGGAGAAGAGATGCCCTTTAAACTATACAATTTTCAAGAGAGAAAGACGAACTGAACTTGTATCAGAATGGATAAGTGACATGTGCCCTTTTAAAAGCCATTTAGAAAAGTGAATTTAAAAAGTACTATATAAAAATGAGCCAATAATGATTTCACATAGAGTTTATTTTTTATTGAAATGTCCTAGCCTGACATTTTATCAGTCTCAAGGTACTTTTACTAATCACTAAATCATTAGTTTGATTACAATATAATTAAAGCAGAAAATAGTATGTCAAACATAGATTTCCGTTATTAACAATTCTCTAGTGTTAGGTAGTCACGATGATCACTTGCTTTGCGCATTTCAAAATTTTATTAGTTCTAATAATTGCCTTATGAACTTGATTCATATTTATGGTCATTTTAATACCTAGAACATTAAACCTTACATATTTATGTTCACGGAATTAAAAAAAAGGTAGTACTGTTTCTACTTCACACCCATAACATACTGTAATTAAGTATCATGTTTTCTTGAAGCTTGTCCTTCACTTGTAGATATATGAAAAATGTTATTGCTACCCTCATGGAGCCATGGAATACTTAAATATATATTGTATGTACAGTCAAGGCCAGAATTGCTGGCACCTTTGAAATTGTTCCAAAAATGAATTATTTCTCCCAGGAAATTATTGCAATTAAGCATGTTTTGTTATATAAATGTTTATTTCCTTTGTGTGTATCGGAACAATACAAAAAAAAAATGAGAGAAAAAAAGACAAATTGGACATAATTTGACACACAAACCTAAAAATGGGCTGGACAAAATTGTTGGCACCCTCAACTTAATATTTTGTTGCATACTCTCTGGAATAATTAAATGCAATCAATTGCTTTCTATAACCATCACAAAGCTTCTTACACCTCTAAACTGGAATTTTGGACCACTTTTCTTTTACAAACTGCTTCAGGCTTCTCATATTTGAAAGGTGCCTTCTCCCATAAGTGACCAATCACAAGCCGCGACGTCATTGAAGGTCCTTAACGCGCTCATTCTTAGGAATGAGCGCGTTAATGATCTTCGATGACGTCGCGGCACAGGTTACCTTGCGAAAAACAAAGGCAAAAAAGCACTGAAAGTACATTGAGTGGAGGAGATTGTTAGTGTGGAGATGGAGGGAGAATTGGAACTGGGATTAATGATAGTAATAATAATAATAATAATCTTTATTCATAAAGCGCCAACATATTCTGCAGCACTTTACAGTTTGACAGTTTCAACAGTCATAGGTAACAACGTTAACAAAAATACAATAATAAAATCAAAAATAAAATGGCCCTGCTCGTGAAACCTTACAATCTACAATGAGGTGGGGGAGATACAAAATACAGGTATGTATTTACAATGATGGTCCAGTTATCTTGAGGGAATGGGGATGGATGAAAGCTCCATGAGGTAGTCACCAGCCAGTTTTTGTAGTGCTGTTGGGTGCAGTGGAGTTTGAAGGAGTGGGGGATAGATCGAGATAGTGAATGGGCTACACACATACACTTACACATAAAATGACTTTGATTAGGGAACGTGATTAGCCGCTCTGAACAAATGTGTTTTGAGGGAGCACCTAAAACTGTGCAAGTTGTGGCTGGTCCTAATTTCTTGGGGTAGAGCATTCCAAAGGTTTGGCTTAATGCGAGAGAAGTCTTGGAGTCAGGAGTACGAGTTACGGATTAATGAAAAGGTTAGTTGAAAGTCGTTTGCAGAGGGCAGCGATCGGCTAGGCAGATAGACAGAAATGAAGTGGGAGATGTAAGAAGGTGCCGCACTGTGGAGAGCTTTGTGGGTGAGAACAAGTACTTTGAATTGGATCCTATAATGAATGGGCAGCCAGTGTAATGACTGGTGGAGGGCAGATGCGTCCGAGTACCGATTAGCCAAATGGACGACCCTGGCTGCTGCATTAAGGATAGACTGGAGAGGGGAAAGTCGAGTGGGGAATAGGTCAGTTAATAGAGCATTACAATAGTCCAGGCCGGAGTAGATCAGGGCGACAGTGAGGGTTTTTGATGTTTACATGGTGAGAAAAGGGCGGATTCTAGAGATGTTCTTTAGGTTTAAGCGGCAAGAGCAGGCAAGAGATTGTATATGGGAGGTGAAGGAGAGATTGGCATCAAACATAACACCCAGACAACACACCTGCTGCCGGGGAGTTATTATGGTGCCTCCCACAGAGAGAGAAATGTCAGATTTAGAGAGGTTATTAGATGGCAGGAGTAGAAGAAGTTCAGTTTTGGAAAGGTTGAGCTTCAGATAGAGAGTGGACATGATGATGGAGACTGCAGACAGACAGTCAGTGGCGTTCCGTAGTACAGTGGGAGTAAGGTCAGGGGGTGACATGTAGAGTGGTGTGTCATCAGCATAAAAATGGTACTGAAAGACAAATCTGCTGATGGTCTGTCTAATTGGATCCGTGTAGAGAGAGAAGAGAAGGGGGCCAAGGACTGAGCCCTGAGGTACACCAACAGTGAGAGGAAGAGGAGATGAAGTGGAGCCAGAGAATAGAACACTGAAGGAGCGGTCAGAAAGACAGGAAGAGAACCAGGAGAGAGCAGTGTCCTTAATGCCTAGTGACTGGAGCCTACAGAGTAAGAGAGGGTGGTCAACAGTGTGGAAAGCTGCAGAAAGATCGAGAAGAATGAGCAGAGAGTGGTCACCGTTACATTTTGCTTTCAGAAGCTGATTGGTCACATTGATGAGTGCAGTTTCTGTCAAATGCAGGAGGCGGAATCCAGACTGTAAAGGGTCTAAGAGGGAATGAGTGGAGAGGTAACTGGTAAGGTGGGAGTAGACCAGGTGCTCCAAGAGTTTAGAGATGAAGGGGAGACTGGAGACTGGTCTGTAGTTGTATGTGCAGGATGGCTCGAGAGCGGGTTTTTTTAATAATGGAGTAATGATAGAGTGGAAAAAATGATAGAGGAGGGGAAAATGCCCGAGGAGAGTGAGAGATAAAAGGATGTAGTTAGGTGAGTTGTGACGACTGGAGAGAGAGACTGGAGGAGATGGGAGGGAATGGGGTCAGTAGAGCATGTATTCGGATGAGAAAAAGAGAGGAGCCTGGAGATTTCTTCAGTAATGGGATCAAATGTGGAGAGTAGGCCAGGGGAAATGCAGGGAGGGATGGGAGTTACGGCACCTGGTGGCTGGGAGTGGATTTCCTGATGGATGTTATCCATTTTCTCTATAAAGTGGGAGGCTAGGTCATCAGCACAAATGTCTGTGATATGGGCTTGTGCCCCTATGAGGGAGGGAGGGAGTGAAAGGTGTCAAAAAGTTTCTTGCGGTTGTTGGATAGTTAGGAGATCAGGGTGGTGTGGTAGGTCTGATTGGTGAGGTGAAGGTCAGGTTTATAGGTTCTTAACATAAATTTGAAGCGGATGAAGTTTTCTGGTGTGTGAGTCTTCCTCCATAAGCGTTGAGCACTCCTAGAGCATCCCTGGAGAAATAGAGTTTGCGATGTGAGCAATTGCTGTTTTACTCTGTGCTTGGAGGTTCTGAGGGTGAGGGGAGCTACTTGGCCAAGGGTGCTTATGAGAGTGTCATTGTAGTGATGTACAGCCAGATCAGGACAGGAAAAAGAGGAGATTGGGGACAGTGATGAGCAGAGAGTCGGAAAGTGTATGAGGGTTAATAGCTTGTAGATTTCTGAATGTGTGGTAGGTAGGAGTGTGCTGGGGTGGGTGAGGATTAGAGAGCTGCTGCTGCTGTTGTTTTGACAGATCAGTCACATAGCAGCCAGCACACAGCACAGATTGCAGGAGACACAGCACATCATAGTAGGCAGAAGACAGATGCCAGGAGGATCGCATTGGCTACCAATAATCTTTTCTTTATTTCAGGTATGAAGAGGGTATAAAACCACTCTGCATGCCAACTCTGAGGTAAAGATGGCGTGCAGAATGGTGATCTCTATTTTAGATGAACCCCTTTGGTCCAGATTGTTCAATAACTATTGTTCAGCCAATCAGCGCCAAAAGGGTTAATTAGGTAAGGTTACATCATGATGACTCCATCCATTGTCATATGGATTTTTTTTTTGGGGGGTGACTTTATTGTGACATTGCTGTGATTGGCTTGTCAGAATTGATCAGTCAATCACAGTGATCACTGATGTTGGGGGGTGGTACAGCCAGCCAAGGTGGAATGCCGGGATGGCCTGTTGCCAGAGACAGCAGCCATCTAATCTCCGTCACTGTGTGATGCAGCGCAGTGGCCGGAAATAGCGGCACAGTATATATACTTTGCGGTAACGCAGCTTCTGCAGCTCAATATATATATATATATATATTTATACATATATATATATATATATGGAGCATGTCGGGAAGGGGTTAAAGAAATATCAAGATCTATTACATTTTCGTTATAAAAATAATGGTATAATGTGACATATAATTATTCTACTAGTTATATTACTGCTACAGTATTATTAAAAGAAAAACTCAAGGCAAGGGATACGAAAATTCCTAATACTCTCAGTATAATGGTAGGTATAAACTATGCAATTTGCATGTATGATATTATATATATCCCATGATGGACAAAATAAAGGACAAATCGGAAGGAAACATATACGAAAGAAAAAGAACACAAAAAACCGAACTAATGCCCAAATGATAAATATAAGTAAATTTATTTTGGAATAAGTACACCAAATGGTAGGGGGGAAGGAAACCAAAAAGAAGGCACAATACCAAGATGACGGGGCGATAAATAATCCTACTGTAATAATGGACACATAGTACAATTATGTTTATATATAGCCCTGCAGCACTAAAAAAATATTATATTTGGGTGTCTGAAGCACAACATAAAAATCTACTGATATTTCAGTTCATTATTGTCAAACAACAGCTAATCTATAAATATTATTTTTCATATTTTACTTATTCATTCTTTTGAAGTTAATGATTGTCTCATTTTTATTATATAATTACCAGGGCAATATTTAAGTCTTTTTGATCATTTTTTTCACTTCCCTTTTAAAGTATAACTAGATCATTATGACATTGCACCATTCTGTACGCAATATTGCTGTGAAAATGATCCTACAATGCATATACCTCAAATCACTTCTAATGGGACTCTGGAGACATTCTGCAGGCTAATTACCTAAGGCACATAATAGATTTTTTCTTTGATATTAACATTCAAAATATATTTAAGCTCCCGTACGGTTGATAAAAGGAAAACCTAACCATTAATAAAATGCAAAAGTGGATAGCCATAAAGAAAATAAGAATATTGTTGCAAAGATCATATTAATATTGTCTATTTAAAATAGCATTTGTAGTAACATTGTAGTAATTAAATATTTTTTTTTCAAAATTTTACAATTAGGATTCCTAGACATGTATCACAGACAAAATTTGGAGGAAAGTATTTTAGCACCGCAGTTCCTCCAATATTTGCTATGGCCATGTCAATTTTGATCTTTAGAACCTCAAGAATATTTATATTGTGATGTCCACAACAGCCTCCCAAACACAGTATGATGTTCCAACAGCTTCCTATATGCAGTATAATGGCATTCCCAGCTTCCTATATATAGTATGATGTCCTCGCAGCCCCCTATATACAGTATAGGGCCCCATAGCTCTGTATATATATTGCACAGGACCCTAATAGCTCTTTTTATACAGTATGGAGCCCCCACAGCTTCTTATATACAGTATATCCCACATTATATATACAGTATGACATCCTCACAGTTCCCTTTATACATTATGAAATCCCACAGCTCCCCTATATACAGTATGATGCTGGGGAGCTACATTTCATTGGTGATATCAAGAATTCACATTTGTGCTTTCTACATTGAAAGAAAAGATGCTACCATCACTCCGATCCCTTGGTGGACATGTACCTTTCCAACATGACAATGATTCAAACACACGTCTATGGCCACTGCTGGATTTCTGAAGAAGGACAGGGTGAAAGTGATTCAGTGGCCAAGTATTTGTCTTGATCTCAACTCAATCGAACACTAATGGAGAATTTTGAAGAGACAAATTGAGCATCACTCTCCATCCAGCCACCAGGATCTAAAAGAGGTCGTTCTTGAAGAATAGTAAAGGAGAGATATTTCAATATGTCGCCGACTTGTTCATTACATGCATAAAAGACTTGGTGCTGTCCTTAAAAGTCATGGAAATCATACAAAATACTAGATGTAGTTGTATTTGATGTTGGGTGCATTCATTTTTGCATCAATTAATTTTCGTAAAACTGAAGATTAAGTAATAAAATTTATATTATTAACCTTGCTGTTATGTGTTCAAAAGACGTTCTATGAAATTCAGTCTTTTTTAAAATTTTGCAAATTGCTATTCTGGAGGTCTAAGGGTTAACATCTCTCCTGGTGGAGAGTGACATACCTGACATGCCAGTGTAAGGAGACCTATGGCTCTTCTAGGAAATTTAGGATTCATATTGCCTCTTCAGAAACGAAGAGGACTTGAACTCAAGTGCAACCTGTTGGAAATTGTTCTTGTGTTCATTTAGATATTGGTTAAAGTAATCCTTGTCAAGGGGTATGTTCCAAGTTTTATTTTATTTTTTTTTTTAAACTTTATTTGATCACAACACCTCTCTCAAAAAATACACTTAAAAATTATCAAAAATCACAGGTGCACCAATATTGGTATAAATTAAACTGTCACTACACCATGCAAAACAATAAACCTCACACACCTCTAATAATTGAAAAATAATTATGCATCCTGTAAAATGGTGACAGATTTTTTTGTGTTAAACCTCTGAACTTTTTTCACAACATAAATTATAAAAAAAAGTATGCAAGTTTGGTATCAGAGTAATCATTTTACCATACATTTGTTAGGAGTCGAGTTTCCTCTGCTGCACAGGGGGAATCTCGATCCGTCTCTGCTGCGGTCTCCCATTCTCCTCCAGCCGCAGTGGAGTCTGCTCAGCAGGGACGTCGATCCCAGCATCTCGCTCAGTCTGACTCTGTGCGAAGAGTTGCTGCTGCTTTTCCTGCTTCTGCCATTAAGGCCAGTGCTGGGCAGCGGCGAGTGGACGTTTCTGGATCTAAGTCCTTGTTTGCACGCATTGAGCATGCCCAGGGCAAGTTCTCCTGTTGGAGATCGAGGGTCACATGCTCAGGTGCTGCAGCACATCCCATTGGTCCTTTTGGCAGGTCTTGGAAGGGCAAAAGTTCTGTAGCCAGTTCCTGTGCTGCAACTATATAAACTGCGCATGACCGCACGGCCATGCGCTAGTATTGTCTTGTAAATATGTGTGTGTGTTGTGAGTGAAAGTCGCTCTTTAAATAACCCTCCCTATTGAATGTCTGTTCGCGGAAGGTGTATGTTTGCTAATCTAGCGCCCGACTTATCCAACAGCACGAAACACACATTGCAGCGTCCTGTTGCTGTGTCCGCCTGTACGGCGCCGTGCGCTTGCCTTGCGCTTTCCATACCCAAGCCAGTGTGGTTGGTGGCGTCCGTCAGTGCGGCATTGCTCGCACTCCTGTGCATTCATATATTTATATTTAGTTACCTTACACACCCAGTTGCGGTGTAGTGCCAGCGAGGGTCTAATCGGACTTCAATCTCAGTTGGGATTAAGTACGCTGACTACTCGCTCGCGCTTTAGGTGCGGTACCGCGATCCTGTGATGCAACAGGATTGCTCCCTTCACACTGGGTGAGGTTGAACCCACGTGTATATACTTTAGTGTACCGCCATATAGCCTGTATTTACTAGCAGCAGGTTTTCACCTGCACGGTGGACCCCGGACTGCGAACGCATCAATATCACCTTTCTTGGTGCATTCTGCCAGTCCTAACATAATACTAGCGCCAGGGTCTGGCTAGTAAATGATGGACGATCAGCGTTCACAGCGGTACATCCAGCAGCTGGAGGGAAGGTTGGCGGCTCTTGAGCGTTCAACCTCAGCTGTGGATGTCACTGCTGTCGCTGTACAGGCTGCTAGTGTTGCTGCAGCCACCTTGTCCACTGCCGCTCCTGTCCCGACTCTAACTCGCCTCCCGCTTCCAGAGAAATTCTCTGGTGACAGTAAGTCTTGTAGGGGTTTCGTGAGTCAGTGCTCTATCCATCTCGAGCTTCTGGCCTCTCGTTTCCCTACAGAGCGGGCTCAGGTGGGATTTATAGTGTCTCTTCTGTCGGACAGAGCGTTGCAGTAGGCTACGCCGCTATGGGAGCGTAGCGATCATGTGGTTCAGAGTGCTCCGTTGTTTCTGAGCACTCTGAAACATGTCTTTTTGGGACCTCGTGTCAGCCATGATACGGCGCTCCAATTGTTGGCATTGACTCAGGGCTCGTCCTTGGTCAGTCATTTTGCCGTCCACTTCCGCACCTTAGCATCTGAGCTGGAGTGGTCAGATAAAGCCCTCATTCCAATATTTTGGAGGGGGCTGGCTGACCACGTTAAGGACGCCCTGGCCACTAGGGAGATTCCCGCCACACTGGAGGAATTAATAACTCTATCCACTCGAATTGATCTCCGTTTTCATGAGCGGAGGTTAGAGCGAGCCCAGTGTAGGCAGAGGTTTCGGCTGGCTCCCACCTTCGCCAAACCTTTGGAATCTCCAGACCAGGCTCCTGAGCCCCATGAGCCTGTGGTAGAGTCTCGAGCAGGATCTAAGTCCCGGACCGCTCGTGCACTCCAGATTTGTCATCTTTGCCAACAGTCTAGACATCTTGCCTCCAGATGTCTCCAGCGGTCGAGGAAACGTCAGCGTCTAGTGGTAGTTGGTGGAGGTGCACTAGACACGGCGACGTTTGCCTCCAAATTGTCCTTTAAGGGGACAATAACATTGGTCTCATCCTCTCACTCGGTAGAACTCTGCGTGGATTCTGGGGCGGAGGGCAATTTTATGTCTTCAGCCTTCGCCCAACGTCACGCTATTCCTCTGGTCATGCTATCTCAACCAGTAACGGTACGAGTGGTGAATGGGTCGACACTGCCCACACAGATTACACATCAAACTATCCCTTTCACTCTGTCCATGTCACCATCTCATCAGGAGATTATATCTCTACTCATCATTCCTGAGGGAATTGATGAGGTTCTCTTGGGGATACCTTGGTTACGGTACCACTCTCCTCACATCGAGTGGTCCTCAGGCAGAATTCTGGGATGGAGTGAATCTTGTGGGAACAGGTGTCATCGAGAGTGCGTTCAGGTTACTACTACAGAGGTACCCGCAGATCTCTCCTCTCTCCCCAAGCAATATTGGTCTTATGCAGACGTGTTCTCCAAAAAGGCAGCGGAGACTCTTCCGCCCCATCGCCCCTATGACTGTCCTATTGATCTCTTGCCTGGTGCTGAGCCTCCCCGGGGTCGAGTCTATCCATTATCTCTCCCAGAAACGGAGGCAATGTCTCAGTACATACAAGAGAATCTGGCAAGAGGGTTCATCAGGAAGTCAGTGTCACCTGCTGGGGCAGGGTTCTTTTTCGTGCAGAAGAAGAATGGAGAACTACGTCCATGCATAGACTACAGGGGTCTTAATGCTATCACAGTTAAGAACAAGTACCCTTTGCCGTTGATATCTGAGCTTTTCGATAGGCTTCGGGGAGCTAGAGTGTTTACTAAACTAGATCTGCGGGGTGCTTATAATCTGATTCGCATCCGTGAGGGGGACGAGTGGAAAACGGCATTTAACACCAGAGATGGGCACTATGAGTATCTGGTGATGCCCTTCGGGCACTGTAATGCACCTGCCGTTTTCCAAGACTTTGTCAACGACATCTTCCGGGATATGCTTTCCACCTCGGTGGTAGTCTATCTGGATGATATTCTCATCTTTTCTCCTGATATTGACTCCCACCGGAGAGATGTTGGCAAAGTCTTCGACCTCCTACGGGCAAACTCTCTTTATGCGAAGTTGGAGAAGTGTGTGTTTGAGCAGGAGTCCTTACCTTTCCTGGGCTATATCATCTCCGCCCAGGGATTGGCTATGGATCCTGCCAAACTACAGGCTGTGATGGACTGGCAAGAGCCCCATTCCCTTAAAGCGGTGCAGCGCTTTATGGGGTTCATAAACTATTACCGCCAGTTCATTCCCCACTTCTCAACTCTGGTAGCTCCCTTGGTAGCCCTCACCAAGAAGGGAGCGAACCCCAAATTGTGGTCGGAAGAGGTCTCCAAGGCCTTCACTTCTATTAAGTCCCACTTTGCTAGCGCTCCCATCTTACATCGTCCCGATGTGGATAAGCCTTTCCTAATGGAGGTGGATGCCTCGTCCGTTGGTGCTGGAGCAGTCCTCTACCAAAAGGATGCTCAAGGTCGGAAGCATCCATGCTTCTTCTTCTCTAAGACCTTCATGCCAGCGGAGAGGAACTACTCCATCGGGGACAGGGAGTTGCTAGCAATGAAGTTGGCCTTTTCGGAGTGGAGACACCTTCTGGAAGGTGCGCGGTTTCCCTTCCAAGTTTACACGGACCACAAAAATTTGGTCTATTTGCAGACAGCCCAGTGGCTAAATTCTCGCCAGGCCAGATGGTCCCTGTTCTTCTCCCGGTTCCACTTTTCTCTTCATTATCTCGCCGGGGAGAAGAATATCCGTGCTGACGCTCTCTCTCGCTCCCTTATGTCAACTGAGGAGGAGGAAGAGGAGCCTCGGCTTATTGTCCCTTCCGAGAGCCTGAGAACCGTGGCGCCGGTTTCGCTAGAGTCTGTGCCTCCGGGCAAGACTTTTGTGCCCATTAGTTTGCGACCGGAGGTTCTCTCTTGGGCTCATTCGTCCAGGGTGGATGGACACTTTGGGACAAAGAGGACATCTGAGCTACTGGCGAGGACGTACTGGTGGCCGCATATGGTCCGGGATGTCAGGGATTATGTTCTGGCATGTGTCTCCTGCGCCAAAAATAAATCTCCGCGTCAAAGGCCAGCTGGTTTGCTCTATCCCTTGCCGGTGGCAGATAGGCCCTGGGAGATGGTCGGGATGGACTTTGTTGTGGGTTTGCCTAAGTCTCGCGGCTGTACCATCATTTGGGTCATCACCGATCATTTCTCAAAAATGGTGCATTTGGTGCCGCTACCACGGTTACCTTCTGCACGGGCCTTGGCAGCGTTGTTCATTAGACATATCTTCCGCCTGCATGGTATGCCAGACAAAATTGTCAGTGACCGGGGTCCCCAGTTTGCGTCTCGGTTCTGGAGAGAGCTCTGTCATCTTCTCAGTATTGAGTTGAATCTCTCATCCGCTTATCATCCCGAGACGAATGGGTTGGTAGAGAGGGCCAACCAGACCTTGGTCACATACCTGCGACATTTTGTTTCAGCCAGGCAGGATGACTGGGCATCCTTGCTATCATGGGCAGAGTTTGCACTGAACAATGCCGTAGCCGACTCCACTGGACAAACCCCATTCCTCCTCAACTATGGTCAGCATCCACGGGTACCTGTGCCTATGCCCGTGTCTTCCGCCGACTCCAGGGTGGCAGACTGGGCTGTGGAGGCACGGGATATTTGGGACCGCACTCAGGATGCCATTCAGGCCTCTAAGGAGAGAATGAGGTCCTCCGCCGATGCTCATCGGCGCCCCGCTCCGACCTTTGCTCCTGGCGACTTGGTGTGGCTCTCCGCCCGTAACATCAGGCTGCGAGTTGAGTCCACTAAATTTGCTCCTCGCTACTTGGGCCCATTCAAGGTTCTCGAGCAGGTTAATCCTGTGGTCTATCGTTTGACCCTTCCGCCACGCCTGGGTATCACTGACACCTTTCATGTGTCCCTCTTGAAACCCGTGCATATGTCCCGGTTCTCCGAGTCATCTGCTGGGACATCGGGTTCGTCTACGGATGATTATGAGGTGAACGCTATTTTGGGGTGCAAGGTGGTGCGTGGTAAAAAATTTTATTTGGTGGACTGGAAGGGTTATGGTCCCGAGGACAGGTCCTGGGAGCCTGTTGAGCACATTCGGGCTCCACAGCTCATTGCTGCCTTCGAACGTAGCGAGGCCTAAGGAGGGGGGGGCCCTAGGAGGGGGGGTAATGTTAGGAGTCAAGTTTCCTCTGCTGCACAGGGGGAATCTCGATCCATCTCCGCTGCGGTCTCCCATTCTCCTCCAGCCGCAGTGGAGTCTGCTCAGCAGGGACGTCGATCCCAGCGTCTCGCTCAGTCTGACTCTGTGCGAAGAGTTGCTGCTGCTTTTCCTGCTTCTGCCATTAAGGCCAGTGCTGGGCAGCGGCGAGTGGACGTTTCTGGATCTAAGTCCTTGTTTGCACGCACTGAGCATGCCCAGGGCAAGTTCTCCTGTTGGAGATCGAGGGTCACATGCTCAGGTGCTGCAGCACATCCCATTGGTCCTTTTGGCAGGTCTTGGAAGGGCAAAAGTTCTGTAGCCACTTCCTGTGCTGCAACTATATAAACTGCGCATGACCGCACGGCCATGCGCTAGTATTGTCTTGTAAATATGTGTGTGTGTTGTGAGTGAAAGTCACTCTTTAAATAACCCTCCCTATTGAATGTCTGTTCGCGGAAGGTGTATGTTTGCTAATCTAGCGCCCGACTTATCCAACAGCACGAAACACACATTGCAGCGTCCTCTTGCTGTGTCCGCCTGTATGGCGCCGTGCGCTTGCCTTGCGCTTTCCATACCCAAGCCAGTGTGGTTGGTGGCGTCCGTCAGTGCGGCATTGCTCGCACTCCTGTGCATTCATATATTTATATTTAGTTACCTTACACACCCAGTTGCGGTGTAGTGCCAGCGAGGGTCTAATCGGACTTCAATCTCAGTTGGGGTTAAGTACGCTGACTACTCGCTCGCGCTTTAGGTGCGGTACCGCGATCCTGTGACGCAACAGGATTGCTCCCTTCACGCTGGGTGAGGTTGAACCCACGTGTATATACTTTAGTGTACTGCCATATAGCCTGTATTTACTAGCAGCAGGTTTTCACCTGCACGGTGGACCCCGGACTGCGAACGCATCTATATCACCTTTCTTGGTGCGTTCCGCCAGTCCTAACAACATTATTTACAGTGTTGTGAATTCTGTGGCAGAGCTCCCTCCTGTGGTCACAAGTGGTACTTCGGCTGATTCTCTCTGGGAGCTTCCGTTTGTGGAGGAAACTGGTACTGCTGCTTCTGAGTTTCCTCCCTCAGGTGATCTGGTGAGGTCGTTAGGTGCTTCTCTACTTAACCCCACCTAATGCTTTGATTCATGCTTCCTGGCAATGTTCCAGTGTTGGACTTGTGTTTCTCTGGATCATTCCTGTGGCTTGCTGCTCTGCATAGCTAAGTGCTTCTTTGCTATTTGTTGCTATTTTTTCTGTCCAGCTTGTCTATTTGTTTTGCTGGAAGCTCTGGGACGCAAAGGGTGTACCTCCGTGCCGTTAGTTCGGTACGGAGGGTCTTTTTGCCCCTTTGCGTGGTTTTCTTTAGGGTTTTGTGTAGACCGCAAAGTTATCTTTCCTATCCTCGTTCTGTCTAGAATATCGGGCCTCACTTTGCTGAATCTATTTCATCCCTACGTTTGTCTTTTCATCTTACTCACAGTCATTATATGTGGGGGGCTGCCTTTTCCTTTGG
This sequence comes from Ranitomeya imitator, assembly GCF_032444005.1. Lineage (NCBI taxonomy): Eukaryota > Metazoa > Chordata > Amphibia > Anura > Dendrobatidae > Ranitomeya > Ranitomeya imitator. Next base: position 1,111,117,317 of record NC_091282.1, read on the forward strand.
GGTATTTCTCTGAGGCAAGGTAGGCTTATTTTTCTATCTTCAGGCTAGTTAGTTTCTCAGGCTGTGCCGAGTTGCATAGGGAGCTTTAGGCGCAATCCACGGCTGCCTCTAGTTGTGTTTGGAGAGGATCAGGGATTGCGGTCTGCAGAGTTCCCACGTCTCAGAGCTCGTAATGTTATTTTGGGTTATTGTCAGATCACTGTGTGTGCTCTGACCTCCATGTCCATTGTTATACTGAATTGCCTTTCATAACAGTACAGGAAGCCAAAAGTACTAATGATTCTCCATAGAGGGAAAAAAGAAGTTCTGAGACCATTTTTTTTTCTTGGCATTGTGTTTTGTCTTTTTTTTCCCCTAGACATTTGGGTGGTTCAGTACACAGGTGTAGCGATGGACATTAGAAGTCTGTCTTCATTTGTGGATCAGCTCTCGGCAAGAGTACAAAAGATTCAAGACACTATTGATCAGAAATCTATGTTAGAACCAAGAATTCCTATTCCTGATTTGTTTTTTGGAGATAGAACTAAGTTTCTGAGTTTCAAAAATAATTGTAAGTTATTTCTGGCCTTGAAACCTCGTTCCTCTGGTGATCCAGTTCAACAGGTTTTGATTATTATTTCTTTTTTGCGCGGCGACCCTCAGGACTGGGCATTTTCTCTTGCGCCAGGAGATCCTGCATTAAGTAATATCAATGCGTTTTTCCTGGCGCTCGGATTGCTGTACGATGAGCCTAATTCAGTGGATCAGGCAGAAAAGAATTTGCTGGCTCTTTGTCAGCGTCAGGATGAGATAGAGGTATATTGCCAGAAATTTAGAAAATGGTCAGTGCTCACTCAATGGAATGAATCTGCGCTGGCAGCTATGTTCAGAAAGGGTCTCTCTGAAGCCCTTAAGGATGTCATGGTGGGATTTCCTATGCCTGCTGGTTTGAATGAGTCTATGTCTTTGGCTATTCAGATCGGTCGACGCTTGCGTGAGCGTAAATCTGTGCACCATTTGGCGGTATTACCTGAGCTTAAACCTGAGCCTATGCAGTGCGATAGGACTTTGACCAGAGTTGAACGGCAAGAACACAGACGTCTGAATGGGCTGTGTTTCTACTGTGGTGATTCCACTCATGCTATCTCTGATTGTCCTAAGCGCACTAGGCGGTTCGCTAGGTCTGCCACCATTGGTACGGTACAGTCAAAATTTCTTCTGTCCGTTACCTTGATCTGCTCTTTGTCATCATATTCTGTCATGGCGTTTGTGGATTCAGGCGCTGCTCTGAATTTGATGGACTTGGAATATGCTAAGCGTTGTGGGTTTTTCTTGGAGCCCTTGCAGTGTCCTATTCCATTGAGAGGAATTGATGCTACGCCTTTGGCCAAGAATAAGCCTCAATACTGGACCCAGCTGACCATGTGCATGGCTCCTGCACATCAGGAGGTTATTCGCTTTCTGGTGTTGCATAATCTGCATGATGTGGTCGTGTTGGGGTTGCCATGGCTGCAAGCCCATAATCCAGTATTGGATTGGAAATCCATGTCGGTGTCCAGCTGGGGTTGTCAAGGGGGTACATGGTGATGTTCCATTTTTGTCAATTTCGTCATCCACCCCTTCTGAGGTTCCAGAGTTCTTGTCTGATTACCGGGATGTATTTGATGAGCCCAAGTCCGATGCCCTACCTCCGCATAGGGATTGTGATTGTGCTATCAATTTGATTCCTGGTGGTAAATTCCCAAAAGGTCGACTGTTTAATTTATCCATGCCTGAGCACACCGCTATGCGCAGTTATGTGAAGGAATCCCTGGAGAAGGGGCATATTCGCCCGTCATCGTCGCCATTAGGAGCAGGGTTCTTTTTTGTAGCCAAAAAGGATTGTTCGCTGAGACCTTGTATAGATTATCGCCTTCTTAATAAGATCACTGTTAAATTTCAGTACCCCTTGCCTTTGTTGTCTGATTTGTTTGCTCGGATTAAGGGGGCTAGTTGGTTCACCAAGATTGATCTTCGTGGTGCGTATAATCTGGTGCGAATCAGGCGAGGCGATGAATGAAAAACTGCATTTAATACGCCCGAGGGTCATTTTGAGTATCTAGTGATGCCATTCGGACTTGCCAATGCTCCATCAGTGTTTCAGTCCTTTATGCATGACATCTTCCGAGAGTACCTGGATAAATTCCTGATTGTGTACTTGGATGACATTTTGATCTTCTCGGATGATTGGGAGTCTCATGTGAAACAGGTCAGAACGGTTTTTCAGGTCCTGCGTGCTAATTCTTTGTTTGTGAAGGGATCAAAGTGTCTCTTTGGTGTGCAGAAGGTTTCATTTTTGTGGTTCATCTTTTCCCCTTCTACTTTCGAGATGGATCCTGTTAAGGTCCAAGCCATCCATGATTGGACTCAGCCGACATCTCTGAAAAGTCTGCAAAAGTTCCTGGGCTTTGCTAATTTTTATCGTCGCTTCATCTGCAATTTTTCTAGTATTGCCAAACCATTGACCGATTTCACCAAGAAGGGTGCTGATTTGGTCAATTGGTCTTCTGCTGCTGTGGAAGCTTTTCAAGAGTTGAAGCGTCGTTTTTCTTCTGCCCCTGTGTTGTGTCAACCAGATGTTTCTCTTCCGTTCCAGGTCGAGGTTGATGCTTCTGAGATTGGAGCAGGGGCTGTTTTGTCGCAGAGAGGTTCTGATTGTTCAGTGATGAAACCATGCGCTTTTTTTTCCAGGAAGTTTTCGCCTGCTGAGCGGAATTATGATGTGGGCAACCGAGAGTTGCTGGCCATGAAGTGGGCATTCGAGGAGTGGCGTCATTGGCTTGAAGGAGCTAAGCATCGCGTGGTGGTATTGACTGATCATAAGAACCTGACTTATCTCGAGTCTGCTAAGCGTTTGAATCCTAGACAGGCTCGTTGGTCGCTGATTTTCGCCCGTTTTGACTTTGTGATTTCGTACCTTCCGGGCTCTAAAAATGTGAAGGCGGATGCTCTGTCTAGGAGTTTTGTGCCCGACTCTCCGGGTTTATCTGAGCCGGCGGGTATCCTCAAGGAAGGAGTAATTGTGTCTGCCATCTCCCCTGATTTGCGGCAGGTGCTGCAAAAATTTCAGGCTAATAAACCTGATCGTTGTCCAGCGGAGAAACTGTTTGTCCCGGATAGGTGGACAAATAAAGTGATCTCTGAGGTTCATTGTTCGGTGTTGGCTGGTCATCCTGGAATCTTTGGTACCAGAGAGTTAGTGGCTAGATCCTTTTGGTGGCCATCTCTGTCGCGGGATGTGCGTTCTTTTGTGCAGTCCTGTGGGATTTGTGCTCGGGCTAAGCCCTGCTGTTCTCGTGCCAGTGGGTTGCTTTTGCCCTTGCCGGTCCCGAAGAGACCTTGGACACATATCTCTATGGATTTTATTTCAGATCTTCCCGTCTCTCAAAGGATGTCAGTCATTTGGGTGGTCTGTGATCGCTTTTCTAAGATGGTCCATCTGGTACCCTTGTCCAAGTTGCCTTCCTCCTCTGATTTGGTGCCATTGTGCTTCCAGCATGTGGTTCGTTTGCATGGCATTCCAGAGAATATCGTTTCTGACAGAGGTTCCCAGTTTGTTTCGAGGTTTTGGCGAGCCTTTTATGGTAGGATGGGCATTGACTTGTCTTTTTCCTCGGCTTTTCATCCTCAGACTAATGGCCAGACCGAACGAACAAATCAGACCTTGGAAACCTATCTGAGATGCTTTGTTTCTGCCGATCAGGATGACTGGGTGTCCTTTTTGCCTTTGGCTGAGTTCGCCCTTAATAATCGGGCCAGCTCGGCTACCTTGGTTTCGCCATTTTTCTGCAATTCTGGGTTCCATCCTCGTTTCTCTTCAGGACAGGTTGAGTCTTCGGACTGTCCTGGTGTGGATACTGTGGTGGACAGGTTGCAGCAGATTTGGACTCATGTAGTGGACAATTTGACCTTGTCCCAGGAGAAGGCTCAACGTTTCGCTAATCGCAGACGCCGTGTGGGTCCCCGACTTCGTGTTGGGGATCTGGTTTGGTTATCTTCTCGTCATATTCCTATGAAGGTTTCCTCTCCAAAGTTTAAACCTCGTTTCATTGGTCCTTATAGGATTTCTGAGGTTATTAATCCTGTGTCTTTTCGTCTGACCCTCCCAGATTCTTTTTTCATACATAACGTCTTCCATAGGTCATTGTTGCGGAGATACGTGGCACCTATGGCTCCATCTGTTGACCCTCCTGCCCCGGTTTTGGTGGAGGGGGAATTGGAGTATATTGTGGAGAAGATTTTGGATTCTCGTGTTTCAAGACGGAAACTCCAGTATCTGGTTAAATGGAAGGGTTATGCTCAGGAGGATAATTCCTGGGTTTTTGCCTCTGATGTCCAGGCTCCCGATCTTGTTCGTGCCTTTCATGTGGCTCACCCTGGTCGGCCTGGGGGCTCTGGTGAGGGTTCGGTGACCCCTCCTCAAGGGGGGGTACTGTTGTGAATTCTGTGGCAGAGCTCCCTCCTGTGGTCACAAGTGGTACTTCGGCTGATTCTCTCTGGGAGCTTCCGTTTGTGGAGGAAACTGGTACTGCTGCTTCTGAGTTTCCTCCCTCAGGTGATCTGGTGAGGTCGTTAGGTGCTTCTCTACTTAACCCCACCTAATGCTTTGATTCATGCTTCCTGGCAATGTTCCAGTTTTGGACTTGTGCTTCTCTGGATCATTCCTGTGGCCTGCTGCTCTGCATAGCTAAGTGCTTCTTTGCTATTTGTTGTTATTTTTTCTGTCCAGCTTGTCTATTTGTTTTGCTGGAAGCTCTGGGACGCAAAGGGTGTACCTCCGTGCCGTTAGTTCGGTACGGAGGGTCTTTTTGCCCCTGTGCGTGGTTTTCTTTAGGGTTTTGTGTAGACCGCAAAGTTATCTTTCCTATCCTCGTTCTGTCTAGAATATCGGGCCTCACTTTGCTGAATCTATTTCATCCCTACGTTTGTCTTTTCATCTTACTCACAGTCATTATATGTGGGGGGCTGCCTTTTCCTTTGGGGTATTTCTCTGAGGCAAGGTAGGCTTATTTTTCTATCTTCAGGCTAGTTAGTTTCTCAGGCTGTGCCGAGTTGCATAGGAAGCTTTAGGCGCAATCCACGGCTGCCTCTAGTTGTGTTTGGAGAGGATCAGGGATTGCGGTCTGCAGAGTTCCCACGTCTCAGAGCTCGTTCTGTTATTTTGGGTTATTGTCAGATCACTGTGTGTGCTCTGACCTCCATGTCCATTGTTATACTGAATTGCCTTTCATAACAATACAGTAAAAACAAAACTCAAAAAACAATGGTAGTACTGCAAATGTAACAAAAAATAATATAAAGGTAAGGGGTCAAATGGCAAAATGTATTAGCATCTAATAACTTTGATGTAAATCTATTTTTTTAACGTAATTTCAAATTAATCAATTTTGTACATCTGAGATACAAAGGACAGGTCAAAAGTTTTGAACAGTGGGAGGTCTGGATGTTAAGACTTCTATAACCTGCCAAAACAAATGCAGTTTAAATCTTAGATTTATTTTAAAATGTGCAAATATTTTTATTTATATATTATTAATAAATCAAAAACACTGAAGGTGGTGGATAAGGAAATCACTTTTTAATTTAAATTGGATTGATGTGTTATCCATCAACAAACCATTACAAATTATATCAGTGGAAATATTCCATTTCCCCTGAAATAACTGAGCAAAATCAATGCAGTAATAATATTTAGAGATGATAGAAACTGTATAAACATCATCACTGCTCATAATTGTACAGTTTTCTATCATTTCCAAATATTATTACTGCATTGATTATGTTTAAGAATTATTGCACATTTAGTATGTGAGAGTAGTTTTGGAATTAAGATTGTTTTTAAAAGTCCTTACAAAAAAAGCTACCTTTAGATATGACTGCAGGCACTCACAGTTTCTGTTTTGTATCACAATTGTCTCCCATAATTTTCATATTCCAATCCTCTCTGACAACCTCTGTATGGTATTTATGTCCAACGAATCTACACTCTCTTTCTCATTTCATTGGACACTGACTGGTAACTATAAGAAATAAAACCCCTTGGATATACTATGAATTATTTTTCTGAACATTGTGTATGTAGATAAGGTGCAGCTGTTTATCAGTTTTTTTAACCCCCTCACAACATCCGCCATACTTGCACAGCACCGCGGGCGGTGCTTTTCCGCAAAACGTCATAAATGTAAGGCAATGCAATCATGTCGGCTCACTTGCAGAGAAGGCATGATCATCAGCTGGGGTCAGCTATGTATTATAGCTGACTCCTTGCAGATATGCCCTGAGGTTGGTGTCAGCGCCATGTGCACGCATTTAACCCTCCTGATACTGCTGTCAATCCTCACTAGAGCTCACTTCCAGTGACTGTATAGGGCGCTACACCAGTATTCACTAGAGCCCAGAGAATGTGGCTGATGATGATGTTCATTGCTCCATTCCAAGCCTCGTCCCACATGTTGCCACTAGATGCCGTGAGCCGTTGCCCACCACAGTGCGTGACTCATTTGCTAATTATTTGCTAATTATTTAAAACAGAGATATCAGTGAAACCATTATAAATTTGTGTGTGGTCATATTAGCATATGCAACAACTGCTGTGTGCCAATGTAAACTCAAGTAAAGACAAAAGAAAAAATATAACTATATTTATTAATTTTAAAAAAATCCCGAAAACATACATTCATCTTATTAATCATATATGGAGGCCCTTTCTCTATTACACCAAATGGCTACTCTAGCCATATTTTTTTTTTACAAATTAAACTAATAGACATTATAAATTATAGTAGATGGTGGGAAACTGAATTGAGAGGTACAATTTGGGGAAAGCTGAGGTTGGGTTGCTGTTTATGGTGGTGGAAAAAAAGAGGTAGAGGGAATAGGAATCATGGAAGGGATCACTTTATGAGATGGTTTGTGCCTGATCTGGTAAAATAAGCTGCCTTCTGCTGATGAAAAAAACAAAAAATTGAGCTTGGTTTAAGTTGGTGTACCTGGATCTCCTGCTGATGAGGCATGCCCAATGTATGCGGAATGTATGGCATGCTGTATGGCAGCATTGAGGGGCCTGCAAAAGTTCAATGTCCACCTAGTGGGATACTCAGTTGTACATAATGAAAAGGTTGGAATAGCTGTGGTGTAGGTAGAGGTAAATTTGGAGGTAGGGCTTGATGAGGTGGAACTGGCTGAGATGATGGGAGTGGCTGTTGTTCCCCTGGCTGGTTCAAGCAGTGTTGATTTTCATGTGAAAGCTGCCACCTTCCAGAAAATAAGTCACCACCTGTAAATTATTGGGTGCTATGGCAGAATCAATAAATATTTGCAGGCACTCCTTGTCTGCAATCTGAAAGGATGTGGTATGTCCCACAAGTACTGGATGAGAATTTGGCTGAATGCCTCCTCTACATCATGAGGCACAGTGTGAAAAATATGGTATATATTGCTGGGGAGGAGCCTCCTTCATCTGACTTATTGGGGGATAAGTACTGCAATGAGAGAGGTGTTCAATGGCACAATTTCTGTGCTGCCATGGGCTTAGTGCTCTAGTTGCTCTTATCCTGCTGATACCAGTCGGTTAGCTCTTGAATCCTCTTCCATGTCCCCAATGGGATCCACCACTGCTTCAAAGTCATCCCTGTCATGCTTGTAGAAATCAAGTGGAAATTAAGATACAGTAAATGCAAACATAAACAAACAGTACGTGAAAACAAGACAAAGGCAGTCACTTACAGATGCATGTCCACAATTGGGGTAAGAAACTGGAGTAGCTGGGTTTATATGTAGGGCCTTTTTGTCTAACTCAGAGATCCACTTTTAGCCCATTACTGGTTCTCGTGCTAAAACTGTTCTCGGGAGCTCGGCCATTGTTTGGTTACATCAATCCCTTGAAATAAAAGTGAAAAAAATATGGTAGACAGAAAATGCAGATTTTTATATCAAGTGTACTGTGTTTTGTTAAGTAACATGTCTTTAAGGCTATGTGCACACGTTGCAGATTTTGATGTGGATCCTCAGCATTTTTGGACGTGTGGAATTGCCTCAAATCCGCAATGCCGTGCACATGCTGCGGAAAAATATGCGCAGATTTGCAGCGTTTTATTTTCCGCAGCATGTAAATTATTTTTACAGATCTGTAGTGTTTCTGCACCCATTGACTTCTATTGAGTCAGTCAAATCCACAGCAAAACCGCAGGTGTAAAAATATTTGCGGTTTTGTTGTGGAGTTGCTTGCGAGAAACGCTGCAGACAGGGAGGATGAAGAGTGTGCGGGTGGAGGCTGTGCATGTCTGTCTGCCGGGGTCTGTGTGTATGTGTTTGTGGGTTTGTGTTTGCCTGAGTGCGGGTGTCTGTGTGTGTCTCTGTGTGTCTGCATGTGTCCCTGTGTGTGCGGGTCTGTCTCTGTGTGTGTGTCTGCGTGTATCCCTTTGTGTGCAGGACTGTGTGTGTCTGCGTGCGCGTGTCTGTGTGTGTGTGTCTGTGTGTGTGTGCGGGTCTGTGTAGCCAGGCATTGTCTGATGAGACTAGTGCTCCCATCCAGCTATGTCTGCTGTCACATATAACAGTGACACCATGAGCCGATGATGGGGCAGTAGTCCCATCAGATGATGCCTGTGTTAAATAGTACAAAATATATATATACAGTACATACAACATACAGTACAACTATTCACCCAACGCCCTCATTCTCCTGTAACAAAAATAAAATAAACCAACCTATACTTAACTTTCTGCCATAGTCCATTTAATTATGTGTGTCCCACAACGATCTCCCGTGTAGGACTGTGACACCGGGAGATGTCACTGTTCTACAAGGCCCTCCAGCATGCACTAACCAGAGGTAATCCTCTGTGGTGTATCCCTCCGCCGCCGGGGGAGAGGTCACCTGAGTTCATGCTGTCACCCGCAATGCTGTGTAAGAAAATTCACACTCAGCAATGCCGTTAAGTGAGAGCACGAGCTCCGGTGACCTCTTCAGTGATGTGACTGCTCTGTAGGGGTGATCGTCGTGGGACACTCGTTATTAAATGGATTACATCGGAACGGGGAATATTTGTATTGGTTTATTATTTTATTTTTTTGCAGGTGATCGAGTGTGTCACAGGAATTAGGAGTATAACAAAGAAGGGGAAAATGTGTTGTGTTCTATTTTATTAAAATACTTTATTCTGGCTGTGTCTTTATTTAACATTGCAACTAAAGGATTAGAAAAAGATAGGTGTTTTATTGACACCTCTCCATTACTAAGCTGGGCTTAATGTCAACTTACAAAACAGAGGTGACATCAACCCCCAAACTATTGCCATCACTTCAGGGCAGTGGGAAGAGAGAGGTTAAGTGCTGGAATTGGTGCAGCTGAGAGCTGGTGATTGTAGCCAGGGAGGCCAATATCCATGGCCCCTTACTAGGCTATTAATATCTGCCTACAGCTGTCTGCATAGCCTTTTCTGTCTATTAATTACATGGGGACTCCAAGTTACGTTTTGGCCCCCAGTTGAACGGGAGCCCACACCATTTTTTTCCCTTTTTTTAAATTTAACAGATATTGTGTTTAATGTGTCTTTATTTAACTCTTTATGTACCTTTTTATTATGTTCATAACTAGACATCAGCCTTGGTATTATATATCCATCTATAGATATATCTATCTATCTATAGATACTCACTTGTATTTGTTTTCTGTACATTATATGTGAACATGGTATATGATGATATGGTATTCAATGGAGTATGTAAATAAGAGGTTGGACAAAGAAATGACATCACAAATCTTTTTTTTTGTTAAATAATAGATCTTTATTTAGCTTACAAAAATGCATATAAATCCTCATGAAAAAAATGCATCAAAAATGAGTGGATTTTTAACTGTATTTTTTGCCAAGAAAGACAGAATCTGTGCAGAAAATTCCACAGGCAAATCTGCAACGTGTGCACATACCCTAATTGTTGAAAGACAATCTTGTTCTCACATTGCTGATGCCACTGGTATTTAAGTTTATAGATTGCTGCGACATACACTTTATTGATGTCAGGAACCTTATATGGCCACTACCGAACCTTCACTTTGTTCTGCTATAGCCAATGACAGGTTGACTTGGCCTTGTGTTTTGGATCGTTGTCATGTTGGAACATCCAAGTACGTCCCATGCGCAGCTTCTGGACAGATGAGTGCAAATTTGCATAAAGCATTTACTGATAATGTTTGCATTCATCTTTCCTTCAACTTTGACCAAGTTTCCTGTGCCTTTGTAGCTCACACATCCCCAAAACATCTGCAATCCATCTACATGCTTTACAGTAGGAACAGTGTTCCTTTCATCATAGGCCTTGTTGACCTCTCTCCAAATGTAATGTTTATGGTTGTGGCCAAAAAGTTCATTTTGGTCTCATCACACCAAATTAACTTGTTCCAGAAGTTTGGATGCTTGTCTCTGTGCTGTTTTGCATATTGTAGGTGAGATACTTTGTAGCATATGCTCAGTAATGGCTTTCTTCTGGCAATTCGACCATGCAGCCCATTTTTCTTCAAGTGCCTCGGCAGTTGTGGATGACATTTTTGTTGGTCAACCTGACCGTGGTTTTGTTTTTACAGAGCCCCTGATTTTCCATTTGTTAACCACAGTTGGAATGCTGCTGACTGGCATTATCAATTCCGTGGATATCTTTCTGTATCCCTTTCCTGTTTTATACAGTTCAGCTACCTTTACCTGTAGATCCATTGACAGTTATTTTGCTTTCCCCATGAATCACAATCCAGAAATGTCAGTGGCTGGATGAAAGGTGGAAGAGTGTGTCTGCGTCCCAAAAACTCACTGAACTTTTATGCACACACACTGATTACAAGCAAACAGGTCACAGGTGAGGATGTTACCTTTAGTAGCCTTTTAAAACCATTTGTGTCAACTTCTGTGCATGTTATCAGGCCAAAATCACCAGGGTAGGCCAACTTTTGATCAGGGTCATTTGGATGTTTTTTGGTGTCATTATGATTTAAATAGAGAAAACACAGTAGTTTGACAATACACCCAACCACTAACCATGAGTGGGGAAAACGTTTTGGTGTTATAATTCATATTCTTGGAAAAAAGGCAAAGAAATCAAAAATTCTGTTGGGGCATGTAACCTTTTGCGCACAACTGTGTAAGGGTTGATTCTTTAAGATTCCCACAACCCACTTAAAAAATTAATTGCACTTTCTCAGTGGCATGTGCCTTCACACATTTCACTGCCAGCACTTTTGTTGGATTTGACTGGTGGGCTTAGCCACGATCTGTCCCACTTTTTTTGGAACAGTTGCTCCAATCTGTTGTGAAAATGGGAAAAGTTGGAAAATTTGGTTTGAAAACTATTCAACTTTTCAACGCATTTTATGCAAATTTTCTGGCTTAAAAGCTTTGATTAAATTGGGCTACATTCTGTGAAAATCATATTTAGCCTTATAGCTGCAATGTGCAGTTTTACAATAATTGTAAAGTCTCTGCATCTAAAGAAATTGTCTATTATTTCTGAATCGTTTTTATGTTATATAAATTACCCAATATGACACATCACAGTAGCCAATCAGTTACTATTCTGACATCACTTGCACCAAAAGTATTATTATTTAGTGCACTTCATCAAGTTCAGTTATGCAAATCCTTACTGTGTAATACCTGCAATATAATTGCATTGCAGCTAAATACATTATGGTTTCATGAAAATGTGTGGGTTTTGAAGTAATGCTCTGTATTCTCTTACTGTATCTTTCTATTTCACTGAACAAAACATGTTGTTGACTTTTAAGAAGTGAGCACCTGAGGCACCATTGTTTAGATTTTGTTAAGATGTTTTTATGCTTGATAAAATACATTTAACCCCTTAGTGACAGAGCCAATTTGGTACTTAATGACCAGGCCAATTTTTGCAATTCTGACCACTGTCATTTTATGAGGTTATAACTCTGGAACGCTTCAACGGATCCCGCTGATTCTGAGATTGTTTTTTCGTGACATATTGTACTTCATGTTAGTGGTAACATTTCTTCGATATTACTTGCGATTATTTATGAAAAAAACGGAAATATGGCGAAAATTTTTAAAATTTTGCAATTTTCAAACTTTGTATTTTTATGCCCTTAAATCAGAGAGATATGTCATGAAAAATAGTTAATAAATAACATTTCCCACATGTCTACTTTACATCAGCACAATTTTGGAAACAAAATTTTTTTTTGTTAGGGAGTTATAAGGGTTAAAAGTTGACCAGCAATTTCTCATTTTTACAACACCATTTTTTTTTTAGGGACCACATCACATTTGAAGTCATTTTGAGGGGTCTATATGATAGAAAATAATGAAGTGTGACACCATTCTAAAAACTACACCCCTCAAGGTTCTCAAAACCACATTCAAGAAGTTTATTAACCCTTTACGTGCTTCACAGGAACTGAAACAATGTGGAAGGAAAAAATGAACATTTAACTTTTTTTTGCAAACATCTTAATTCAGAACCATTTTTTTTATTTTCACAAGTGTAAAAACAGAAATGTAACCATAAATTTTGTTATGCAATTTCTCCTGAATACGACAATACCCAATATGTGGGGGTAAACCACTGTTAGGGCGCACCGCAGAACTTAGAAGTGAAGGAGCGCCGTTTGACTTTTTCAATGCAGAATTGGCTGGAATTGAGATCGGACACCATGTCACATTTAGAGAGCCCCTGATGTACCTAAACAGTGGAAACTCCCCACAAGTGACACCATTTTGGAAACTAGACCCCTTAAGGAACTTATCTAGATGTGTGGTGAGCACTTTGAACCCCCAAGTGCTTCACAGAAGTTTATAACGTAGAGCCGTGAAAATAAAAAATCGCTTTTGTTTACACAAAAATGATCTTTTCGCCCACAAATTCTTATTTTCACAAGGGTAACAGGAGAAATTAGACCACAAAAGTTGTTGAGCAATTTCTCCTGAGTACGCTGATACCCAATATGTGGGGGTAAACCACTGTTTGGGCGCACCGCAGAGCTTGGATGAGAAAGAGTGCCGTTTTACTTTTTCAATGTAGAATTGGCTGGAATTGAGATCGGACGCCATGTCGCGTTTGGAGAGCCCCTGATGTGCCTAAACAGTAGAAATCCCCCACAAGTGACCCCATTTTGGAAACTAGACCCCCCATAGAACTTATCTAGATGTGTGGTGAGAACCTTGAATGCCCAAGTGCTTCACAGAAGTTTATAATGCAGAGCCGTGAAAATAAAAAATATTTTTTTTTTTCCACAAAAAAGATTTTTTAGCCACCAAATTTTTATTTTCACAAGGGTAACAAGAGAAATTGGACCGCAAAAGTTGTTGTCCAATTTGTCCTGAGTATGCTGGTACCCCATATGTGGGGATAAACCACTGTTTGGGCGCATGGCAGAGCTCGGAAGGAAGGAGCGCCGTTTTGGAATGCAGACTTTGATAGAATGGTCTGCGGGTATTATGTTGCGTTTGCAGAGCCCCTGATGTACCTAACCAGTAGAAACCCTCCACAAGTGACCCCATTTTGGAAACTAGACCCCCCAAGGAACTTATCTAGATGTGTGGTGAGAACTTTGAATGCCCAAGTGCTTCACAGAAGTTTAGAATGCAGAGTCGTGAAAATAAAAAATATTATTTTTTTCCACAAAAAAGATATTGTAGCCCCCAAGTTTTTATTTTCACAAGGGTAACAGGAGAAATTGGACTGCAATAGTTGTTGTCCAATTTATCCCGAGTACGCTGATGCGCCATATGTGGGGGTAAACCACTGTTTGGGCGCACGGCAGAGCTCGGAAGGGAAGGAGCGCCTTTTTGGAATGCAGACTTTGATAGAATGGTCTGTGGGCATTATGTTGCGATTGCAGAGCCCCTGATGTACCTAAACTGTAGTAACCCCCCACAAGTGACCCCATTTTGGAAACTAGACCCCCCAAGGAACTTATCTAGATGTGTGGTGAGAACTTTGAATGCCCAAGTGCTTCACAGAAGTTTAGAATGCAGAGTCGTGAAAATAAAAAATATTTTTTTCACAAAAAAGATTTTGTAGCCCCCAAGTTTTTATTTTCACAAGGGTAACAAGAGAAATTGGACCCCAGAAGTTGTTGTCCAATTTATCCCGAGTACGCTGATGCCCCATATGTGGGGGTAACCCACTGTTTGGGCGCACGGCAGAGCTCAGAAGGGAGGGAGCACCATTTGACTTTTTGAGCGCAAAATTGGCTGTCGTATTTGGAGACCCCCTGATGTACCTAAACAGTGGAAACCCCCCAATTCTAGCTCCAACCCTAACCCCAACACACCCCTAACCCTAATCCCAACCTCATCCATAATCCTGATCACTAACCCTAACCATAATCACAACCCTTACCCCAAAACAACCCTAATGTCAACCCTAACCATAACCCTAATCAAAACCCTAAATCCAACACACCCCTAATCCTAATCTCAACCCTAACCTCAAACCTAACCCTAATCCCAATACACCCCTAATCACAACCCTAACCTTAACCCTAATCCCAAACCTAACCCTAATCCCAAGCGTAACCCTAATGCCAACCCTAACCCTAATACGAACCCTAATCCAAACCCTAACCCTAATCCCAGCTCTAACCCTAACTTTAGCCCCAACCCTAGCCCTAACTTTAGCCCCAACCCTAACCCTAGCCCTAGGGCTACTTTCACACTTGCGTCGTTTGGCATTCCGTCGCAATCCGTCGTTTTGGACAAGAAACGGATCCTGCAAATGTGCCCGCAGGATGCGTTTTTTGCCCATAGACTTGTATTGCCGACGGATCGTGACGGATGGCCACACGTCGCGTCCGTCGTGCACTGGATCAGTTGTGTTTTGGCGGAGCGTCGGCACAAAAAAAGTTCAATGAAACGTTTTTTTGTACGTCGCATCTGCCATTTCTGACCGCGCATGCGTGGCCGTAACTCCGCCCCCTCCTCCCCAGGACATAGATTGGGCAGCGGATGTGTTGAAAAACTACAGCTGCTGCCCACGTTGTGCACAATTTTCACAACGTGCGTCGGTATGTCGGGCCGACGCATTGCGACGGCCCCGTACCGACGTAAGTGTGAAAGAAGCCTAACCCTAAGTTTAGCCCCAACCCTAACCCTAAATTTAGCCCCAACCCTAACCCTAAATTTAGCCCCAACCCTAACCCTAAATTTAGCCCCAACCCTAGCCCCAACCCTAGCCCTACCCCTAACCTAACCCTACCCCTAACCCTACCCCTAACCTAACCCTACCCCTAACCCTACCCCTAACCTAACCCTAACCTAACCCTACCCCTAACCTAACCCTACCCCTAACCCTACCCCTAACCTAACCCTAACCCTAACCCTACCCCTAACCCTAACCCTACCCCTACCCCTAACCCTACCCCTAACCCTAACCCTACCCCTAACCCTACCCCTACCCCTAACCCTAACCCTAACCTAACCCTACCCCTAACCCTACCCCTAACCTAACCCTACCCCTAACCCTAACCCTAACCCTACCCCTAACCCTACCCCTACCCCTAACCCTACCCCTAACCCTAACCCTAATTTTAGCCCCAACTGCTGTTCTCCTGCCGGCCGGCAGATGGAGACAGATGGCGGGCGCACTGGGCATGCGTCCGCCATGTTCTGCTGCCGGCGGCCAGGAGGAGCAGCAAGAGGATCCAGGGACCTAGGTGAGTATGCTAGGGTCCCCGAATCCCCCTATTTCTCTGTCCTCTGATGTGCGATCACATCAGAGGACAGAGAATTACACTTTACTTTTTTTTTTTTTTTTGCGGTCGCCGGTAAACAGTTAATTACCGGCGATCGCAAAAGAGGGGTCGGTAATACCGACCCCGATCGTGCTCTTTGGGGTCTCGGCTACCTCCGGCAGCCGAGACCCCAAAGATTCTCCCGGTGCCGGCCGGCGGGCGCACTGCGCATGTGCCCGCCATTTTGAAGATGGCGGCGCCCACCGGGAGACACGAGGAGCATCGGGGGAGCTAGGTGAGTATTGGGGGGGGGACCCCTTTTCTCTGTCCTCCGATGTGCGATCACATCGGAGGACAGAGAAATTAAAAAAGAGATCGCTTTTTTTTTTTTTTTTTTTGCGATCGCCGGTAAACGGTTAATTACCGGCGATCGCAAATGCGGGGTGGGTTAAAACCCCCCCGAATCATGTTCTCTGGGGTCTCGGCTACCCTCGGCAGCCGAGACCCCGGAGAAAATCGGCCTCTGGGGGGCGCTATGGACTTTTTCCACAGCGCCGTTAATTAATGGCGCTGTGGTTTAAGTACCCTTAGCGGCCGCCGTTAAAAGGCGTATCGGCGGTCGCTAAGGGGTTAATTTGCCTAACATTTTAGGCTTTTATTTGAAATACTTACATAGTTCTGTTTTGTGTTACAAAAGTAAATATCCCCAAGTGGAAGTTGACAATAAATTGAGCAAACATCTTGAAATGTCCAAAATTTCAGTGGTAAGTCATATGGAACAATTTTAAATAGAATAGTTCTCCCGTAGCCCAGTACTGACATTAAAGGTTTCCTTAGGAGATAAGTGCTTTGTAGCTTCAATAGTTAACCCTTGAAACTCAGGACGTAAAAGGAAATCTATGCCATAAAGTCTACTTCAAGTATTTCAAAATCCATTTATTATTTGTAATTAGTTCTTTATTTTTTTTTATTTTGGCTTATATAAATCTGTTACTAATTCATTATTCATGATATCTACAATGTATTATTATTACTATCATTATTTATTTTTAGAGCAACATTGATTCCATGGGGCTGTACATGAGAAGAGTTTACATACTAAATGTAAATAGAAATTGCAATTAACAAACTAATAGTGACAGACTATAACAGAGGGGGAATGATCTTGCATTCTTACAGTCTGCAGCATAATGTTGAAGGTGACAGTAGGTTAGGGGAGTTGCAGCAGTTCCAGTTGCGGTGACTGGGGAGGTGACAGCGGGGTCATTGCAGGCTGTACTGTAAGATTTCCTGAAGAAATGAGTTTTCAATTTCCAACTGAAAGTTCCGAATGTGTAGGATAATTGGATGTGTTAGAACACAGAATTCCAGAGAATAGTGGATACTCATAGAGATAAGTTTTGAAGGCAATTATGTGAGGAACATATCAGTGTGGAAGAGAGAAGGAAATCTTGGGAGGACTAGAGAGTATGTGTGGGAAGATATTAAGAGATTAGTTTCAAAATATATGGAGAAGTCAGATTATGGGCCACTTTTTAGGTCAATGTTAGAAGTTTGAACGGGATTCCTTGGGGAATTTGAAGCCAATAAAGAGATTTGTGGAAGGGAGAAGCAGATGAGTAGCAAGCTGATTGGAGGATTAATTAAGCAGCAGAGTTAAGGATAGATTAGACGGGTGTGAAAGTGTTATCTGGGAGTCCACAGAGGAGGATATTGCAATAGTCAAGGAGGGAGATGATGAGAACATGTTTGTTTACATTGGTGTACATGCATCTGTATGGGAATGTGCACACGTTCAGGTTTTTTCGCATTTTTTTCACGCGATAAAAGCACGATAAAACCATATTAGAAACTGCAGACATATGCATCCTATCATTTAGAATGCATTGTGCAATTTTTGTGCACATGATGCGTTTTTTTCCCGCGAAAAAAACGCATCGCAGGAAAAAAAAGCAGCATGTTCATTAGGGTATGTGCACATGTCAGGATTTCTTACAGAAATTTTCCTGACAAAAACCGGACATTTCTGCCAGAAATCCGCATGCGTTTTTACCGCGATTTTACCGCGTTTTTCATACGTTTTTTGTGCGTTTTTTGTGCGTTTTTTCCCAAATGCATAGACTTGCGGGAAAAACGCAGAAAATCTGCAAAAATAATGAACATGCTCATTTTTTTACCGCGATGCGTTTTTGTGTGGAAAAAACGCATCCATGTGCACAAAACATGCAGAATGCATTCTAAATGATAGAATGCATAATGTATGCATTTTTAATGAGTTTTTATAGCGTTTTTAGCGCGAAAAAACGTGAAAAAAATGCAAAAAAAACCTGAACGTGTGCACATAGCCTTGGTTTTGCGTTTTTTTTCGCGTTTTTCCCACTATTATATGCATTTGGAAAAAACGCAAGAAAAAACGCATCAAAAACGCGCAAAAACGTATCAAAAAAGTGCAAAAAACGCATGCGGATTTCTGGCAGAAATGTCAGGTTTTTGTCAGGAAAATTTCTGCCAGAAATCCTGACGTGTGCACATAGCCTCTATGTTACTGTATAACAGTAAAAACATACATTTAAACTACTAAAGCAGGATGGCACTGTTGAAGCTCTAAAAAACTAAAGGGAGAAAAATACTTTAGCTAAAAAAAAATTAAAGCTGCCAAAAAGGAAACAGAGGAGAACATTGCTATGGAGAGTAAAATTAATCCCAAACTGTTCTTCAACTATATCAATAGTAAAAGAATCAAAAATGAAAGTGTAGGCCCCTTAAAAAATAGTGAGGAAAGAATGGTTGTAGATGATGAGGAAAAAGCTAACATATTAAACACCTTCTTCTCCACGGTATTCACGGTGGAAAAAAAATGCTAGGTGAAATGCCGAGAGACAAAGAAAACCCTATATTAAGGGTCACCAATCTAACCCAAGAAGAGGTGCAAAACCGGTTAAATAAGATAAAAATAGATTTATCTCCAGGTCCGGATGGCATACACGAAAATGTTGGGTCTATGGGAAAATGTGTGTAAATGGGTTAGTAACTGGCTCAGTGATAGAAAGCAGAGGGTGGTTATAAATGGTATATTCTCTAACTGGGTCGCTGTGACCAGTGGGGTACCGCAGGGGTCGGTGTTGGGACCTATTCTCTACAACATACTGTATTTATTAATGATCTGGTAGAAGGTTTACACAGTAAAATATCAATATTTGCAAATGATACAAAACTATGTAAAGCAGTCAATACAAGAGAAGAAAGTATTCTGTTACAGATGGATCTGGATACGTTGGAAACTTGGGCTGAGAGGTGGCAGGTGAGGTTAAACAATGATAAATGTAAGGTTAGACACATGGGAAGAAGGAATCAATATCACCATTACACACTGAATGGGAAACCACTGGGTAAATCTGACAGGGAGAAGGACTTGGGGATCCTAGTTAATGATAAACTTACCTGGAGCAGACAGTGCCAGGCAGCATCTGCCATGGTAAACAGGATCAAGGGGTGCATTAAAAGCGGTCTGAATACACATGAAAGCATTATACTGCCTCTGTACAAATGCCTGCGCACATCGCAGGCATTAGCAGCTTGAACAGGTAGTGTGGGATGGAGGCACGACACAAATTTAAACTCATGTTAAATCCAAACACATCTCTTTTGCCAAAATCAACATCAAGTCTGCATGTGAAAAATGTGTTATTGTATGGCCTGACCAAGTTTTATCTTTTTTGGCCACAATTCCAAAAGTATGTTTGGCATGGATCCAAAACTGTGCATCACATAAAAACACCATATCTACAGTGAATCATGGTGGAGGCAGCATTCTGCTATGGAGCAGCTAGGACTTGGGCTTTAGTCATGATGAAGGGATGGAAGAGCATTTCCAGGTATCAGTCAATTTAGCAAAAATCTTCAAGCCTCTGCTAAAAAGCTAAAGAAAAATAGTTATTTCAACTTTCCGCATAATAATGACCCTAAGCATACAGTACCTCCAAGTCAACAAAATATTGGTTTTGTCAGAAATATAATTAGGTTTTGCAATGGCCCAGACCTGAATCAAAGTGAAAATCTATGGGTTGTTCTATAGAGGCTGCTGTATACAGGGAATACTCTTGCAATCTGACAGATTTGGAGTGCCCCTACCAGACGTAGTGTGCAAAAATTGCCAATTTTAAATAAGCCATGCAGATAGACTCTCATCAAAAGAAAAGACTGAAGCTTGACAGAAATTTGAAGGGAGTGTCAACAAACTATTTGTCATGCTACGACGGTGTTCGGAAACGAAGGGGGCACCTCAAACTATCCCCAGAACTTGGACACTAACTGTCCATGTCCAAGGGGTATTCATAAAAGTATAGAGGCCCAAGTCTCCGATCTTACATGCTTTTGTTAATGTCCTAAGCTGTCCATTCCCCCATGAGGCATGGGACAGATATGTTAAAAAAACAAAATAGGGATAGAAAAAAGCAACTCACGTACAAAAACATTCACCAAGGGTAGAAAGGAATAAAGGGATGGATGGGAAGGTACAAGCCAAAGAGGAATAGGATAACAGAGAAAGCAAACACCCCAAAGCAGCAGACAACAATCACCAGCATCAACTATGAACTCCATATTTAGCACACAACTACTACAGCATGCCAGGAAGCAAAACTTTCACAGGCAAGGATGGGAAAGTCTAGCCTGTTTTTATAGAGAGGGAAAACAAGCAGGTCAGGAGCAGCTGTGAGATGGAGCCGCATGTCTCTAATTAGCATACCAAGTGTCATTAGCCTCTTCAGTGCAAAGAAAATGAAGTACATTTAATATGAGGAACAAAGTACACAGGCTAAATGGAAGACCTACTATTTATAGTAAATAAAGACCGCCTAACCCCATTTCTTCCTGAGGATATGACAAACTCAAGACACTATTATTTTAACCCCTTTACAGCATTGGGTGTAATAATACCCTCATGTCAAACACCTTCCCTTTGATATGGGTTCTGGTGATGAGCCCACATCTGCTCTGGCATGTCAGCTGTTTTGAACAGCTGACATGTGCCGCTAACAGTCGCGGTAGGAATCGCTATCCTCCAGCGGCTGTTAACCCGTTAAATGCCACTGTCAAACTCTGACAGCAGCCTTTAACATGCGTTTCTGGCAAGCATGCTGGAAATCCTGTCCATTGGTGCCTGCATCACATGAACGCGGGTCACCGATGGGTTGGCATGACAATCAGAGGTCTCCAGCAAACCTCTATAGTTGTCACTACCGGATTGGTATGAGAGCTGCCCTCTACAAGGCTTTATCCAGAACTGGCAAATCCATTAAACCACATACAACTTACCAGCAATTTAAGGCTGATACGCTGGCACCTGCAAAAAAGGTTGTCTCCAGTGACATACCAACTTTCTATTTAAATCGCATATGCAAACAGCAGCAAGATGCTGATGCACCGCTGCTATTCCTCAATAAGGTCATACTCAGAGAAAAATCAACTATTAAGCCATACTTGGTATCAAAGAGACTGTACCTGCCACTTGACACTACAGGGACAACATCATCTTTACCATAAGAGCCACTCATAAATCCTGGATTAAGTGCGACTTTAGAGTAAGACCCGGGAGGGTCGAAATGTCAATCACATTGAGTCGCTTGTACAATTGTTTAAGTGCCTACTATTTGATCTGTCACATTTGATTCATTTCTGTTTTTCACTTGAATAAATTAGCAAATTTCAAAAAATCCTTTTGTTTCTAAGATATTCCACACAGGGAGTGCGGTGGATTTCAATAATATTGATATTAGACCTTACAGTCTGTCTCACCAGGCCAAATTAGATATATTTATGTATAAAAATAGTTGCAGAGAAAAAAAAATGGATTGCATACGGATGTCATACTGATGTAAAACGGATGGTGTGATTAAAAAATCGCATTGAACTCGCATGACAATCGCATAATTTTCATCCCTTTCTTTCGGTCCAGATTCCGGACTGTTTTTTTTCTCGCAAGTGGAAATGAGCCCATATGTGTGTACTCTACAATGCCACCTGTGGTTGGTTTCAGGAAGGATGGCTGAGAGTGCCTCCAGTTCCTTCACTTTGTGTTCCAATGGGTTACATCTTAATCATGTCTCCTTTTCGAACAAACAAAAAACTAGAAGCGGAGTACAATTCCATTATCCTTGTCTTAAATTGCAATGAGTGGTTTCCTGCTTTGAGCAATATTTTTTTCAAAGAAAACACTTCGAGCCCATGAGGGTAGCAAGCCTAGCGGCGGACAGCTATCTGTATACAGAATAAAACTACTTGTATGAGCTTTTAATCTGTGTGTGCTCTATTCTACGCTACTACCTATAGGTACTTATAATATTTTGGTGTTGTATTTATTATTGCACTGTATTTTGTATTTATACTAATAATACATTGTTATATTATATTATATATATAATATTTTTGCTTATGTATGCTTTTTCTAATTTTGCTTTATTTTTCCAGCATATTCCTTAGGCCTCATCTTATCAGCAAGGCCTTGTTTGTTCTTTTTAGATTGTATCCAGACAATTCCGGTGTACTCCACTTGGGACTCTTTAATTATACTCTATACTCCATCCATTCTTTCCATTAGAATCCTCTCCTCTTTTTCCCAAGCATGCGTTTTGCCATCAAATGTGCGGCCGCACATTGCGCTTGCCTCAGTGGCCGGTCTCCACTCTGGAGTCTCCACTCTTTGCGCACACGCAGTTTGCCTTTTTCCACCTTGCTTCTGCACTTGCGCTCCATCTCTACATTGACTTCCGCAGGTCCATCCGCAAGAACACCAGACACCGATAACCAATTACGCCTATTATCGCAGCTATATTTGCTAGACACTCACTAATGGGAAATCACTTTCCCTGATGAAGCTGCTTAGCGGCAGCTATGCCCGTAGGATCTACACACCCTTTCCCCTGCTATTCCAATCCCTGGTATTTTCGAGTCTTGCTCTACCTGGATTTTCATTCTTGCACATTCACAGGCTTCACCTGTTTCGGGGTCTAGCCACTCCCGACTGGGCAACATATGAGGTAGGCTTGTTATTATTCGACCTTGCCACTGGAACTATTATATGGCATTGTTTCTAGCCATTGCTTTACACCTCATTACCTGTGCATTATCTGGTTGCACCATTCAAACTTCAACAGGGTTTTAGCTCACCTGTTCATTTTCTTGCACCACATGCTTTTTCTTGGTCAGATACTCAAGACAGATTTGGGGACGCCCATTTTTGTCCTATTATCCTGACATTATGGTCTAGCTATATGTGTATCTATTGTTATGACCTGGTGGTTAAGAGGCCACACTGAAATGACCTGGTGGCTAAAACGCAACATGGAATGAGCTCTGAGAAGGTGGTATCTCTACTGACCGCAGTCCCTAATCCTAACAACACAACTAGAAATAGCCGTGGGATGTTCCTGACACTTCCTAGACACCTCGTCACAGCCTAAGATATAACTACCCCTAAAGAAGGAAATAGAAAGCTATCTTGCCTCAGAGAAACCACCAAAAGGAAAGACAGCCCCCCACAAATAGTGACTGTGAAAGGAGAGGGAAATGATGAACACAGAAATGAAATTAGAATTCAGCAAAGGGGAGGCTAATACTAAATTAGATAGACAGAGAGCAAAGGATACTGTGCGGTCAGTATTAAAAACTACAAAATCCATGCAGAGTTTACAAAAATGAACTCCACACCGACTCACGGTGTGGAGGGGCAAATCTGCTTTCCCAGAGCATCCAGCTAGCCTAAATGAGACATAGTGACAAGCTGGACAAAAGAGACAAAATGCAAAGCAATAGAGTCCAAACAAATGGACAAACAAACTAGCAAAACTTATCTTTTGCAGACAAGGACTGGCCATATGAGAAATCCAAGGGAAGAATCAAATCCAACCAAGAACATTGACAGCAGGCATGGACTAAAGCCCATAGCAGGTTTAAATAACAAACCCAGGCAAGGCGATTAGTGAAGGCAGCTGCTACAGCTACCTAACGGAGCAGCAGTTCCACTCGAAACCACCAGAGGGAGCCCAAGGGCAGAGCTCGCAAACATACCATTAGCAACCACAGGAGGGAGCTCCAGAACGGAACTCACAACAATCTATATGCCATACGTATGATGATTATCTATGCATATTAGTGGTCTTGACTTTTGTACTGTATGATAATTATTATTTTTTGTGGAGTGTCATGTTCAGGTTTATAGCACTGTATAGTGGATTATTACCTTGATATCCTCATGTGGGGAAGGGTGTTTTCACCATGTTTTTAAATGATTATAAATTTGTTCATTTGTCTTTGTTAAAATAAAGTTTATATATTTTTCTTTGGCATACAGCAGGTGTGCACGTGTTTATGCAGTGGTCTTTTTTTTCTTGTGTTATCATGCATTTTTCCATGCATTTTGTAGTACTCTGAATCATATGATATCAAAAAACAATATCTTGTGCACCTGATATTTCATTTTCTATTCTACGCTACTGAACATAAAAGTTTGGCTCTGTGTGTGAAATTTGTACACTGATAATGTAGTGGTACTCTGCCACTTGCTATGTGGGTGAAATTTGTGAGCTGCTAATGCAGGGGTACTCTGCCCTATGCTCTGTGCTTGAAATCCATAAGCTGGTTCTGAGGGGGTACTCTATCCCATGCTCTGTGGGTGAAATTTGTAAGCTGCTAATGTAGGGGCACTGTGTCCCATGCTGTGAGTGCAAAATTTGTAAGCTGCTGGGAGTCAGAGATGCTTCCATGGGTCTTCCTCATGCTGTTCACCTTCCATTCGGCACTTTTTCCACCCATTTCAACAATTACACTGACTCCCAGTCCTCATTGTAGGGTCTGCCGGAGAAATGGTCTGATTTCCTATTGACTTCCACAATACTTATTATTCGAAGCAAGCATCCTATCATTAAGAATTGTTCAAGTAACGAGCATCAGAGCATTTTAATGCTTACTAATCCTTAATGAACACTGCAGCCGAACATGTGCCTCATGGTGTAATTTTTCCAGGAACCACTGTGTCAAAGCCCAAGGAAGACCTGGAGGGGCGTGAATAGGAGCCTCACCCAATCCGACCATGGATATGCAGCAGCTAACGACACTGCAGTCAATGGAGAGACTAGAGAAGTGATCCAGGTGCTACTGCAGTACTGACCTTGAGTAGATGGCGGCTGACCACTAGGAATGTGTAGCTGGGCCTGGGAAATGTCCAACAGATGCAAGCAGGCAAAGAAGATGACTGGAACTGCAGGTGCAGACAAGACAATCTGACTTAGAGATGAGCCCTGGTAGGTGCAGCTGGCTCGGCTGCTGATGAGGTGAGCACTGGCTGGTGCAGCTGGCTCAGCTGCCATTGAGGTGAGCATTGACAGGTGCAGCTGGCTCGGCTGCCATGGAGGTGAGCACTGGTGGGTGCAACTGGCTCGGCTGCTGTTAAGGTGGGCACTGGTGTGTGAAGTTGGCTCAGAAACCATTGAGGAGAGCACTGGTGGGTGCAGCGGACTCGGCTACCATTGACAGAAGCACTGACAAGTGCACCAGACTCAGCTACCATTGAAGAAAGCACTGGTGGGTGCAAAGCACTCGGTGTTATGACCTGGTGGTTAGGATCACCCGACCTGATAGTTAAACTCATACAGGACGAGCTCTGGGATGTGGGAGCTCTGCTGACCGCAAGCCCTAATCCTATCACACACACTAAAAATAGCCGTGGAGCGCTCCTGACGCTCCCTAGGCGCCTCGTCACAGCCTCAGAGCTAGCTAGCCCTAGAGATAGAAAATAAAGCCTACCTTGCTTCAGAGAAATTCCCCAAAGGAATAGGCAGCCCCCCACATATAATGACTGTGAGAAAAGATGAAAGTCACAAATGCAGAAATGAAAGAGGTTTCAGCAAAGGGAGGCCAGACTTACTAAATAGACAGAGGATAGGAAAGGAATCTTTGCGGTCAGCACAAAAACCTACAAAAGACCATGCAGAGTGTGCAAAAAAGACCTCCGCACCGACTCACGGTGCGAGGGGGGCCACTCTGCATCCCAGAGCTTCAAGCTAGCAAAACAAAATCAGGATAACCAGCTGGACAAAGAAACAATGAGCAAAAATAACAATAAGGAACTTAGCTTCTGCAGGAGAAGACAGGTCACCAGGCAGATCCAGGAGTGAACTGAACCAATGCTAAAACATTGACAGCTGGCATGGAGTAACGATCTGAGTGGAGTTAAATAGAGAAGCCAACCAAAGGATAAACCACGTCACCTGTGTAAGGAACCTCAGAAGCAGCAGCTTCACTCATAGCCACCAGAGGGAGCCCATAGACAGAACTCGCCGAAGTACCATTCACGACCACAGGAGGGAGTTCGACAACAGAATTCACAACAGTACTCCCCCCTTGAGGAGGGGTCACCGAACCCTCACCAGAGCCCCCAGGCCGATCAGGATGAGCCAAATGAAAGGCACGAACAAGATCGGCAGCATGAACATCAGAGGCAAAAACCCAGGAATTATCTTCCTGACCATAACCCTTCCACTTGACCAGGTACTGGAGTTTCCGTCTCGAAACACGAGAATCCAAAATTTTCTCCACCACATACTCCAACTCCCCCTCGACCAACACCGAGGCAGGAGGATCAACGGAGGGAACCATAGGCGCCGCGTATCTCCGCAACAACGACCTATGGAACACATTATGGATGGCAAAAGAAGCTGGAAGGTCCAAACGAAATGACACAGGATTAAGAACCTCAGAAATCTTATATGGTCCAATGAAACGAGGCTTAAACTTAGGAGAGGAAACCTTCATAGGAACGTGACGAGATGACAACCAAACCAAATCCCCAACACGAAGTCGGGGACCAACACAACGCCGGCGGTTAGCGAAACGTTGAGCCTTCTCCTGGGACAATGTCAAATTGTCCACCACATGAGTCCAAATCTGCTGCAACCTGTCCACCACCGCATCCACACCAGGACAGTCCGAAGGCTCAACCTGCCCTGAAGAGAAACGAGGATGGAAACCAGAATTGCAGAAAAAAGGAGAAACTAAAGTAGCCGAGCTGGCCCGATTATTAAGGGCGAACTCAGCCAAAGGCAAGAAGGACACCCAATCATCCTGATCAGCAGAAACAAAGCATCTCAGATATGTCTCCAAAGTCTGATTAGTTCGTTCGGTTTGGCCATTAGTCTGAGGATGGAAAGCCGAAGAAAAAGACAAATCAATGCCCATCTTAGCGCAAAAGGACCGCCAAAACCTCGAAACAAACTGGGAACCTCTGTCCGAGACGATGTTCTCCGGAATGCCATGCAAACGAACCACATGCTGGAAAAACAATGGCACCAAATCAGAGGAGGAAGGCAGTTTAGATAAGGGTACCAAATGGACCATCTTAGAGAAGCGATCACAAACCACCCAAATGACCGACATCTTTTGAGAAACAGGGAGATCAGAAATAAAATCCATGGAAATATGCGTCCAGGGCCTCTACGGAATCGGCAAGGGCAAAAGCAACCCACTGGCACGAGAACAGCAGGGCTTAGCCCGAGCACAAATCCCACAGGACTGCACAAAAGAACATACATCCCGTGATAAAGAAGGCCACCAAAAAAATCTAGCCACCAAATCTCTGGTACCAAAGATTCCAGGATGACCAGCCAATACTGAACAATGAATCTCCGAGATAACTCTACCAGTCCATCTATCAGGGACAAACAGTTTCTCCGTAGGACAATGGTCAGGTCTATCAGCCTGAAACTTTTGCAGCACACACCGAAAATCAGGGGAAATGGCAGACAAAATTACCCCTTCTTGAAGAATACCCGCCGGCTCAGGAACACCCGGAGAGTCAGGCACAAAACTCCTTGACAGGGCATCAGCCTTCACATTCTTAGATCCCGGAAGGTATGAAACCACAAAATCAAAACGGGAGAAAAAGAGCGACCATCAAGCCTGTCTAGGATTCAACCGTTTGGCAGACTCGAGATAAGTCAAATTCTTGTGATCCGTCAAGACCACCACGCGATGTTTAGCTCCTTCAAGCCAATGTCGCCACTCCTCGAATGCCCACTTCATGGCCAACAACTCCCGATTGCCCACATCATAATTGCGCTCAGCAGGTGAGAATTTTCTAGAAAAGAAGGCGCAGGGTTTCATCACCGAGCCATCAGAACTTCTTTGCGACAAAACAGCCCCTGCTCCAATTTCAGAAGCATCAACCTCCACCTGAAAAGGGAGCGAAACATCTGGCTGGCACAACACAGGGGCAGAAGCAAAATGACGCTTCAACTCCTGAAAAGCCTCTACAGCCGCAGAGGACCAATTTACCACATCAGCACCTTTCTTGGTCAAATCAGTCAACGGTTTAGCAATACTGGAAAAATTAGCGATGAAGCGACGATAAAAATTAGCAAAGCCCAGGAATTTCTGCAAGCTCTTCACAGATGTCGGCTGAGTCCAATCGTAAATGGCCTGAACTTTAACAGGGTCCATCTCGATAGTAGAAGGGGAAAAAATGAAACCCAAAAATGAAACCTTCTGAACTCCAAAGAGACACTTTGACCCCTTCACAAACAAGGAATTCGCACGAAGGACCTGGAACACCATTCTGACCTGCTTCACATGAGACTCCCAATCATCCGAAAAGACCAAAATGTCATCCAAATATACAATCATGAATCTATCCAGGTACTCTCGGAAGATGTCATGCATAAAGGACTGAAACACAGATGGAGCATTAGAAAGCCCGAATGGCATAACCAGGTACTCAAAATGGCCCTCGGGCGTATTAAATGCCGTTTTCCATTCATCACCCTGTTTAATTCGCATAAGATTATACGCACCACGAAGATCTATCTTGGTGAACCAACTAGCCCCCTTAATTCGAGCAAATAAATCAGACAGCAACGGCAAAGGATACTGAAATTTGACTGTGATTTTATTAAGAAGGCGGTAATCAATACAAGGTCTCAAAGAACCATCCTTCTTGGCCACAAAAAAGAACCCTGCTCCCAATGGTGACGACGACGGACGAATATGACCCTTCTCCAAGGATTCCTTTATATAACTCCGCATAGAGGCGTGCTCTGGCACAGATAAATTAAACAGACGGCCCTTAGGAAACTTACTACCAGGAATCAAATTAACAGCACAGTCGCAATCCCTATGAGGAGGTAGGGCACCAGATTTGGGCTCTTCAAATACATCCCGGTAATCTGATAAAAACTCAGGGACTTCAGAAGAAGTGGAAGGCGAAATTGACAGCAATGGAACATCACCAAGTACCCCCTGACAATCCCAAATGGACACAGACATAGATTTCCAATCCAATACTGGATTATGGACCTGTAGCCATGGCAACCCCAAAACGACCACATCATGCAGATTATGCAACACCAAAAAGCGAATATCCTCCTGATGTGCAGGAGCCATGCACATGGTCAATTGAGTCCAGTACTGAGGCTTATTCTTGGCCAAAGGCGTAGCATCAATTCCTCTCAATGGAATAGGATACTGCAAGGGCTCCATGAAAAAACCACAGTGCCTGGCAAACTCCAAGTCCATCAAATTCAGGGCAGCGCCTGAATCCACAAATGCCATTTCAGGATAGGACGACAGAGAGCAAATCAGAGTAATGGACAAAAGAAATTTAGACTGTACCGTACCAATGGTGGCAGACCTAGCGAACCGCTTAGTGCGCTTAGGACAATCGGAGATAGCATGAGTGGATTCACCACAGTAAAAACACAGCCCATTCCGACGTCTGTGTTCTTGCCATTCAGCTCTAGTCAAAGTCCTATCACATTGCATAGGCTCAGGCCTATGCTCAGAGAATACCGCCAGATGGTGCACAGCTTTGCGCTCACGCATGCGCCGATCGATCTGAATGGCCAAGGACATAGACTCATTCAGACCAGCAGGCGTGGGAAATCCCACCATGACATCCTAAAGGGCTTCAGAAAGACCCTTTCTGAAAATTGCCGCCAGGGCACATTCATTCCACTGAGTAAGCACAGACCACTTTCTAAACTTCTGACAGTACACCTCCGCTTCATGTTGACCCTGACACAAAGCCAGCAAGATTTTCTCTGCCTGATCCACTGAATTTGGATCATCATAAAGCAATCCAAGTGCCAGAAAAAACGCATCTACATCTCGCAATGCAGGATCTCCTGGCGCAAGGGAAAATGCCCAGTCTTGAGGGTCACCACGCAACAAAGAAATTATGATTTTTACTTGTTGAACGGGGTCACCAGAGGAGTGGGGTTTCAAAGCTAGAAACAGTTTACAATTATTTTTGAAATTCAAGAATCTAGATCTATCCCCAGAAAATAAATCAGGAATAGGAATTCTAGGCTCTAACATCAGATTCTGAACCACAAAATCTTGAATGTTTTGTACCCTTGCAGTGAGATGATTCACACAAGAGGATAGACCCTGAATGTCCATCTCTACACCTGTGTCCTGAACCACCCAAAGGTCTAGGGGAAAAGAAAGACAAAACACAGTGCAAAGAAAAAAAAATGGTCTCAGAAGTCCTCTTATCCCTCTATTGAGATGCTTTAATACTTTGCGCCAGCTGTACTGTTATGACCTGGTGGTTAGGAGCACCCGACCTGATAGTTAAACTCATACAGGACGAGCTCTGGGATGTGGCAGCTGTGCTGACCGCAAGCCCTAATCCTTTCACACACACTAAAAATAGCCGTGGAGCGCTCCTGACGCTCCCTGGGCGCCTCATCACAGCCTCAGAGCTAGCTGGCCCTAGAGATAGAAAATAAAGCCTACCTTGCCTCAGAGAAAATCCCCAAAGGAATAGGCCGCCCCCACATATAATGACTGTGAGAAAAGATGAAAGTCACAAACGCAGAAATGAAATAGGTTTCAGCAAGGGAGGCCAGACTTACTAAATAGACAGAGGATAGGAAAGGAATCTTTGCGGTCAGCACAAAAACCTACAAAAGACCACGCAGAGTGTGCAAAAAAGACCTCCGCACCGACTCACGGTGCGGGGGGGGGGGCCACTCTGCATCCCAGAGCTTCCAGATTGCAAGACAAAATCAGGATAACCAGCTGGACAAAGAAACAATGAGCAAAAATAACAATAAGGAACTTAGCTTCTGCAGAAGAAGACAGGTCACCAGGCAGATCCAGGAGCGAACTGAACCAATGCTAAAACATTGACAGCTGGCATGGAGTAACGATCTGAGTGGAGTTAAATAAATGTCTTTTTTTCAAGACACAGAAATTTCTCCAGGAGGATAGCGGCATGGCTGTTCTCCCTGGGCTCCCAGGACCTCTCCTCAGGACCACACCCTTTCCAATCCATAAGAAAGAAGGTCTTTCCCATTACCTTCTTGGTGGCCAAAATGTTCTCTACCTCAAAAAGCGTCCTCAGCCCTGACAGAAGTCGGAGTGGCACCAGGAACCTTAAAGAAAGAACTGAGGACAACAGGTTTGAGAAGAGACACATGGAAGGAATTGGGAATTCTCAAGGAGGCTGGGAGTTTGAGTTTGTAGGCTACAGGATTAATCTGTTTCAACACCTCAAAAGGATCAATGAAGAGAGGACCCAATTTATAGCATGGTATCTGGAGGCAGATACAGGAGGGCTGCCACTAGGAATGTTGGGGCTCCATACTGGCAAAATTTTTGGGGCCCCTTGAGACTTTTCCCAGGCTCCACCCCTCGAACTGTCCACACTCCCACCACTCTCTCTTGGAAAAACTCCACTTCTCACCAATCACACATTAACAGTTCCCATCACCAGATCACACATATAGCCAGCAGCTTTTGTTTTGGCCAAAAGTTTTTTTAAGCCGCCACAACAAGCTAGACTCTTTTGGCCATGCCCTACTCTACTCTATCCTATTAAACATTTTTTAGACAGGAGAAAAATACGGAGCATTGATGAAAAAATATCTCAAATGTTTATTTAATAAATAGTATCCAATAAAACATGAAGTTTAACATCATTATCATCATGCAGTAACAAAAAAAGATAGAGTGCCTATAAATGCTAAGACCCTCTTCTCCAAAATACCCACAGATAGTGCCCCCACTATGGAGAGTGACAAAGAACATTGTTGTCTGGCCAGCCAATAAATACGAGCGAGAGGCATTTCGCCAACTTCGGGACCCTAATACATATCTCAAGTTGTCCTTCAATCCGATGGTCACTTACTTGCAGGAGCAGGAGCGGATTCTTGTAAGAGCTTTTGAAGGAGGGATTATACCCAAAAATGTCTTTGACGGTTTGATGGTCCGGTCTCCCAGGGTTCCAACCTTTTATTTGTTACCAAAAGTCCACAAGGATCCCCTCGAGCCCCCGGGACGTCCAATTGTATCTGGGATCGGGGGTCTATGTGACCATGTGTGTCAATTTATAGACTTTTACCTAAAACCCCTGGTCGAAACCTTACCTTCGTACATTCGTGACACAACGGACGTCCTGGCACGGGTCGACGGCATCCTTGTGGACAGTACAACCCTTCTCGTCACTGCTGATGTGGAGGGTCTGTACACGTGCATTGAACATTTTCGGGTGATTGAGGCGGTTTGCTTCTTCCTGGGGCCCTCCGGCCTGGATGGCCCTATTCATGGACTAATCCTCGAGCTGTTGCACTACATCCTTACCCACAACTTTTTTGTCTTTAAAGACCTTTTTTTATTTACAGAAGCGCGGCACGGCCATGGGCGCGGCCTGCGCGCCCTCGTACGTCAATCTCTTCCTGGGGCACTGGGAGAGATCTTTAGTTGGTGATGAGGGCCCACCGGCCGCCTCCCATGTGCTGTGCTGGCATTGCTTCATCGATGATATTCTTTTTTTGTGGGACGGAACCATCCACCAGCTCGAGGATTTTTTGGGTACTTTAAATGATAACATTTCAAACATCAGACTCACATATACATATATTGATGTTACGGTCGACTTCCTGGACATCCGCCTGGAGGTTGATACTCATCG
The DNA here is from genome assembly GCF_032444005.1 of Ranitomeya imitator. Classification (NCBI taxonomy): domain Eukaryota; kingdom Metazoa; phylum Chordata; class Amphibia; order Anura; family Dendrobatidae; genus Ranitomeya; species Ranitomeya imitator. The sequence goes on from NC_091282.1 coordinate 1,111,149,995, forward strand.
GCGTATCCAGGCAGATGTCTTCAGGAAGTCGATCTCTGTTAATTCTTTATTACATGCCTCATCGGCACATGACCCGTCCACGATTAGGGCCGTCCCGGTTGGACAGTTCCTCAGGATGCGGCAAATTTGTTCCTCCGAATCCAAGTTCGAGGCACAAGCCTCGGACTTGAGAAGTCATTTTCTGGCCCGGGGATATAGTCGGAGATCTGTTAAGTATGGTTATGACCGAGCCAGAAAAACCCCACACGAGACTTTGTTACATCCTCCCAGTGGACAGACCAATTGGGGTGGAACGGGCTCCATCCGTTTAATTTCGACTTATAATCACAAGTGGAATAACATGCGCTCCATCCTGACTAAACATTGGTCCATCCTTGGGACTGAGCCATCCCTGGCGGCCTCCCTTGGCTCTTTTCCGCAGATGACCTCTAGGAGGTGTAAAAATCTAAATGATTTATTGGTGCGTAGTCACTACGTTCCCACCCTAAGAAACCCATTTGGTACCAAAGGCCCCATTAGGGGATGCTTCTCATGCGGGCACTGTCTTGCCTGCACCAATGTCCTGTGCTGCTCTAGTTTCACTTCCACTGATGGAACTAAAGAATTCCAAATCAAACAACGGATCTCGTGTAGCACAACCAAGGTAATCTACTATGCTACATGCCCCTGCCCTTTGGTGTATGTGGGGCTAACTACTCGGGAACTTAGAGTCTGAGTCCGAGAGCACGTGCGGGACATTGGTGCGGCCAGGACAGTGTCCGACACTTCGGATCTCAAATCAATCCCCCGTCACTTTAGGTCGCATCATAAATGTAATGTGAAACTTCTTAGGGTGAGGGGGATTGATGCCTTACATATGGGGATCCGTGGTGGGGACAACAAAAAGCTATTAACATGAATAGAAACAAAATGAATCGTGCAGCTCGACACTATGTCACCAAATGGTTTGAACGAAGCACTCAGCTTCGCTCCTTATCTATGAGTAGTCTCTTATCCCTGTGCTCCGTCATTGTTCTTGGAACTTTTTATATAAATGCACCTTCTGTTTCCCATCAAAATAAAACCCCTTCCTTCCCCTTTTCCCCTTGCTTTTTCCCCCTTTCTGGCGTCTGCCGGTTTGGTGTTGCTTTTAGTTTACTGTGTTTTTAATTTTATGCCTTTTTCTTGCATTGTCAGTAATTTTATTAGATCTGGTGCCCAAGGCTCCTTCTAAGAATATGCTCTCTGGCCCTGCCATACATTTTCTGACTGACGCCACCTCAACCCCGGGGGGGATCCAAGTTAAATCTTATGGACAAGAAGTGCAAATCCTTCCTTGGTCTATCAAGACGGACATCTATGGTCACTTAAATGGATGAAATAATCCTCCTTTGAAAATTGGACTTGCTGTACAACGATATGATTGATTATTTACATTATGTCCTGTCTTGATGTTGTTATGTAGAAATACCTGCACTGGGACTCCTTTCTGATTTTCTTTTGGGGGGGTGGCACGGCTTAACTTTATTTCTTTAGGGTGGCCGTGCGCGTCGCGCTGCGATCCGCCATGCCCTGGTGTGGACCGGCATCTATTTGTCCCGCACGCACACTCTGGGAGCTTTTCCTGCTCCCCGCGCGTGCGCGCTTGGCTTGATGCCGTGTTCCACGGCTGGGACCTGTCGGACGCAGTGCACATGCGCCGACAGTGCTGCCGTGATTGGCCGCAATTGGTCATGTGACTGGGGTCAGGGGCTACTTGAAGGTCCTGGAAGGCACAGATAGAGTATCCCCCTGAGGAAGCGGTGGCCACTCTGCCCCCACTTTTGGTAAGCCCGATCTCTTCATTAACTCTTTATTTAGCAGCGCTATTTAACCCTACTGAGGGACGCTGATTTTGGGACATGGGCATTTGTTACTAAGCCATGCCGATTGTGGCTTGTCCATCATAGAGCGCCTGCTCTTATGTGACCCTTCCCCTCCAACCCTACTGAGGGACGCTGATTTTGGGATATGGGCATCTGTTACTGAGCTGTGCCGCTTGTGGCGTGTCTATCATAGGGCGCCTGTTCTTATGTGATCCTTCCCTTCTCCTTAAATAAATAGGGGCTCTTTGTCACTCTCCGTAGTGGGGGCACTATCTGTGGGTACTTTGGGGAAGAGGGTCTCAGCATTTATAGGCACTCTATCTTTGTATGCTACTGCATGATGATAATGATGTTAAACTTCACGTTTTATTGGATACTATCTATATATATAATTGTCTAAGGGTTTTTCCGTCTGTCTGTCTGTCCTGGAAATCCCGTGTCTCGGATTGGTCGAGGCCGCCAGGCCTCAACCAATCAGCGACGGGCACAGCGACGATGATGTCATAAAGGACGTAGACATCCCGCGTCTCTGATTGGTCGAGGCCGCCAGGATGTAGAAATCCCACATTTCTGATTCAACGACGGGCACAGTATCGACGTAGATGTCATAATGGTTGCCATGGCGACGATGATGTCATAAAGGTTGCGTCGACCAATCAGCGACAAGCACAGTCTGCCGCGAATTCTGGAATCATCATTGTCCATATACTACGGGGATATGCATATTCTAGAATACCCGATGCGTTAGAATCGGGCCACAATCTAGTCTATATATATAATTGTCTAAGGGTTTCTCCGTCTGTCTGTCTGTCTGTTTGTCTGTCCTGGAAATCCTGCGTCTCTGATTGGTCGAGGCGGCCAGGCCTCGACCAATCAGCGACCGGCTCAGCTGTTGTGAATTCTGTGGCTGAATTCACTCCTGTGGTCACAAGTGGTACTGCAGCTTCTGAGCTTCCTCCCTCAGGTGTTCTGGTGAGCTCGTTGGCTGCCTTGTTATTTAACTCCACCTGATTCTGTCTTCCTTGCTCCTTGTCAATGTTCCAGTGTTGGACCTGAGCTTCTGGATCTTTCCTGTGGCCTGCTGCTCTGCTTAGATAAGTGCTTCTTTGCTTTTGTTGCTACTTTTTCTGTCCAGCTTGTCTATTCGTTTTTGCTGGAAGCTCTGAGACGCAAAGGGTGCACCGCCGTGCCGTTAGTTCGGCACGGTGGGTCTTTTTGCCCCCTTTGCGTGGTTTTTTGCTTTAGGGTTTTTTGTAGACTGTAAAGTTCTCTTTGCTATCCTCGCTCTGTCTAGAATATCGGGCCTCACTTTGCTGAATCTATTTCATCCCTACGTTTGTCTTTTCATCTTGCTAACAGTCATTATATGTGGGGGGCTGCCTTTTCCTTTGGGGTATTTCTCTGAGGCAAGTCAGACTTGTTTTTCTATCTTCAGGCTAGTCAGCTCCTCAGGCTGTGCTGAGTTGCATAGGTAGTGACAGGCGCAATCCACAGCTGCCTTTAGTTGTGTTTAGGATAGGTTCAGGTATTGCGGTCTACAGAGATTCCACGTCTCAGAGCTCGTTCTATTGTTTTTGGGTTATTCTCAGATCACTGCATGTGCTCTGATTGCTGGCACACTGTGTCCCTGGATTGCCTTCATAACAGTACAAGGAGCCAACACTAATGATTCTCAATAGAGGGAAAAAAGAAGTTCTGACATCATTTTTTTTCTCTGCTCTGTGTTCAGTCTTTTTTTTCCCCTAGACATTTGGGTGTTTCAGGACACAGGTGTGGACATGGATATTCAGGGTCTGTGCTCTTCAATGGATAATCTTCTTACAAATGTACAAAGGATTCAAGATACTATTGATCAGAAATCTATGTTAGAACCAAGAATTCCTATTCCTGATTTGTTTTTTGGTGATAGAACTAAGTTTCTTAATTTCAAAAATAATTGTAAGCTATTTCTGGCCTTGAAACCTCATTCTTCTGGTAATCCTATTCAACAGGTTTTGATTATTATTTCTTTTTTGCGCGGCGACCCTCAGGACTGGGCATTTTCTCTTGCGCCAGGAGACCCTGCATTGAGTAATGTCGATGCGTTTTTCCTGGCGCTCGGATTGCTTTACGATGAGCCTAATTCAGTGGATCAGGCTGAGAAAAAATTGCTGGCTATGTGCCAGGGTCAGGATGATATAGAAGTATATTGTCAGAAATTTAGGAAGTGGTCAATACTCACTCTGTGGAATGAATCTGCGCTGGCAGCTATGTTCAGAAAGGGTCTCTCTGAGGCTCTTAAGGATGTCATGGTGGGTTTTCCTATGCCTGCTGGTTTGAATGAGTCTATGTCTTTGGCCATTCAGATCGGTCGACGCTTGCGCGAGCGTAAATCTGTGCACCATTTGGCGGTATTATCTAAGATTAAACCTGAGCCTATGCAGTGCGATAGGACTATGACCAGAGTTGAACGGCAAGAACACAGACGTCTGAATGGTCTGTGTTTCTACTGTGGTGATTCCACTCATGCTATTTCTGATTGTCCTAAGCGCACTAAGCGGTTCGATAGGTCTGCCGTCATTGGTACTGTACAATCCAAATTCCTTCTGTCCATTACCTTGATATGCTCTTTGTCATCGTATTCTGTCATGGCGTTTGTGGATTCAGGCGCTGCTCTGAATCTGATGGATTTGGATTATGCTAAACGTTGTGGGTTTTTCTTGGAGCCTTTGCGGTGTCCTATTCCGTTGAGAGGAATTGATGCTACACCTTTGGCCAAGAATAAACCTCAGTACTGGACCCAGCTGACCATGTGCATGGCTCCTCACATCACATCAGGAAGTTATTCGCTTTCTGGTGCTACATAATCTGCATGATGTGGTCGTGTTGGGGTTGCCATGGCTGCAAACCCATAATCCAGTATTGGATTGGAACTCTATGTCGGTATCCAGCTGGGGTTGTCAGGGGGTACATGGTGATGTTCCATTTTTGTCTATTTCGTCATCCACTCCTTCTGAGGTCCCAGAGTTCTTGTCTGATTATCAGGATGTATTTGAAGAGCCCAAGTCCGATGCCCTACCTCCGCATAGGGATTGTGATTGTGCTATCAATTTGATTCCTGGTAGTAAATTCCCTAAAGGTCGATTATTTAATTTATCCGTGCCTGAACACGCCGCTATGCGCAGTTATGTGAAGGAATCCCTGGAGAAGGGACATATTCGCCCATCGTCATCACCACTGGGAGCAGGGTTCTTTTTTGTAGCCAAGAAGGATGGTTCGCTGAGACCATGTATTGATTACCGCCTTCTTAATAAGATCACTGTTAAATTTCAGTATCCCTTGCCATTGTTATCTGACTTGTTTGCTCGGATTAAGGGGGCTAGTTGGTTCACTAAGCTAGATCTTCGTGGTGCGTATAATCTGGTGAGAATCAGGCAAGGAGATGAATGGAAAACTGCATTTAATACGCCCGAGGGTCATTTTGAGTATCTAGTGATGCCGATCGGACTTGCCAATGCTCCATCTGTGTTTCAGTCTTTTATGCATGACATCTTCCGTGAGTATCTGGATAAATTCCTGATTGTTTACTTGGATGACATTTTGATCTTCTCAGATGATTGGGACTCTCATGTGAAGCAGGTCAGAATGGTTTTTCAGGTCCTGCGTGCTAATTCTTTGTTTGTGAAGGGATCAAAGTGTCTCTTCGGGGTGCAGAAAGTTTCATATTTGGGGTTCATCTTTTCCCCTTCTACTATCGAGATGGATCCGGTTAAGGTCCTAGCCATCCAGGATTGGACTCAGCCGACATCTCTGAAAAGTCTGCAAAAATTCCTGGGCTTTGCTAATTTTTATCGTCGCTTCATCTGTAATTTTTCTAGCATTGCCAAACCATTGACCGATTTGACCAAGAAGGGTGCTGATTTGGTTAATTGGTCTTCTGCTGCTGTGGAAGCTTTTCAGGAGTTGAAGCATCGTTTTTGTTCTGCCCCTGTGTTGTGTCAACCAGATGTTTCTCTTCCGTTCCAGGTCGAGGTTGATGCTTCTGAGATTGGAGCAGGGGCGGTTTTGTCACAGAGAGGTTCTGGTTGCTCAGTGTTGAAACCATGTGCTTTCTTTTCCAGGAAGTTTTCGGCTGCTGAGCGTAATTATGATGTGGGCAACCGAGAGTTGCTGGCCATGAAGTGGGCATTCGAGGAATGGCGTCATTGGCTTGAAGGAGCTAAGCATCGCGTGGTGGTATTGACTGATCATAAGAACCTTACTTATCTCGAGTCTGCCAAGCGCTTGAATCCTAGACAGGCCCGTTGGTCGTTATTTTTTGCCCGCTTCGATTTTGTGATTTCGTACCTTCCGGGCTCTAAAAATGTGAAGGCGGATGCTCTGTCTAGGAGTTTTGTGCCCGACTCTCCGGGTTCATCTGAGCCGGCGAGTATCCTCAAGGAAGGAGTCATTGTGTCTGCCATCTCCCCTGATTTGCGGCGAGTGTTGCAAAAATTTCAGGCGAATAAACCTGATCGTTGTCCGGCGGAGAAACTGTTCGTCCCTGATAGGTGGACTACTAAAGTTATCTCTGAACTTCATTGTTCGTTGTTGGCTGGTCATCCTGGAATATTTGGTACCAGAGAGTTAGTGGCTAGATCCTTTTGGTGGCCATCTCTGTCACGGGATGTACGTACTTTTGTGCAGTCCTGTGGGATTTGTGCTAGGGCTAAGCCCTGCTGTTCACGTGCCAGTGGGTTGCTTTTGCCCTTGCCGGTCCCAAAGAGGCCTTGGACACATATTTCGATGGATTTCATTTCTGACCTTCCCGTTTCTCAAAAGATGTCAGTCATTTGGGTGGTCTGTGATCGCTTTTCTAAAATGGTCCATCTGGTGCCCTTCGTTAAATTGCCTTCCTCCTCTGATTTGGTGCCTTTGTTCTTCCAGCATGTGGTTCGTTTGCATGGCATTCCTGAGAATATTGTTTCTGACAGAGGTTCCCAGTTTGTTTCGAGGTTTTGGCGAGCCTTTTGTGGTAGGATGGGCATTGACCTGTCTTTTTCCTCGGCTTTCCATCCTCAGACTAATGGCCAGACCGAACGAACCAATCAGACCTTGGAGACATATCTGAGATGTTTTGTTTCTGCAGACCAGGATGATTGGGTGTCCTTTTTGCCGTTGGCTGAGTTCGCCCTTAATAATCGGGCCAGCTCGGCTACCTTGGTCTCTCCATTTTTCTGCAATTCTGGGTTCCATCCTCGTTTCTCTTCAGGACAGGTTGAGTCTTCGGACTGTCCTGGTGTGGATTCTGTGGTGGACAGGTTGCAGCAGATCTGGACTCAGGTAGTGGACAATTTGACCTTGTCCCAGGAGAAGGCTCAACTTTTCGCAGACGCCGTGTGGGTCCCCGACTTCGTGTTGGGGATCTGGTTTGGTTATCTTCTCGTCATATTCCTATGAAGGTTTCCTCTCCTAAATTTAAACCTCGTTTTATTGGTCCGTATAGGATTTCTGAGATTCTCAATCCTGTGTCTTTTCGTCTGACCCTCCCAGACTCCTTTTCCATACATAATGTATTCCATAGGTCGTTGTTGCGGAGATACGTGGCACCTATGGTTCCATCTGTTGAGCCTCCTGCCCCAGTTTTGGTGGGGGGGGAATTGGAGTATATTGTGGAGAAAATTTTGGATTCTCGTGTTTCTAGACGGAAACTCCAGTATTTGGTTAAATTGGAGGGTTATGCTCAGGAAGATAATTCCTGGGTTTTTGCCTCTGATGTCCATGCTCCAACTATTGTTCGTGCCTTTCAAGTGGCTCATCCTGGTCGGCCTGGGGGCTCTGGTGAGGGTTCGGTGACCCCTCCTCAAGGGGGGGGTACTGTTGTGAATTCTGTGGCTGAATTCACTCCTGTGGTCACAAGTGGTACTGCAGCTTCTGAGCTTCCTCCCTCAGGTGTTCTGGTGAGCTCGTTGGCTGCTTTGTTATTTAACTCCACCTGATTCTGTCTTCCTTGCTCCTTGTCAATGTTCCAGTGTTGGACCTGAGCTTCTGGATCTTTCCTGTGGCCTGCTGCTCTGCTTAGATAAGTGCTTCTTTGCTTTTGTTGCTACTTTTTCTGTCCAGCTTGTCTATTCGTTTTTGCTGGAAGCTCTGAGACGCAAAGGGTGCACCGCCGTGCCGTTAGTTCGGCACGGTGGGTCTTTTTGCCCCCTTTGCGTGGTTTTTTGCTTTAGGGTTTTTTGTAGACTGCAAAGTTCTCTTTGCTATCCTCGCTCTGTCTAGAATATCGGGCCTCACTTTGCTGAATCTATTTCATCCCTACGTTTGTCTTTTCATCTTGCTAACAGTCATTATATGTGGGGGGCTGCCTTTTCCTTTGGGGTATTTCTCTGAGGCAAGTCAGACTTGTTTTTCTATCTTCAGGCTAGTCAGCTCCTCAGGCTGTGCCGAGTTGCATAGGTAGTGACAGGCGCAATCCACAGCTGCCTTTAGTTGTGTTTAGGATAGGTTCAGGTATTGCGGTCTACAGAGATTCCACATCTCAGAGCTCATTCTATTGTTTTTGGGTTATTCTCAGATCACTGCATGTGCTCCGATTGCTGGCACACTGTGTCCCTGGATTGCCTTCATAACACTCAGCATGGCGACGATGATGTCATAAAGGTTGCCTCGACCAATCAGCGACGGGCACAGTCTTCCGCGAATTCGCCTCGACCAATCAGCGACGGGCACAGTATTGAAGTAGATGTCATAATGGTTGCCATGGCGACGATGATGTCATAAAGGTTACCTCGACCAATCAGCGACGGGCACAGTCTGCCGCGAATTCTGGAATCATCATTGTCCATATACTGCGGGGACATGCATATTCTAGAATACCCGATGCGTTAGAATCGGGCCACAATCTAGTTTATTAAATAAACATTTGTGATATTTTTTCATCAATGCTCTGTATTTTTCTCCTGTCTAAAAATATGGCATTTGGAGCTGATTTAGTGAGTGTCTGGGTGTTAGGCAGATTTTGCCACACCTCGTATCTCACAACATGTATTTGGGGTTGTTATTACCTATTAAACATTTGTTGAAATATCCAATACAATTTAGGTATATTTTTATTTATTTTTCAATTTTTAAAATGACCAATAATATCACATACAGGGGACAAATACCACTGCAACATGACCAGACACAAAGTGACCTATAATACCACATACAATGAACAAATACTGCAACGCCCTGTAAAGACCACATATTACTACCACAGTGACCAAAAAATATCACATATTAGGGACAAACACTACCGCACCACATCCAGACCACATATTACCACCATATGGTGACTAATAATACCACATACAAGGAACAAATACCACCAAACCATGACCAGACCACATATTACCACCACATAGTGACCAAATAATAGTACATACAAGGAACAAATACCGCCACACCATGGCCAGAAAACATATTATTATCACATAGTAACCTATAATACCACATAGATGGAACAAATACAGCCACACCATGTCCAGACCAAATATTACCACCACAGTGACCAAATAATATCACATACAAGGGACAAATATCACTGTACCATGTCCAGAGTGACCACATATTACCACCACATGGTGACTAATAATACCACATACAAGGAACAAATGCAGCCACACCATGACCAGACCACATATTACCACCACATAGTGACTGAATACTACAATATTGATCAGTAATAAAAAAAACATAATACTAATATTACCATAAGTGCCATTATACACAGGAGCTCTGTATATAGTGTCAGTGTACAGGTAATACGGTGATCACTGGTAACATTATACACAGGAGCTCTGTCTATAGTGTACAGGAAATACAGTGATCACTGGTGACATTGTACACAGAACCACTGTATATAGTATACAGTGTATAGTGTCAGTGAACAGGTAACAAACTAACTCACCAGTAACATCTCTAGGTGAAGTTCTTCATCTTCGCTTTTCATCATCATCCTGCTCTGACTTCCATCACTTCATCCAGCCAGGGCTCGTCTCTGCTGGGAATAACACAGTTATCTAGAGCACCGCTTCCAGAACACATTACTTATTTGTTTCCCAAATTCTAAACTACACTAGATGAAGAAAAAAAGGTGACAGTGTTGCTCTGCACAGTAACAGGACTGCCCCCATTTAAAACAGTATCCTCAACAAATAAAATAAATACATCACTGCAGTAATAATATACTTTAATTAGCCCCTATGGTAATAATATTCCTCATCCTGGCCCCTGTGTGTCTCATTCCTGGCTCCAGCCATATGTTCTCCCATTCTGGCCCCATATGTTCTCCCATCCTGCCCCATCTGTCCCATGATCCTGCCCCATCTATCCCATGATCCTGCCCCATCTGTCCCATGATCCTGCCCCATCTGTCTTCATCCTGCCCCATTTGTCTCCATCCTACCCCATAATCCTGCACCATGCTTCCATCCTGCCCCATATTCCTGCCCCATCTGTCTCCATCCTGCACCATGTCTCCATCCTGCCCCTCATGTCCCCATCCTGCCCCATATTCCTGCCCCATCTGTCTCCATCCTGCACCATGTCTCCATCCTGCCCCTCATGTCCCCATCCTGCCCCATATTCCTGCCCCATCTGTCTCCATCCTGCACATGTCTCCATCCTGCCCGTGTCTCCATCCTGCCTCCTGTGTCTCCAGCCTGCCCCCTTTGTCTCCATCCTGCCCCTGTGTCTCCATTCTGCCCCGTGTCTCTATCCTGCCCCTGTGTCTCTATCCTTCCCCCTGTCTCTATTCTGCTCGTTGTCTCCCATCCTGCCTCCGTGTCTCCATTCTGCCCCTGTCTCCCATCCTGCCTCGGTGTCTCCCATCCTGCCTCCGTGTCTCCAGCCTGTCGCCATGTCTCCCAGCATTCTCCTTATTTCCTAATCCTGCCCCCTGTCTTCATTCTGCCCCTTGTTTCCATTTTGTTCTTTGTCTACATCCTGCCCCATAGTCCTTCCCCATCTGTCTCCATCCTGCACCATGTCTACATCCTGTCCCCTGTGTCTCCATTCTGCCCCGTGTCTCGATTCTTCCCCCGTATCTCCATTCTGCCCCGTGCAGGATGGAGATACGTGGTCCATGTGTCTCCATCCTGCTGGTGAAACATATTGCGGCTTGCCGCTTTCAATAAAAAAAACCTTTCTCCTTACCTGGCCGCGCTCCTGCGGCGATGATCCCTCTAGGCGTTTCAAGCGCGCACTCGCCGTTGAATGGCAATGACATCAGACGTGATTGCTGACGTTAGCTGCTAGCCTCCGATTGGCTGGCAACTTTAACTATTGCTGTGCAGGCCCGCACTACAATAGAGTAAGTGAACATGCATTTCGGACACAGGTTCAGTTAAAGCACCGGCAGAATCGCCACTGGGGCCCAAACAGCAGATACTTAGATGATTGCCAGACCTTATCTCCAGGACAAAACAGAGTTGAGTCCAGACGTCTCTTATCCACATGTCTTTTAATCCGTTTGGAGGATCTCACCAAGGACACTTTGGTGTCTTCCCAGATTTCATAAAGTTCCTAATGAGGGAATTGACAGCAGGAATATCAGAGGTGGCAACCACAGGGAACAGCACTTTGGGGTGTTGACCGTAGACCCCAAAAAATGGAGATTTGGCCGAAGACTCGCTTTTGTGGTTATTGTAAGAGAATTCAGCTAAAGGCAGGAGCTCTTCCCAGTCACTGTGGTGAGCATTGACAAAATGCCAGATAAAATAAGTCAGGATATGATTGCCTTGTTCCACTTGGCCATTGGACTGAGGAAGGTAGGAAGATGAGAAATCCAAAGTAACATCCAGTAGCTTACAGGTGGCCCTTCAGAAACGATAGGTAAACTGGACACCTATACCGGAGACTATGTGAAGCGGTAGACCATGGAGATGAAAAATCTGAAGAATGAATTCTTTTGCCAGTACTGGCACAGATGGAAGACAGGATAGCAGGATGAAATTAGCCATCTTGAAGAAATGATCCACTACCACCCAAATGATGGTACATCCAGCTGACACTGGCAGATCCGTGATGAAAACCATGGAGATATGCTGCCAGGGAGCAGACAGCACAGTCAAGGGAAGCAACCGACCAGTCGGAAGCTGCTTGTGAGTTTTACTTCAGGCACACAAAATTTGTAACATCTTTGCGCAGTGTTGGCCACCATTAGTGTCGAGCGTAAAGGAGAGTTGTCTTCTTCTGTCTTTCATGGCCTGCTACCTTAGAGGAATGTCCCCAGAGAAGAATCCACTTCCTGTCTGGTTCAGCCACGTATGTCTTTCCGGCAGGTAGATGGAATATGTCTAGCGGAGTGACTGATTATTTTGGAGGGCTCGATGATATGTTTTGGCTCCTCCTCCTGGTTGGAGGCCTGGAAGAACCAGGAGAGCATGTCCACCTTAATGTTTTTATCAACTGGCCGAAAGTGAAGCGAGCGAAGAACAAAGATGACCTGTCTTGACGGGGGTTAAGCCACTGAGCAGAATGCAGATAGGCCGGATTCTTGTGGTCAGTGTACATTACCACAGGGTGCAATGCTCCTTCCAGCAAGCACCACCACTCTTCCAGAGCCATCTTAATCGCAAGCAGTTCTCTATCACCAATAGAGTAATTATGCTCTGGTGCCGAGAAGAGTTTAGAAAAAAAGCCGCAGTACACCATGCGACTGGATGAAGACTTCTGAGTGAGAATGGCTCCTGCTCTTGGGGAAGATGCATCCACCTCTAGGAACAATTGCTTGTTATGTTTTGGGCGATGCAACACCAGAGCTGAAGAGAATGCCTGCTTGAGGGATACAAAGGCATTTTCTGCTTCAGGAGTCCTTTGCGGGTCAAGGCAGAAATAGGAGCAGTCTGGGAAGAAAAATGCTAAAAAAATTGGCAATAATTTGAAAACCCGAGAAACCTCTGGATAGCCTTTAGACCATCTGGATGGGGCCACTTCATGACGTCGGATACCTTTTTAGGATCGATCTTCATACTGGCCTCAGAAATGATGTATCCCAGAAACGGAAGGGAGGACTGTCCGAAGACACACTTTTCATATTTGGCATAGAGACGGTTAGTTCTTTTTCTTAGTAAAACCTGGTATACTACTATACACGTACAGAGAAGGTCACGAAAGATTTCGTTCACCAGTTCTTGGAAGACGGCTGGGGCATTAAAGAGACCAAACGGCATAAAGAGATACTCGTAATGGCCATCGTGGGTGTTGAAAGCAATCTTCCATTCGTATCAATGGTGAATACAAACCAGGTTTATGCCCCTCGTAGGTCAAGCTAAGTGAAGACTCTGGAACCCTTCAGGTGATCAAACAGCACAGAGATCAAAGGCAGGGGGTACTTATTTTTTTACGGTGATTGGGTTAAAGCCCTTGTAGTCAATGTAGGGTTGCAGAGAGCCGTCCTTCACAAAGAAAAACCTAGCTCCGGCCAGAGATGAGGATTTCCAGATAAATCCGCTAGCGAAGTTCTATTCTATTTACTTGGACATAGCACAAGTCTCAGCCTGGTGGAGTTGACGTACTTGGCAGTAGGTCAATCGGACAGTCATACGGCCTATGAGGTGGCAAGGTCTCAGCCTCCTTTTTGTCAAAGACATGCACATACATCCAATATGCCGTGGGCAGACAAGGCAATTTAGCAGGAGAAGTAGGAGATCAGACAGGACAAGTGGGAGCAGGGAACATATCATGACATCCTGAGCCCCAACGAAGTATTTCCCCAGACCTCCATTCCAGAACGGGTTCATGTTTTTTGCAGCCACAGGAGAACTAGAAGTAGAGGATGAGAAAGACCAGACAGCACATGAAGAGATATTTTCTCTGATGCAGCATCTCCACCTGTAGCTCCATGGGCTCCATGATGCAACTGGATGGTCTCAGGAAGAGGCTTTCCATCCACAGAAGAAATTACCAACAGATCCGGAAGACGTAGGACCGGAATCTTATGCCACTCAACCACAGCCTGAACAAAGTTACTCACGGAACCAGAGTCCAGGAGGGCCAATTCAACAAAAGACCCTTTGCGCAGGAGACAGACACAGTCAGGGTCAATGTTGGAGAGCCAAAAACACATCTGCTACTTGCATATTGAACAAGTCTGTAGAAACCTGTTCACACCACCAAAGAACTTGAAGACACAACAACGCACAGAGAGGTCAAAAATACTCTGTTGTAAAAAAAGCCACAGTAAATAAGCAAGTGCTTGTCAAAAAATGAAAAAAGACAGGGTATTTAGTTAATAAGTTTTTTTGCAAAAAAATGCATGTTCAGCTGCTCCACCAATCGCCAAGGTATACCCATAATAGAGCAGTCCTATCTAATGTATATAATCCCTATCTGATGTAATTAAAAACCTGATCATCTGTATCTATTCAATGTTGGAGAGGTAGAATTCTTGACCAGGGTAGCCTCTCCTACCGACCCTAGGCACTGGTGTTTCCCGGTCTCTTGGGGCAGGAAAGAATAAGGAGTTCAAAGCTGCCAAAGTAATAGCATGTCCCTTCAGCTGAAAGAACCTCTTGATGTCACTTGGATGGATTCACCGGTTCAACCTGCATAGGTTCAAGTGAAGAAGTCATGGAACTTGCTTAATGATTGGTCATTGAAAGGCGGGAGCGAGGCATACTGAACGTCTCTTGCGGTTCACCTCTTTGGTCCATTCCTGGAACCTAATTTCAATTCGGTTTGCGAATAGAGATGAGCGTATATTTCAATGTTCGGTTAGGCTCACAATCAATGAATTTACAATATTCACTGATTTAATCGTCGATTAAATCACTGAATATAGAAGAACATAAACAGTACAAAAGCCGGTGTTTTCCAAGCTGTGAGACAGCATGGGAAACACCTGCGTAGCACTTCTGATCGGTGGTGAAATCATCAGCACTGGTCAGAGATCCGCAATTACCACACTGTCAGAAGACAGCATGAGCCTGCAGCTGTGATCGAAGGTAAAAAATTTACCTCCAGTCACTGTTGTCAGCTGATTGGACCACAGCTAACACTTGCTGCCGCTAATAACAGTGAGAGCAGGAGGGCTGGATGGGAGAATTCATCAGCCGCTTCTGCACTGTAAATAAATAATAAAAAAAAAACAGCAGAGCGGACCCAAACCCCATTCATGTGAATGGGGAGCCCGACATTACAGTTTTACAGTGTTAGACAAGCTGTAACGTTCATGACAGCATGGCAAACACTACTTCTGATCTGCAGTTCCCCCGCTGTCCGAAGCCAGCGAGAGCACTCAGTTGTGATCGGAGGTAAAACGTTTACCTCTGGTCATTGGTATCAGCTGATGGGGCAGCAGCTCTCATCATCTGACACCTGCTGCCATTAATGAAAGTGAGAGCAGGAGCGGATTATGGGAGCATTCATTCTCCGGCTCTTGCACTTTAAATAAATAATTTAAAAAAAAACATGTGTGGGTTGCCCCCTTTTTGATAACCAGCTAGGCAAAACTCACAGCTGGAGGCTGCAATGCTCAGCTGTCAGCTTCAGCAAGGCTAGTTATCAAGAATAGAGGGGTCGCCAACCTGCATCGTGTAATTATTTAAATTAATAATTTTAAAAAACGGCCCCTCATTTTTGACAAACAGCCTTGCTAAAGCAGACAACTGGGGGATGGTATTCTCAGGCTCGTAAGGGGCCATGGATATTGGCCCCCTATAGCCTAAAAATAGCAGCCCACAGCTGCCCAGAAAAGGCACATCATTAAATGCACCAATTCTGATGCTTCACCCTGCTCTTCCCACTTGCCCTGTAGCGGTGGCAAGTGGAGTTCATATTTGTGGGGTTGATGTATTGTCAGGTGATATTAAGCCAACGGATTAGTAATGGAGAGGCGTCTATAAGACACCTATTTATTACTAATCCTATAGTTATACGGTAAATAAAGTCACAGCCAGAATAAAGTCCTTTAATTGAAAGAATTACACAGACTCCTTTAATAATCTCAATTTATCAATTTGATCTCCTATAATAAATTAAAAATTAAAAACAACAATACTCCATACTAGGGTTGAGCGAAACGGGTTGGCCAGATTCAGAAGTCGCCGACTTTTGGCAAAGTCGGGTTTCATGAAACCCGACCCCTATGTGGGGTCGGCCATGAGGTCGGCGATCTTCTGATCTGGAATCGGAATTCCGATACCGAGTTCCGATATGTTTAAGATATCGGGAATCGGTATCGGAATTCATATTAAGTGTAAAATAAAGAATAAAAATAAAAAAATATTGATATACTCACCCTCGGACGCGCCCTGGTTCTCACCGGCAGCCTTCCTTCCTAAGAATGAGCGCCTGAAGGGCCTTCGATGACGTCGTGGCTTGTGATTGGTCGCGTGAGTGGTCACATGGGCGGTCACGCGACCAATCACAAGCCGCGACGTCATCTAAGGTCCTTCAGGCGCTAATTCTTAGGAATGAAGCGTCCGAGGGTGAGTATATTCCTAATAGGTATATACTCACCCTCGGACGCACCCTGGTTCTAACCCGCAGCCTTCCTTCCTAAGAATCAGTGCCTGAAGGACCTTAGATGATGTCATGATTTGTGATTGGTCGCGTGACGCCCATGTGACCGCTCACGCGACCAATCACAAGCCGCGACGTCATCGAAGGTCCTACAGGCGCTCAATCTTAGGAAGGAAGGCTGCCGGTGAGAACCAGGGTGCGTCCGAGGGTAAGTGTATCAATATTTTTTATTTTGATTCTTTATTTTACATTTAAATATGGATCCCAGGGCCTGAAGGAGAGTTTCCTCTCCTTCAGACCCTGGGAACCATTACAAACCCAATGCACTGCATTGGGTTTCGTGTTTCAGCCGACCCCGACCCCGACTTTTCTATAGGATCGGCCGATTTCACTCGACCCGTCTTTTGAAAAAGTCGGATTTCGTGAAACCCGACCCGATCCTATAAAAAGAAAAGTCGCTCAACCCTACTCCATACCTGTCCGTCGTTCTGTCGCATGCTGTAATCCATGTCTTAGGGATAATTAGTTTCAACCTGAATGGTGCCAAGATGAGACCGTCCAGGCTGAGAAACACTGGTGAATGAGATGCTGTGAGTGCAGCCTCAGTGGCTAGCTGTGACATCACTGAGGCTCCATTCCAAGCTGGGATAAATTGGGGTGACCTCGGTGAGATCCCCGCTAGAAAGTCACATGGTGCAAAGGTGAATTCACTGGGATAATCTCACAGGGAGAATTTCACTGCAGTGAACTTGCCTCTGCACTGTGCGATATTTTCATGGTACTAGCGGGAATCCCACTGAGGTCACCGCGTTTCACCCTGGCTGGGAACAGAGCCTCAGTGATGTCACCACTAGTCACTGAGGCTGCGCTCGCAGTACTTCATTCACCAACTGGCACTGTCCAGTTTGAAAACTAATTATCCCCTAGATGTGGATTACAGTGTGAGACAGAGTGATGGACAGGAATGGTATATTGTTGTTTTTTTATTTTTAGTTTATTACAGGAGAACGATGGCTTCGGTTGAATTAGGCAAGGTCGCAAGTATGGTATATTTGAGATTATTAAAGGATACTGTGTCATTCTTTCAATTAAAGGACTTTTTTCTGGGTGTTTGTGTTTTTATACAATGTGAATGTGGGGTTAGTAATGGGGGCGTCTTATTGCTGCATCTCCATTACTAACCTCGGGACTTGATGTCACCTGATGGTGACATAACCCCCCCCAACTATTACCCCACTTGCCACCGCTACAGGGCATGGGGGAAGAGCAAGGCTAAGTGCCAGAATTGGCACATCTTAGAGATACCTTTTTTTCTGGGATGGCTAAGAGCTCATGTATTTAGCCTGGGGAACTAGTATCCATGGCCCCTTCCTAGGCTATTATTATCAGCCCGCAGCTGTCGCCATAGCTTTTGCTTGTTATTAATTATAGGGGGACCCTACGTCATGTTTTGAGGGTCCTACATTTTAATAGACAAAAAAGGCTAATTATACAGCAGTAAGCTGATATTAATAGCCTGCGAAGCTCAATGGGTATTACCCCCTTCCCAGGCTATAAACATTGGCCCTCAGCCATCGGCTTTCCCTCTGCTGGTTATGAAAATTGCACGGGAGCCCATGACATTTTTTTCAGAAAAATAATCTTTTGTTAATTAAATACATGTACAGTAAGCTGCAAACACACTGTACTAATTGTATTTTTCACAGACATCTGTATATCTCCATATTCTATTTGTAATTACTATGTGTAAGCCATCTTTTCTATCCTGTCGGCTCCTGCTGTGATTTTACACTGCCTCAGCTGTAGAATTACTGGTTTTTCTTCTATCCATCTAGCTATGTAATATAAATACATATTTAGATGTGTGTGTCATTTACATATATATATATATATATATATATATATATACATATATATATTCTATGTGTATATACCCATTCTATCTTTTCTATTCTACACTGTCACGCTGTGATTTCAAGGACCGTTGCTCATGAATTACCGGCTTTTTCTGATTTTAAGAAAAATGCTCGTGTTACCGATCACAAATCCAAATGTACCATATTCGTGCCGAACTTATGTTTTGCATTCGTTTTCTGAACATAATCGCTCATCTCTATTTGCGAGAGACACCAGGTCGTCTACAGAGGTCGATATCTCCCGGCCAGCCAGTTCGTCCTTGATTCACCTGGAGAAGCCTTCCCAGAAAGTTACCACTAAAGCCTCATTGTTCCAAGCATGTTCCGAAGATAAGGTACGAAAACAGACTGCATACTGGTCCATGGAGAGGTTACCTTGGCATAACCAGAGCAGAGAAGAGGCTGCAAAAGAAACGCGACCAGGCTCATCAAAGACCTTACGAAAGGCTTCCAAGAAGTACTGTGGGTCAGACACCAATGGATCCCCTCTTTCCAACAGAGGATTGAGCCATTCTAGGGCGTCACCAGATAGATGTGACATAATGAAGGTCACTTTGGCTCAGTTCAAGGTGAAGTGATGAGCCAGGAGTTTGAAATGTAATATGCACTTGTTAATGAACCCTCGACACAGGGGCAGGATCTCCGCCAAAGTGTGGAGGAGCTGACAGACGATGTCTGGTGTTGTGAATTCTGTTATCGAACTCTCTCCTGTGGTCATGAATGGTACTTCGGCGAGTTCTGTCCATGGACTCCCTCTGGTGGCTGTGAGTGGAGCTGCTGCTTCTGAGGTTCCATCCACAGGTGACTTAGTTTATTCTTTGGCTGGCTGCTCTATTTAACTCCACTCAGATCGTTACTCCATGCCAGCTGTCAATGTTCTTGTACTGGTTCTGTTCGCTCTTGGATCTTTCTGGTGACCTTTCTACTCCAGCAGAAGCTAAGTCCCTGCTAGTTAATTATTTGTTCATTGTTTTCTTGTCCAGCTTGCTATCATGATTTTGCCTTGCTAGCTGGAAGCTCTGGGATGCAGAGTGGCACCTCCGCACCGTGAGTCGGTGCGGAGGTCTTTTTGCACACTCTGAGTGGTCTTTTTGTAGTTTTTTGTGCTGACCGCAAAGTTACCTTTCCTATCCTCAGTCTGTTTAGTAAGTCTGGCCTCCCTTTGCTGAAACCTGTTTCATTTCTGTGTTTGTGACTTTCATCTTAACTCACAGTCAATATATGTGGGGGGCTGCCTTTTTCTTTGGGGAATTTCTCTGAGGCAAGGTAGGCTTTATTTTCTATCTCTAGGGCTAGTTAGCTTTTAGGCTGTGAAGAGGCATCTAGGCAGAGTTAGGTACGCTCCACGGCTATTTCTACTGCGTGTGATAGGATTAGAGGTTGCGGTCAGCAGAGCTCCCACTTCCCAGAGCTTGTCCTTTGTTAGTTTAACCATCAGGTCTTTTCGGGTGCTCCTAACCACCAGGTCCATAACAGTACAGCTGGCCCAAAGTGTTAATGCATCTCAATAGAGGGATAAGAGAAGTTCTGAGACCATTTTTTTTCTCTGCAGTGTGTTTTGTCTTTCTTTTCCCCTAGACCTCTGGGTGGTTCAGGACACAGGTGTAGCTATGGACATTCAAGGTCTGTCCTCTTGTGTGGATTATCTCACTGCAAGGGTACAAAACATTCAAGATTTTGTGGTTCAGAATCCGATGTTAGAGCCTAGAATTCCGATTCCTGATTTGTTTTCTGGGGATAGATTTAAGTTCCTGAATTTCAAAAATAATTGTAAACTGTTTCTTGCTTTGAAACCCCGCTCCTCTGGTGACCCCGTTCAACAAGTAAAAATCATTATTTCTTTGTTGCGTGGAGACCCTCAAGACTGGGCATTTTCCCTTGCGCCAGGAGATCCTGCATTGCGTGATGTAGATGCGTTTTTTCTGGCGTTAGGATTGCTTTATGATGAACCAAATTCAGTGGATCAGGCAGAGAAAATCTTGCTGGCTTTGTGTCAGGGTCAGGATGAAGCGGAGGTATATTGTCAGAAGTTTAGAAAGTGGTCTGTGCTTACTCAGTGGAATGAGTGTGCCCTGGCGGCAATTTTCAGAAAGGGTCTTTCTGAAGCCCTTAAGGATGTCATGGTGGGATTTCCCACGCCTGCTGGTCTGAATGAGTCTATGTCCTTGGCCATTCAGATCGATCGGCGCTTGCGTAAGCGCAAAGCTGTGCACCATTTGGCGGTATTCTCTGAGCATAGGCCTGAGCCTATGCAATGTGATAGGACTTTGACCAGAGCTGAACGGCAAGAACACAGACGTCGGAATGGGCTGTGTTTTTACTGTGGTGATTCCACTCATGCTATCTCCGATTTTCCTAAGCGCACTAAGCGGTTTGCTAGGTCTGCCACTATTGGTACGGTACAGTCTAAATTTCTTTTGTCCGTTACTCTGATTTGCTCTTTGTCGTCCTATTCTGTTATGGCATTTGTGGATTCAGGCGCTGCCCTGAATTTGATGGACTTGGAGTTTGCCAGGCGCCGTGGTTTTTTCTTGGAGCCCTTGCAGTATCCTATTCCATTGAGAGGAATTGATGCTACGCCTTTGGCCAAGAATAAGATTCAGTACTGGACTCAATTGACCATGTGCATGGCTCCTGCACATCAGGAGGATATTCGCTTTTTGGTGTTGCATAATCTGCATGATGTGGACGTTTTGGGGTTGCCATGGCTACAGGTCCATAATCCAGTATTGGATTGGAAATCTATGTCTGTGTCCAACTGGGGTTGTCAAGGGGTACATTGTGATGTTCCATTGCTGTCAATTTCACCTTCCACTCCTTCTGAAGTCCCTGAGTTTTTGTCGGATTACCAGGATGTATTTGATGAGCCCAAATCCAGTGCCCTACCTCCTCATAGGGATAGCGATTGTGCTATTAATTTGATTCCTGGTAGTAAGTTTCCTAAGTGCCGACTGTTCAATTTATCTGTGCCAGAGCACGCCGCTATGCGGAGTTATATAAAGGAATCCTTGGAGAAAGGTCCTATTCGCCCGTCGTCATCACCATTGGGAGCAGGGTTCTTTTTTGTGGCCAAGAAGGATGGTTCTTTGAGACCTTGTAGTGATTACCGCCTTCTTAATAAGATCACAGTCAAATTTCAGTACCCTTTGCCGCTGCTGTCTGATTTGTTTGCTCGGATTAAGGGGGCTAGTTGGTTCACCAAGATAGATCTTCGAGGGGCGTATAATCTTGTGCGTATTAAACAGGGCGATGAATGGAAAACAGCATTTAATACGTCCGAGTGCCATTTTGAGTACCTGGTTATGCCATTCGGGCTTTCTAATGCTCCATCTGTTTTTCAGTCCTTTATGCATGATATCTTCCGAAAGTACCTGGATAGATTCATGATTGTATATTTGGATGATATTTTGGTCTTTTCGGATGATTGGGAGTCTCATGTGAAGCAGGTCAGAATGGTGCTCCAGGTCCTTCGCGCGAATTCCTTGTTTTTGAAGGGGTGAAAATGTCTCTTTGGAGTTCAGAAGGTTTCATTTTTGGGTTTCATTTTTTCTCCTTCTACTATCGAGATGGACCCTGTTAAAGTTCAGGCCATTTATGATTGGACTCAGCCGACATCTGTGAAGAGCCTGCAGAAGTTCCTGGGCTTTGCTAATTTTTACCGTCGCTTCATCGCTAATTTTTCTAGTGTTGCTAAACCGTTGACTGAATTGACCAAGAAAGGTGATGATGTGGTCAATTGGTCCTCTGCGGCTGTAGAGGCTTTTCAGGAGTTGAAGCGTTGTTTTTCTTCTGCCCCTGTGTTGTGCCAGCCAGATGTTTCGCTCCCGTTTCAGGTCGAGGTTGATGCTTCTGAGATTGGAGCAGGGGCTGTTTTGTCGTAAAGAAGTTCTGATGGCTCGGTGATGAAACCATGTGCCTTCTTTTCTAGAAAGTTCTCGCCTGCTGAGCGCAATTATGATGTTGGCAATCGAGAGTTGTTGGCCATGAAGTGGGCATTCGAGGAGTGGCGACATTGGCTTGAAGGAGCCAAGCATTGCGTTGTGGTCTTGACGGATCACAAGAATTTGACTTATCTCGTGTCTGCCAAACGGTTGAATCCTAGACAGGCTCTGTTAGGAGTCGAGTTTCCTCTGCTGCACAGGGGGAATCTTGATCCGTGTCTGCTGCAGTCTCCCATTCGGTATCGGCCGCAGTGGGCTCTGCTCAGCGGAGACGTCGCTCCCAGCGTCTCGCTGGGGCTGATTCGGTGCATAGGGTCACTACTGCCTTTTCTGGCTTTCCTATGGTACCCTTCACTGATCTGCGGCGAGAGAGCCTCTCTGGGACTAAGTCCTTGTTTACTCACACTGAGCATGCCCAGGGCAGGGTCTCCCATTGGAGGTCGAGGGCCACATGTTCGGTCACATGCTCAGGTGCTGCAGTACATTCCATTGGTCCTTCTGGAAGGTCCTGAAAGGGCAAAACATGCTCAGGTACTGCAGCACTTTCCATTGGTCCTTCTGGAAGGTCCTGAAAGGGCAAAAACTTCAGTAGCAGCTTCCTGTGCTGCAACTATATAAACTGCGCATGACTGCACGGCCATGCGCTAGTATCGTCTTATGCTATATGCTTTGCGCCAATGTGGTCATGTGTTTGAATGTGTTCAGGGACCCGGCTGAAATAAGCCCCTAGAATGCTGGCACCTCCGGCGAGGAGATTGTGTTTAAGTGTGTTCAGGGACCCGGCTGAAATAAGCCCCTAGAATGCTGGCATCTCCGGCGAGGAGTTTTGTATGCATGCATGACCACTCACTGCTCACATCTGGGTAGTTGGCCTGTGCCTCTGTGAAAGTCTAACAGGGCACAGAGCTTTCCTCTCGCGGTTACTCTGTGAAGCTAACAGAGTTGGTATATACCGCCATATAGAGCCGCCATTATTTAGCAGCAGGTGCTTTCCTGCACGGTGGATCCCGGGTTGCGAACGCACCAATTCCATTTAATAAATTATATATTTGGTGCGTTCCGCCAACCCTAACAGTATACTAGCGCCAGGATCTGGCTAAGTAATGGTGGATGAACAGCGTTTGCAGGGGTACATCCAGCTGCTGGAGGGCGGGTTGGCGTCTCTTGAGCGTGCAACCTCGGCGGTGGATGTTACCGCAATAGCTGTTCAGGCTGCTAGCGTGTCTGCAGCAGCTTTACCCACTGCCACCTCTGTTCCGACCCTATCTCACCTTCCTTTGCCTGAGAGATTCTCTGGGGACAGTAAGTCCTGTAGGGGTTTCGTGAGCCAATGTGGTATACACCTCGAGCTTCTGGCTGCACGTTTCTCTACTGAGCGGGCAAAGGTGGGATTCATAATCTCTCTCCTGTCAGACAGAGCGTTGGAGTGGGCTACGCCGCTGTGGGAGCGCAATGATCATGTGGTGCGGAGTGTTCCTAGGTTTCTGGACACTCTGAAACAGGTCTTTTTAGGACCTCAAGTCACCCATGATACAGCGCTCCAACTGCTGGCTTTGACTCAGGGTTCAACCATGGTCAGCCATTTTGCTGTTCACTTCCGGACATTAGCGTCTGAGTTGGAATGGCCAGATAAAACCCTCATTCCCGTATTTTGGAGGGGGCTGGCTGACCATGTGAAGGACGCTTTGGCCACTAGGGAGATTCCCGCCACACTGGAGGAGCTCATAGCCGTATCTACTCGTATCGACCTCCGTTTTAACGAGCGGAGGTTGGAGCGAGCCCAGTGTAGGCAGAGGTTTTGGCTGGCTCCCACCTTCGCCAAACCTTTGGAATCTCCAGTCCAGGCATCCGAGTCACATGAGGCCTTAGAGGTGACACGAGCGGGATCCAAGTCTCAGTCTGCCCGTGCACATAAGGTCCGTCATGTTTGCCAGCAGTCAGGACACCTTGCCTCCAAGGGTCCTCAGCGGTCGGGGAAACGTCAGCGTCTAGTGGCAGTTGGAGGAGGTACACTAGACACGGCGACGTTTGCCTCAAAGTTGTCCTTCAAGGGGACAATTACCATAGGCCCATCCACTCTTATGGTCAAGCTATGCGTGGATTCTGGGGCAGAGGGTAACTTTATGTCTTCCGCTTTTGCCCAGCGTCACGCAATACCCTTGGTGATGCTCGCCAAGCCGGTAACCGTTCGAGTGGTAAATGGGTCAACACTACCTTCACAGATTACCCACCAAACCATTCCTTTCACGCTATCTGTGTCTCCATCACATCAGGAGATAATCTCCCTATTAGTCATTCCTGAGGGAATTGATGAGGTCCTGTTGGGGATACCATGGCTTCGCTACCATTCTCCTCATATTGAGTGGTCCTCTGGGAGAATTTTGGGTTGGAGTAAATCTTGCGAGGGTAGATGTCTGAAGGAGTGCGTTCAGGTTGCTACTACACAAGTACCCGCAGATCTTTCCTCTCTCCCCAAGCACTATTGGCCCTATGCAGACGTGTTCTCCAAAAGAGCTGCGGAGACCCTTCCGCCTCACCGCCCCTATGACTGTCCTATTGACCTCTTGCCTGGTGCTGAGCCTCCCCGGGGTCGAGTCTATCCGTTATCTCTCCCGGAGACAGAGGCAATGTCCCAGTACATTCAGGAGAATCTGGCAAGAGGATTCATTAGGAAGTCAGTGTCTCCAGCAGGGGCAGGGTTCTTCTTCGTACAGAAGAAGACTGGAGACTTACGTCCATGCATAGACTACAGGGGTCTTAACGCCATCACCGTTAAGAACAAGTACCCACTACCCCTGATATCTGAGCTGTTTGATAGGCTACGGGGAGCGAGGGTATTTACAAAGTTAGATCTGCGGGGTGCTTACAACCTGATTCGCATCCGTGAGGGGGATGAATGGAAGACGGATTTTAACACCAGGGATGGGCACTATGAATATCTGGTGATGCCCTTCGGGCTCTGTAATGCCCCAGCCATTTTCCAAGACTTTGTGAACGACATCTTCCGGGATATGCTCACCACCTCGGTCGTAGTCTATCTGGATGACATTCTCATCTTCTCTCCAGATATTGACTCCCATCGGAGAGATGTTCGCAAAGTCTTCGACCTCTTACGGGCAAACTCCCTCTACGCCAAGTTGGAGAAGTGTGTGTTTGAGCAGGAGTCCTTGCCATTCCTTGGTTATATCATCTCTGCCCAGGGTTTGGCTATGGATCCTGCCAAGCTACAGGCTGTAATGGACTGGCAGGAACCCCATTCTCTTAAAGCGGTGCAGCGCTTTATGGGGTTCATTAATTACTATCGCCAGTTCATTCCACACTTCTCAACTTTGGTAGCTCCCTTGGTTGCCCTCACCAAGAAGGGAGCAAATCCCAAGTTGTGGTCAGAGGAGGTCTCCAAAGCCTTTCTCTCGATCAAGTCACACTTCGCTAACGCTCCCATCCTACATCGTCCCGATGTTGATAAGCCATTTATCTTGGAGGTGGATGCCTCATCCGTTGGTGCTGGAGCAGTCCTTTTCCAAAAGGATGCTCAAGGTCGGAAGCATCCTTGCTTCTTCTTCTCCAAGACCTTCACACCAGCGGAGAGGAATTATTCCATCGGGGACAGGGAGTTGCTGGCCATGAAGTTGGCTTTTTCGGAGTGGAGACATCAATTGGAGGGAGCTCGCTTTCCCTTCCAAGTCTTCACTGACCACAAGAACTTGGTGTATCTGCAAACGGCCCAGCGGCTGAATTCTCGCCAGGCTAGATGGTCCCTGTTCTTCTCCCGCTTCCATTTTACTCTCCATTTCCTCTCCGGGGAGAAGAACGTTCGTGCTGACGATCTCTCCCGCTCCGTGGTGTCATCGGAAGAGGAGGAGGAGGAACCTCGGCTTATTGTCCCTTCTGAGAGCCTGAGAACTGTAGCTCCGGTTTCGCTAGAGTCTGTGCCCCCGGGCAAGACTTTCGTACCAGCTAACTTGCGACCGGAGGTTCTCTCTTGGGCTCACTCCTCCAGAGTGGGTGGGCATTTTGGGACCAAGAGGACATCTGAGCTTCTGCCGAGAACATACTGGTGGCCGCATATGGCCCGAGATGTCAAGGACTATATTCAGGCGTGCGTTTCTTGCGCCCAGAATCGGTCTCCTCGGCAATGGCCTGCTGGGTTGCTTTACCCTCTACCGGTGGCAGACAGGCCCTGGGAGATGGTCGGGATGGACTTTGTGGTGGGTCTACCCAAGTCGCGTGGCTGCTCCATTATTTGGGTTGTCACCGACCATTTCTCCAAGATGGTGCATTTGGTGCCGCTTCCTCGGTTACCCTCAGCACGGGCCTTGGTTCGTGTTCATTAAACACATTTTCCGTTTGCATGGTATGCCTGATAAGATTGTCAGCGATCGGGGTCCCCAGTTTGCATCTCGGTTTTGGAGAGAGCTCTGCCGTTTACTCAGCATAGAGTTAAACCTCTCCTCTGCATACCATCCCGAGACGAATGGGTTGGTGGAGAGAACCAACCAGACTCTGGTGACATATTTGCGACATTTCGTCTCTGCTAGGCAGGATGACTGGGCATCTTTGCTACCTTGGGCGGAATTTGCCCTGATTCCACTGGTCAAACTCCTTTTCTCCTTAATTACGGCCAGCATCCGCGTGTCCCTGTGCCCATGCCCGTGTCATCCACCGATTCTAGGGTGGCAGACTGGGCGGTGGAGGCACGTGACATCTGGGACCGCACACAGGATGCCATCCGGGCCTCCAAGGAGAGAATGAGGGTTTCGGCTGATACACACCGGCGCCCCGCTCCGGTCTTTGCTCCTGGCGACTTAGTGTGGCTCTCCGCCCGTAACATCAGGCTGCGAGTTGAGTCCACTAAGTTTGCTCCTCGCTACGTTGGCCCGTTTAAGGTTCTGGAACAGGTCAACCCTGTGGTCTACCGTTTGGCTATTCCTCCACGCCTTGGTATCACCGATACTTTCCACGTTTCCCTCTTAAAGCCCGTTCATTTGTCCCAGTTTTCCGAGTCATCTGCTGGGACATCGGGGTCACGGCCCAGAGGATAGAACCTGGGAGCCTGTGGAGCACATTCTGGCTCCGCTGCTTATCGCAGCTTTTGAGAGTGGTGAGGCTCAGGGAGGGGGGGCCCTAGGAGGGGGGGTAATGTTAGGAGTCGAGTTTCCTCTGCTGCACAGGGGGAATCTCGATCCGTGTCTGCTGCGGTCTCCCATTCGGTATCGGCCGCAGTGGGCTCTGCTCAGCGGAGACGTCGCTCCCAGCATCTCGCTGGGGCTGATTCGGTGCATAGGGTCACTACTGCCTTTTCTGGCTTTCCTATGGTACCCTGCACTGATCTGCGGCGAGCGAGCCTCTCTGGGACTAAGTCCTTGTTTACTCACACTGAGCATGCCCAGGGCAGGGTCTCCCATTGGAGGTCGAGGGCCACATGTTCGGTCACATGCTCAGGTGCTGCAGTACATTCCATTGGTCCTTCTGGAAGGTCCTGAAAGGGCAAAACATGCTCAGGTACTGCAGCACTTTCCATTGGTCCTTCTGGAAGGTCCTGAAATGGCAAAAACTTCAGTAGCAGCTTCCTGTGCTGCAACTATATAAACTGCGCATGACTGCACGGCCATGCACTAGTATCGTCTTATGCTATATGCTTTGCGCCAATGTGGTCATGTGTTTGAATGTGTTCAGGGACCCGGCTGAAATAAGCCCCTAGAATGCTGGCATCTCCGGCAAGGAGTTTTGTATGCATGCATGACCACTCACTGCTCATATCTGGGTAGTTGGCCTGTGCCTCTGTGAAAGTCTAACAGGGCATAGAGCTTTCCTCTTGCGGTTACTCTGTGAAGCAAACAGAGTTGGTATATACCGCCATATAGAGCCGCCATTATTTAGCAGCAGGTGCTTTCCTGCACGGTGGATCCCGGGTTGCGAACGCACCAATTCCATTTAATAAATTATATATTTGGTGCGTTCCGCCAACCCTAACAGGCTCGATGGTCGCTGTTTTTCTCCCGTTTTGATTTTGTGGTTTCGTACCTTCCGGGCTCTAAGAATGTGAAGGCTGATGCCCTGTCAAGGAGTTTTGTGCCTGACTCTCCGGGTGTTCCTGAGCCGGCGGGTATTCTCAAATAGGGGGTAATTTTGTCTGCCATCTCCCCTGATTTGCGGCGGGTGCTGCATAAGTTTCAGGCTGATAGACCTGACCGTTGTCCAGCGGAGAAACTGTTTGTCCCTGATAGATGGACTAGTAGAGTTATCTCTGAGGTTCATTGTTCGGTGTTGGCTGGTCATCCTGGAATCTTTGGTACCAGAGATTTGGTGGCTAGATCCTTTTGGTGGCCTTCTTTGTCACGGGATGTGCGTTCTTTTGTGCAGTCCTGTGGGACTTGTGCTCGGGTTAAGCCCTGCTGTTCTCGTGCCAGTGGGTTGCTTTTGCCTTTGCCGGTCCCGAAGAGGCCCTGGACGCATATTTCCATGGATTTTATTTCAGATCTCCCTGTCTCTCAAAGGATGTCGGTCATTTGGGTGGTTTGTGATCGCTTCTCTAAGATGGTCCATTTGGTGCCCTTGTCTAAATTGCCTTCCTCCTCTGATTTGGTGCAATTGTTTTTCCAGCATGTGGTTCGTTTGCATGGCATTCCGGAGAACATCGTCTCGGACAGAGGTTCCCAGTTTGTTTCAAGGTTTTGGCGGTCCTTTTGTGCTAAGATGGGCATTGATTTGTCTTTTTCTTCGGCTTTCCATCCTAAGACTAATGGCCAAACCGAACGAACTAATCAGACTTTGGAAACATATCTGAGATGCTTTGTTCTGGTTTCCATCCTCGTTTCTCTTCAGGACAGGTTGAGCCTTCGGACTGTCCTGGTGTGGATACTGTGGAGGACAGGTTGCAGCAGATTTGAA
The DNA here is from genome assembly GCF_032444005.1 of Ranitomeya imitator. NCBI lineage: Eukaryota > Metazoa > Chordata > Amphibia > Anura > Dendrobatidae > Ranitomeya > Ranitomeya imitator. Next base: position 1,111,179,056 of record NC_091282.1, read on the forward strand.
CTCATGTGGTGGACAATTTGACATTGTCCCAGGAGAAGGCTCAACGTTTCGCTAACCGCCGGCGCTGTGTTGGTCCCCGACTTCGTGTTGGGGATTTGGTTTGGTTGTCGTCTCGTTATGTTCCTATGAAGGTTTCCTCTCCTAAGTTTAAGCCTCGTTTCATTGGTCCGTATAAGATTTCTGAAGTTCTCAATCCTGTGTCATTTCGTTTGGCCCTTCCAGCTTCTTTTACCATCAATAATGTGTTCCATAGGTCGTTATTGCGGAGATACGTGGCGCCTATGGTTCCCTCCGTTGAGCCTCCTGCCCCGGTGTTGGTCGAGGGGGAGTTGGAGTATGTGGTGGAGAAGATTTTGGATTCTCGTATTTCGAGACGGAAACTCCAGTACCTGGTCAAGTGGAAGGGTTATGGTCAGGAAGATAATTCCTGGGTTTTTGCCTCTGATGTTCATGCTGCCGATCTAGTTCGTGCCTTTCATTTGGCTCGTCCTGATCGGCCTGGGGGCTCTGGTGAGGGTTCGGTGACCCCTCCTCAAGGGGGGGGGGTACTGTTGTGAATTCTGTTATCGAACTCCCTCCTGTGGTCATGAATGGTACTTTGGCGAGTTCTGTCCATGGACTCCCTCTGGTGGCTGTGAGTGGAGCTGCTGCTTCTGAGGTTCCTTCCACAGGTGACTTAGTTTATTCTTTGGCTGGCTGCTCTATTTAACTCCACTCAGATCGTTACTCCATGCCAGCTGTCAATGTTCTTGTACTGGTTCTGTTCGCTCTTGGATCTTCCTGGTGACCTGTCTACTCCAGCAGAAGCTAAGTCCCTGCTAGTTAATTATTTGTTCATTGTTTCCTTGTCCAGTTGGCTATCATGATTTTGTCTTGCTAGCTGGAAGCTCTGGGATGCAGAGTGGCACCTCCGCACCGTGAGTCGGTGCGGAGGTCTTTTTGCACACTCTGCGTGGTCTTTTTGTAGTTTTTTGTGCTGACCGCAAAGTTACCTTTCCTATCCTCAGTCTGTTTAGTAAGTCTGGCCTCCCTTTGCTGAAACCTGTTTCATTTCTGTGTTTGTGACTTTCATCTTAACTCACAGTCAATATATGTGGGGGGCTGCCTTTTTCTTTGGGGAATTTCTCTGAGGCAAGGTAGGCTTTATTTTCTATCTCTAGGGCTAGTTAGCTCTTAGGCTGTGAAGAGGCGTCTAGGCAGAGTTAAGTACGCTCCACGGCTATTTCTAGTGTGTGTGATAGGATTAGGGGTTGCGGTCAGCAGAGCTCCCACTTCCCAGAGCTTGTCCTTTGTTAGTTTAACCATCAGGTCTTTTCGGGTGCTCCTAACCACCAGGTCCATAACAGTCTGGAACCTGGTGCATAACTGTCTGCCTGGTGGGTCACCGTGTTGGTAACTGGCGGCTGAGAGGGTGTGGAAGTAGCCGGTAGTGCCAGCGTATCAAGACGGGTATTGACAGACCATAGATATAATAGAATCTTGCCCTGCTGATCCTTCTGGCGGGAGACATCCTGGTATAGGTCCGAGATCTAAGACATCTGGGAGCCAGTGGATTCCATAGCCTGTGCAAATTGTGCCAAAGCCCAAGGAAGACATGAAGGAGTGTGACTAGGAGACCCTCCCAGTCTGACCACAGACATGCAGAAGCTAACGACACCGCGGTCCATGTAGAGACTAGGGAGGTGATCCAGGAGCTACTCCAGGACTGACCTTGGATAGGTGATGGCTGACCCCTAGGAACAGGTAGCTGGGATGCCCCAGGGAAGTGTCCAACAGATGCAGGCAGGCAGAGAAGATGACTAGAACTGCAAGTGCAGACAGGACAGTCTGACGGAGAGATGAGCTCGGCTGCTGTTGAGGTGAGAACTGTCAGGTGCAGCTGGCTCGGCTGCCATTGAGGTGAGCACTGGCAGGTACAGCTGGTTCGACTCCCTTTGAGGTGAGCTTTGGAGGGTGCAGCTGGCTCAGCAGCTATTGAGGAGACCACAGGCAGGTGCAGCGAACTCAGCTACCATAGATGGAAGCACTGGTGGCACAGCAGACTCGGCTACCATTGAGGGAAGCACTGGTGGGTGCAGCGGACTTGGATAAAACTGAAGGAAGCACTGGTGGGTGCATCAGACTCAGCTACATTGAAGGAAGCACTGTCGAGTGCAGCAGGCTGAGATGCAAGTATTGGGACCTAAGAACTGACAAGTGTGTTAGGAGCAAACTCACAACATTGCTCAGGCACCATCATGTTGGAGGAGGCAGTTTAAATAGTAACTGATCTCCAGCTATTGGTTGGGGACACTTTACAGGAACGCGCGTGGCCCCTTTAGGAAAGAGAACGTGTGCACGTGTGCGTCCTTAGCACAGTCCCTGGAGACTTGCTAGGAGTGCACACACCCAAGGCAACAGCAGACCCTGAAGGAGCAGGACGGGAGCCTCGGCAGTGAGTACACTGGTGTCATTGCAGGGAGAGAAGGACTGCAGGCAGAGATGCTGGTGCTACACATGGCATCTACTTTCACATCACTACTGAGGCTTGTGATTGTAGTTAGGTCACTTGTGGACATGATGTCATTGCTGGAGCCCTGAATAGACAGACCAGCAAAGATCAGCACAGAGAAAACACTTGAGTGATAGGAGATTTAACAGAAAAAGCAATGCTAGTATTCACATTTTGCATCATTACCTGCCTTTGCCCAGTTTCTTCTGATCTTGGAGAGTCCCTTAAAAAGGGTTTTCTCCTCCACTTTTTTTTGCTAAAAATCATGCTTGTCATTACAAAAATAACCAAATCAGCCAGTACTCACCCTCCCTATGACCAGCCCTGTCTTCTGCCCCTGTTCGGATGAATGTGCATTGGCTGAGGTGCTGACATCATGTAGACATTGCTACAGATGCTTATTGGGCTAAGTGGCTGTCAATGTAGATGTGACATGAGGATGCAACTTATACACAATCAGGATACACATCGATGGATGTGTGAAGGGTGAGTACTGGCTAATTTTGCTATTTTTATTACTGCAGGCATGTGTTGTAACTAAAACATTAAAGAGGAAAGCCCCTTTAAAAAATCTGTAAGGTATAGTAGGAATACTTCAGCAAAAATGACAACCTTAGAACAATATTTCTTCATCTCAATCTGGATATCTATTAAAACACAATTGTATTACTGCAGTATGCTGAGTTGTTGAAAAAGTCAATGGTCATAAGAAGGAAAACAACATCTGCTTCAGTGATTTCAGCAAAACCTGGAAAAGCATTAACAATATAAGATTATGGCTTGTTGTCAAGAAAATGGTATACATGGACTTCGCATTGTTCCTGTGAGGAATCTTTTTACTGATTAGTAGATCTTAGACATGGAAAGACAAGTAATAACAGATTGGGCTTAGATTGTCAATGGAATAATACAAAGCTGCAAACGTGGTTATCCTGTATGCTGAACATTAGAGAAAAGCAAAACTATTAAAGTCATTGAAACATCAACAATCTTTGATAAGATCCCAAAATCCTTGTGGAAAGATTTAAAGAACAGAAAGAAAAGATGAAATAGATTTAATTTAGGAAGTACGATAGAATTTGAAGATTAAGGATAAATGACATTGATAACATTTTCAATTACAGTGTGTCAGACATATACTGGCAAGAGTGTTCAACCTCATTTAGGACCCCCTTCTAGTAGAAGTACAATTTTTCCCATGAAGCAAAAAAAAATCTGTATTAAACATTGATAAAGCCCCTTTTGGAGCCAATTAGTAGAAGTTTAGATCCTTTGTGGAATGGACCTTGCACATTACTTCAGTAAAGGGAATACCTTGGTAGTATTTTACACCCCAAATTATTTATATGTGCTTGGAGCTCTTTCAAAGACAAGTCCAGCAATACCTTTACCCAGACAATCCATTCCTCCAGTACAGAGAAACCAGCATTTTAATTAAAGGGAACCTGTCACCTGAATTTGGCGGGACTGGTTTTGGGTCATATGGGCGGAGTTTTCGGGTGTTTGATACACCCTTTCCTTACTCGCTGGCTGCATGCTGGCTGCAATATTGGATTGAAATTCATTCTCTGTCCTCCGTAGTACATGCCTGCACAAGGCAAGATTGCTTTGCGCAGGCATGTACTACGGAGGACATAGAATGAACTTCAATCCAATATTGCAGCCAGCATGCAGCCAGCAGGTAAGGAAAGGGTGAATCAAACACCCGAAAACTCCGCCCATATGACCCAAAACCAGTCCCGCCAAATTCAGGTGACAGAGTCCCTTTAATATGCAAATGCAACTCTAAATCTGAAGTCTCTCTAGGAGTCCTTGGCTGCCGGACCAGAGCACCTCAAACCTCCTACTACCTGCAGAATCCTTGACACCTCTTCTGAATGGTTGGTCTGCAATGTCTGCAATGTCATTGATGTGTGTATGATATTGACTACTATTCAGAAAAGGCATAGAGTAGAGGGAAGTTTTAAATGCTCTGATACAGAGGCGATGGATTACCTTCAGGGCTGCTGGACCAGGATACTGAAAATATGTGCTCAATACTAGTAGCTATAATTATTCTTAAAATAGTTAAAAGGAACAAAATATCACAGATATTCTGTGAAATTAACTTGATGACATTTAGGCTTTGGTTGCGTAAAATGTTTTCCTTCTTGCTTGGCAGATGCTTGTTGCACATAATTAGAGTGTACCGCTTGGACTTTATTGACTTAACAAATTCCAAAGGAATAAATGTGAAATGCTAGTGAAGAAAAAGTGTGTAAATGAAAGGGTCTACAAAAAATATGAGAAACGATAAGCAAGCTGCTATGCAGGTGAACAAATGCTTACATTATATGGTTGGCGTTTGGGGCAGGCAGACAAGTCAGCTGCCTGGGGCCTCCACCCACAAAGGGGGCCCCATGTGTCTGCAGCTCCTTTATGAAGAACCCAGAGGCTGTACAGCATAACTTACAATGAATAACGATTTGCATTCTCTGTAGTCCTTGATTGTCACTCCCAAACCCACTTCAATCCCTCCTCTCTCTTCCCTGCAGTGTCAGGTTAGAAGTTGAGAGTGATGGGGAAGTGCACAGCACAGCAGAGGTCAGACCTGGGACAGAAGGATATCTAGTGTCCTCATAATAGGGATCAGCAGTTTATGTCTAACTAGATGGTGGCCCGATTCTAACGCATCGGGTATTCTAGAATATGCATGTCCACGTAGTATATTGCCCAGCCACGTAGTATATTGCCCAGCCACGTAGTATATTGCCCAGCTACGTAGTATATTGCCCAGCCACGTAGTATATTGCCCAGCCACGTAGTATATTCTCCAGCCACGTAGTATATTGCCCAGCCATGTAGTATATTGCCCAGTCACATAGTATGTTGCCCAGTCACATAGTATGTTGCCGAGTCACGTAGTATATTGCCCAGTCACGTAGTATATTGCCCGGTCACATAGTATATTGCCCGGTCATGTAGTATATTGCCCGGTCACGTAGTATATTGCCCAGTCATGTAGTAAATTGCCCAGCCACATAGTATATTGCACAGTGAAGTAGTATACAGCACAGAGCCACATAGTATATTGCCCAGCCACGTATGTAACAGGTTAAAAAATAAACATATACTCACCTTCTGAGGGCCCCTTGTAGTCCTGTCGCCTGTGTGTGGTGCACGCGGCAGCTTCCGGTCCCAGAATTGGTATGAGCGCAGGACCTGTGATGACGTCGCGGTCACATGACCGTGACGTCATGGCAGGTCCTTCTTGCATAGCATCCTTAGCACTGGAACCTGCCGCTTGCACTGCCAAGGACAGGACGCCACGTCGGAGGGTGAGAATAACCTTTTTTTTAAATTATTCTTATTTGTAACATTAGATCTTTTTACTATTGATGCTGCATACGCATCATCAATAGTAAAAAGTTGGTCACACAGGGTTAATAGCTGCGTAACCGGAGTGCGTTACAACGCGCTCTGGTAATGTTGGCATTAACCCTGTGTGAGCGCTGACTGGAGGGGAGTATGGAGCGGGCACTGACTGCGGGGAGGAAAGAGCGGCAATATTGCCACCGTTCTGTGGCCATCGCTGATTGGCCGTGGCAATGGTCGTGGGCGTTTTGCCACGACCAATCAGTGACTTGGATTCCATGACAGACAGAGGCCGCGACCAATGAATATCGTGACAGAAGGACAGACAGGCAGAAAGACGGAAGTGACCCTTAGACAATTATATAGTAGACTAGATGGTGGCCCGATTCTAACGCATCTGGTATTCTAGAATATGCATGGCCACGTAGTATATTGCCCACCCACGTAGTATATTGCCCAGTGACGTAGTATATTGCCCAGTGATGTAGTATATTGCCCAGCCACATAGTATATTGCCCAGCCACGTAGTATATTGCCCAGCCATGTAGTATATTGCCCAGACACGTAGTATATTGCCCAGCAACTTAGTATATTGCCCAGCCACATAGTATATTGCCCAGCCACATAGTATATTGCCCAGCCACGTAGTATATTGCCCAGCTACGTAGTATATTGCCCAGTCACGTAGTATATTGCCCAGTCACGTAGTATATTGTGCAGCCACATAGTATATTGCCCAGCCACGTAGTATATTGCCCAGCCATGTAGTATATTGCCCAGCCACGTAGCATATTGCCCAGCCATGTAGTATATTGCCCAGCCACGTAGTATATTGCCAAGACACATAGTATATTGCCCAGTGACAAAGTATATTGCCAAGTTACGTAGTATACAGCACAGAGCCACGTAGTATATTGCACAGTGACATAGTATATTGCCCAGCCACGTAGTATATTGCCCAGTGACGTAGTATACAGCACAGAGCCACGTAGTATATTGCCCAGTGATGTAGTATATTGCCTAGTGACATAGTATATTGCCCAGCCACGTAGTATATTGCCCAGCCATGTAGTATATTGCCCAGACACGTAGTATAATGCCCAGCAACTTAGTATATTGCCCAGCCATATAGTATATTGCCCAGCCACATAGTATATTGCCCAGCCACGTAGTATATTGCCCAGCTACGTAGTATATTGCCCAGTCACGTAGTATATTGCCCAGCCACGTAGTATATTGTGCAGCCACATAGTATATTGCCCAGCCATGTAGTATATTGCCCAGCCACGTAGTATATTGCCCAGCCACGTAGTATATTGCCCAGCCATGTAGTATATTGCCCAGCCACGTAGTATATTGCCCAGCCATGTAGTATATTGCCCAGCCACGTAGTATATTGCCAAGACACATAGTATATTGCCCAGTGACAAAGTATATTGCCAAGTTACGTAGTATACAGCACAGAGCCACGTAGTATATTGCACAGTGACGTAGTATATTGCCCAGCCACGTAGTATATTGCCCAGTGACGTAGTATACAGCACAGAGCCACGTAGTATATTGCCCAGTGATGTAGTATATTGCCTAGTGACGTAGTATATTGCGCAGCCACGTAATATGTTGCCCAGCCACGTAGTATGTTGCCCAGACACGTAGTATATTGCCCATCGACGTAGTATATTGCCCAGCCACGTAGTATATTGCACAGCCACATAGTATATTGCCCAGTGACGTAGTATATTGCCCAGTTACGTAGTATACAGCACAGAGCCACGTAGTATATTGCACAGTGACGTAGTATATTGCCCAGCCACGTAGTATATTGCCCAGTGACGTAGTATACAGCACAGAGCCACGTAGTATATTGCCCAATTGACGTAGTATATTGCCTAGTGACGTAGTATATTGCGCAGCCACATAGTATATTGCCCAGCCACGTAGTATATTGCTCAGTTACGTAGTATATTGCCCAGTGACATAGTATACAGCACAGAGCCACGTAGTATATTGGCCAGTGACGTAGTATATTGCCCAGCCACGTATGTCCCAGGTTAAAAAATAAAAAATAAACATACTCACCTAATGATCCGAGGGACCCTTGTAGTTCTAACATACTCACCATTCTGGTCGTTGCTCCTCAGCGTCCTGTCTCTCCGCCTCCTGGGATCCAAGGACGCTGTGCCGATGGGCGTGCGGCTGCCGCCATCTTCCGTTCCCAGGATGCTTTGCAAAATTACCCAGATGACTTAGCGGTCTCGCGAGACCACTAGGTCTTCTGGGTAATTTCGCAATGCATCGCTGGGAAAGGAAGATGGCAGCAGGCGCGAGCGTCTCAGCGGACAACGGAGGGTGAGTATAGCAGGTTTTTTGTTTTTTTAACATTACTTTTTTTACTATTAATGCCACATAGGAAGCATCAATAGTAAAAGGTTGGGGACACACAGGGTTAATAGCGGCAGTAACGGTGTGCGTTACCCGTGGCATAATGTAGTCTGTTACCGCCGGCATTAACCCTGTGTTAGCGGTGACCGGAGGGGAGTATGGAGCGGGCGCCGGGGACAGTGACTGCGGGGAGCATGGAGCGGAGCACCGGGGACACTGACTGCGGAGAGTGGGGAGTATGGAGCGAAGCGCTGGGGACACTATGAGGAGTATATAGCGGAGCGCCAGGGACACTGCGGGGAGTATGGAGTGGGCGCTGGGGACACTGTGGGGAGCGGGGAGTATGGAGCGGGCGCCGGCCACTGACTGCGGGGAGTATGGAGCGGCCATTTTCTTCCAGACTGTGCCCGTCGCTGATTGGTCGTGGCTGTTTTGTGGCAACCAATCAGCGACTTGGATTTCCATGATCGACAGAGGCCATGACCAATGAATATCTGTGACAGACAGACAGACAGAAGGACAGACGGAAATACCCCTTAGAAAATTATATAGTAGATGTCTGTGCTTTACACTGGGTCCTGTTCACACTGTCTCTACTGCACCAGATGGGTTCTGCCTAAATTCCCTAAAGAAACATTGATTGCAATGACAGGAATGGAGTTCACATGAATTCCGCAGGTGATGTTTTTTTTTTTCTGAACGTGTCCTAGTGTTCCAACAGCCACAGAAAAGTGGACACTTTTAGATGAAAAAACACAAACAGACTCTGAGGGTAGGTGCTCACGATCAGTATTCGCTGCGGGTTGGATGCTGCTTACTTTTGCAGCATCCAGATGTTACAGCATAGTGGATGGGATTTCATGAAATCCCATGCCCACTATGCGTGCACGGATGCCTGCAGCTCACCCGCGGAGACAGACATGTGGCGCGTCTTTCCAGATCGCAGCATGTCTATTTATCTGGCAGAGACGCGAGATAAATATCACCCATACAATGTATCGGACGCTGTGATTCCACACAGTTCAGTGATCACAGAAGAGTCACCTGCGTTCAATAGCCGGCAGCGGACATGTGCTACATCCAAAGCGCTGCCAATTTCTGACCGTGTGCAAATAACTGAAAAAAATAAATCAGTCAATTTCAGAAAAAAAAACAAATTTATTTGACCTCTGCTTGTGTCAGTGCAGTCTGTGGCCCAGTTGGGGATTTATGTGAATCCTATTTTGGGGAATTCAGGCAGAGCCCCCGGACGCACTGCAGAAGTGCGAACAGGGCTCAATATACTACTGGATGGAATAGTGCAGTGTACTATACTATTCCGCGCTGTCCCAGTACAGCAGCCAGACTCAGACACCGGTCAGACTTGGACACAGGCCACAGGATATCTTTTTTTTATAAAGCTGTTGCAGGTCGTCTTTCAGAATTTCTGCAGCATTTTGTCCCTATTCAAATGAATGGGAAACAAAAATGCAGGTGAAAAGGCTGCAAAAAAGCAGATTATTTCCTGCCAACACTGTAGATCAATTTGCAGCAAAAATGGTGCGTGTGAACAATGTCTACAGGGGTTTTCTGAGAATGTAAAAATAAATAGCATGACATCATAAATCCCCTGCGGCTCCAGCACCGATGCTCTGGGGTTCTCTGTCAGTCTAAGCATGTGGCTGCTGTGGTCTTCCGGCTCCGGGGGTCTCCCCGCCAGTCTCAGCACGTGGCTGCAGTGGTCTTGTGGCTGCACCTCATATTATAGCGGCAAAGTGATTAATAACCATCAGGGACCCCGAACCATTGGCCACTGAGTCAGAGGGGACTTAGCAGAGTAGTTTTGGGTCACTTTTTTATTGCTTTTTATTGTGAGGTAAGATGTAGAAAAAAATGGCAATTCTACTAATGGTTTCTATTATGTGACTGTAAGGCCCCCTTCACACAACCGTGTATAATGTTTTTCACGGATGCCACGTGTGCCCTATTTAACCTATGGTGCTGCACTCATGTCTGTGTTTTCCCAGCAGACCAGGGCCAATACAAGTCTATGGGTCCATGTACACATGCCGTCCGTGTGCCGTCCGTGTGCTGCACTTGTGCCGTCTGTGTTTAACATGGAAAGTATGCGAGAGGCTTTGTAATTTCATTTCCAGTATCCATACCAGAAAAACACGGAAGGCACATGGACGACACACTAATTGAAAACACTGATGACACTGATACTGGTGTAACACGTACGTGTTTTATATGGACATGTGAAAGGGGCCAAACAGTGTTGATGGTGGAATATTCCATGATTTTGGACCCCAGTTAGAATTTTTCCCTGGGCCCCATTTTTTCTAAAAGCAGTCCTGATTATATGCCATTGACATTATGAAAATGGAAAATGGACAAATGGGCAATAAAAATAAAAGATTTTACTTCTGGCTCTTACAGAAATACATTTTATCTCAATAGTTATTATAAGCAAGTCTATCCAAAAACGTGCTATAATAATATTTGGAATCGCTGAGAATTAAAAGGGATATAAGGTATGTATTAGTGCTTCACTAAAGTTTAATTGCCAGACCATTCATCTATATAACACATATTTAAAATATATGCTACAATGTTATAATTTCAATAGGCAATCATTTAATTTTAAATAGTGCAATATTTGCGGCTAATCCTTTGAGTAATGATATGTAATCATGGTGCTTTTGTCCTGTTAGCATCTTTATTTAATCAACTATTCACTAAGACATGCATATACAGTGGGGGAAATAATTATTTGATCCCTTGCTGATTTTGTAAGTTTGCCCACTGACAAAGACATGAACAGTCTATAATTTAAGGGTAGGTTAATTTTAACATTGAGAGATAGAATATCAGAAATAAAATCCAGAAAATCACATTGTATAAATTATATACATTTATTTGCATTTTGCAGTGAGAAATAAGTATTTGATCCCCTACCAACCATTAAGAGTTTTGGCTCCTACAGACCAGTTAGACAATCCTAAACTTGTTACCTGCATTAAAGACAGCTGTCTTACATAGTCACCTTTATAAAAGACTTCTCTCCACAGACTCAATTAGTCAGTCAGACTCTAACCTCTATAACATGGGCAAGACCAAAGAGCTGTATAAGGATGTCAAGGATAAGATTATATACAAAAAAAGGTTGCACTCTATCGTTCCAAAGCATGTCTAATATGAAATACATGAAATATGAATAGTAAAATGGCTTTTGAACATTAGGAAAAATATTTGAGAGACGCTTTGCACAGGATTTGGCCAAATAGTGTGAGCCCATCAACCATCGTCAAGGTGGTCTCTTTAATCTGATGGGTCCTTGACCTCCCTGTCCAAATGCGAACACTTACCGAAGGCTAATGTCTGTATGATTGGGTGAATTTGGACACCTCTGTCAGCAAAGCCTTTTTTTTGTATATTGTATTGCTCAAGAAGGCACATGTGCAGGCCCACATGAAGTTTGCCAAGGAACACCTGGATGATTCTGTGAGTGATTGGGAGTATGTGCTGTGGTGAGATAAGACAAAAATTGTGGTCTTTAGCATTAACTCAACTCATCATGTTTGGAGGAAGAGAAAAGCTGCTTATGACAAAAAGAACACCATTCCCACTGTGAAGCATGAAGGTGTTTCTCTGCTAAGGGCACAGGGCTACTTCACCGCATCAATGGGAGAATTAATTGAGCTATGTGCTGTAAAATCTTGAGTGACAATCTCCTTCCCTCCAACAGAAAAATTGGTCTACATCTGCTGGGTTGGCTGTAAGAGGTGTTTGTCCTGGCTATACTAGTTCCACTATATTGCAATTGATGCCACTTTGTTGGTGTCTGCCAATAATTTTTGTAAATGTGGAGACTAGAGTAGAGCAAAACGGATCTGACATTTTCAAAAGTTGCCAACTTTCGGCAAAGTCGGGTTTCGTGAAACCCGACCTGATCCTAGTGTGGGATCGGCCATGAGGTCGATGATCTTCACGCCAAAGTCTCGTTTCGTATGACGCTTTCAGCGCCATTTCTCATCCAATGAAGGAGGACGCAGAGTGTTGGCAGCGTGATGACATAGGTCTCGGTCCCCGCCATCTTAGAGAAGGGCATTACAGTAATTGGCTTGCTTTCTGCGGCATCACAGGGGCTATAAAGGGGCGTGCATGCTGACCGCCATCTTACTTGTGCCGATCTTAGCATAGGGAGAGGTTGCTGCAGCTTCATCAGAAGTAGGGATATAGTTAGGGAGGGAAGATTAACTGTTGTGAATTCTGTTGTCGAACTTCCTCCTGTGGTCGTGAATGGTACTTCGGCGAGTTCTGTCCATGGACTCCCTCTGGTGGCTGTGAGTGGAGCTGCTGCTTCTGAGGTTCCATCCACAGGTGACGTGGTTTATCCTTTGGTTGGCTGCTCTCTTTAACTCCACTCAGATCGTTACTCCATGCCAGCTGTCAGTGTTCCTGCATTGGTTCAGTTCGCTCTTGGATCTTTCTGGTGACCTGTCTACTCCAGCAGAAGCTAAGTTCCTGCTAGTTATTATTTGTTCATTGTTTCCTTGTCCAGCTAGATATCATGATTTTGCCTTGCTAGCTGGAAGCTCTGGGATGCAGAGTGGCATTTCCGCACCGTTAGTTGGTGCAGAGGTCTTTTTGCACACTCTGCGTGATCTTTTGTAGTTTATTGTGCTGACCGCAAGGATACCTTTCCTATCCTCTGTCTGTTTAGTAAGTCTGGCCTCCCTTTGCTGAAACCTGTTTCATTTCTGCGTTTGTGACTTTCATCTTTACTCACAGTCAATACATGTGGGGGGCTGCCTTTTCCTTTGGGGAATTTCTCTGAGGCAAGGTAAGCTTTATTTTCTATCTCTAGGGCTAGCTAGCTCTTAGGCTGTGAAGAGGCTAGGGAGTGTCAGGAACGCTCCACGGCTATTTCTAGTTGTTGTGATAGGATTAGGGGTTGCGGTCAGCAGAGCTCCCACATCCCAGAGCTTGTCTTGTGTGAGTTTAACTATCAGGTCGTGCCGGGTGCTCCAAACCACCAGGTCCGTAACAATTAACCCCGAAACTGCTTGTGCTGTAGCGATTTCCACTGTCCAACACCACCTTTTCTTTGCAGGGACAGTGGAGGTTTTTTTGTGCATCAGATCTGTAGCTTATTAGGCTGCCCCATAAGGCTCCCTGATAGCTGCATTGCTGTTTGTACGCCGCTGTGCACTGCAAACCAACTGCTTTTTTAAAAGCAAAAATCCTGTTGCTCCTTTCTGCACAGTTCTCTTGTTAATTTGTCCACACTTTTGTGTGCAGCAGTCCTTTTTATTGCTGCCATATTGTCCTTTAATCATTGTAGGGAGATTGAAATTGTACTACAGCCCTTGTATATTTTTTTTATATATCTGCCAGCCACGTTCTGCCACTTACATTGTGTAGTGTAATACACAGGGCCTGTTTTTAGCTGCAGTCTCCCCCCAAAAAAAATGGAGATTTAAATTGCCAACAAGTTTCTATACGCCAGTTCTGTTAGTCGTATATCTGCCAGCCATGTTCTGCCACTTACATTGTGTAGTGTAATACACAGAGCCTCTTTTTTACTGAAGTCACCCCCCAAAAAAGAGAGATTTAAATTGGCACTAAGTGGATCTACATCACAGTTCTGCTAGTTTGTCGTACATCTTCCAGCCACGTTCTGCCACTTACATTGTGTAGTGTAATACACTACACCTGAGTTTTGTTGCAGTCTCCCCCAAAAAAAGGGAGATTAAAATTCTCCACAAGTTTATATACACCTTCTACCTTGTTTCACAGTACCATATAATGGTTGCTATTTTGGTTAAATTTTTCCAAAAATGAGGAAGTCTGGTGGAAGAGGCCGTGGGCGGGCGTTGCCAGCTGGTACTGATGGTGGTGTTGGTGGTGGTGGAGCATCTGGTGGTAGTGGGAAAAGCAAAATAGCACCAAATGTTCGAGGTGTTGAGCCAGCATCATCGTCTGGCTACACAAGGCCTCGAAGGCTCCCTTATCTGGGAGTAGGAAAAAAGCTTTTAAAGCTGGAGCAGCAGGAAAAAGTTTTGGCTTTCCTTGCTGACTCAGCCTTTAGCTCTTTCGCCTCCTCTTGAGAAGGTTCGAAATCTAAAAGCAGCGAGTCGTCAGTGGATGCTCCCGGTCAGGAGCAAGTTGCTTCCTTGTGTCCTTCACCCAAACTAAAAGTGAAGGATGTGGCAAGTGAAACTACAGTTTACTCAATGGAGCTCTTTACACATAACGTGCCTGGGTTAGAGAGGGAAATTGTTAACAGCCCATTATAAGATGAATCGGACATAGAGTGCACAGATGCACAGCCACAGCTGGATTATTATGCTGTTCCATTGACTCAGATCACTACATTGCCCTCGCAGTGTACTGAGCCAGAATCTGACCCTGATGAGACTATGGTGCCCCGTCACGAACGCTATAGCACCTTACACGGTGACACAGAGGAAGGTGCACATGAAACTGAAGAGGAGGTGATAGATGACCCAGTTGTTGACCCAGATTGGCAGCCATTGGGGGAATAGGGTGCCGCTGCCAGTACCTTCGAAGCGGAGGAGGATGATCTGCACAGCCATATACATCGCAACAGCTTTCATCTAGCAGGCCCGTGTCTGGCCAAAAATGTTTGTCAAATGCAAAAAGAGTTTTAGGACAGCGTGGCCATCCGGTGAAAGTAGCAAAGCGTGCAATGCCTGAAAAGGTAATACATAGTAGGAAGAGTGCAGTATGGGCATTTTTAACCAAGATCCGATTGATCAGTGCAAAGTTATCTGTAAGAAGTGCTCAAAGGTCTTTAGCAGAGGGAAGAATCTCCAAAGGTTAAACACAACGTGCATGCGTAGACATTTAAACAGCATTCACTTGCAAGCCTGGACTAACTACCAAACGTCCAGTACCATTGGTGAACCTGCTCAGAATGAAGGTAGTCAGCAACACTACATTGCTTCCCTCACAGTAAGCCCACCGGTTAGGACACAACCAGCAGCAAATGTGGAGGTATCGTCGCAAGGCCAAAGCAGTCAGGGAA
Organism: Ranitomeya imitator; assembly: GCF_032444005.1. Lineage (NCBI taxonomy): Eukaryota > Metazoa > Chordata > Amphibia > Anura > Dendrobatidae > Ranitomeya > Ranitomeya imitator. The sequence goes on from NC_091282.1 coordinate 1,111,194,316, forward strand.
TCAAAAGGTTCTTGGTAGGAAGCACTGTAGGTAGGCCAACATCAAGAATACCATCACCAATCCTCTCTCAATCTGCCATGTCCACCACCTCCAGCGCTCGTTCCACCATATGCAGCTCTCAAGTCCAGCTCACCCTACAAGAGACTCTCACTAGGAAAAGAAGGTACTCATCCTGTCATCCGGTTACACAGGGTTTGAACGCCCACATTGCTAGACTAATCTCGTTAGAGATGATGCCCTACCATTTGGTTGAAAGTGAAGCTTTCAAAGCCCTGATGGCCTACACAGTACCACGCTATGACCTACCCAGTCGGCACTTATTTGCGAGAATAGCCATCGCTGCCCTCCACCAGCATGTCAAAGACCGCATTGTCCATGCACTGAGGCAATTAGTCAATAGAAAGGTGCACCTCACAACAGATGCATGGAACAGTAGGCATGGCCAGGGACGTTACGTGTCCATCACGGCACACTGGGTTAATGTGGTGGATGCAGGGTCCACAGGGGACAGCCGTAGTGGCACAGTTCTGCCTAGCCCATGGTCTAGGAAACAGTTGGCTGTAGGCGTTCACCACCCCTCCTCCTCCTCCTTCAGAAGTGAAAGCTCGTCCACAGAGCGCAGTCACATGACCACTCCATCCGCAGCTGCCAGTGTTGAACATGAGGTGTCCAATTATGGAACAGCTAGTGGTAAGCGTCAGCAGGCTGTGCTACAAATAGAAACAAAGAAACTCAGTCATGGCTGGGCAGTGGACATCTTGAGGCAGGCAAGGTAGTCAGTGATAACGGAAGTAATTTTATGGCTGCCATAGCCCTTTCAGAACTGAAACACATTCCTTGCCTGGCTCACACCTTGAACCTGGTGGTGCAGTGCTTCCTGAAAAATTATCCGGAGTTACCAGCCCTGCTCCTGAAAGTGCGAAGACTTTGCTCGCACATCCGCCGGTCGCCCGTACACTCCAGCCATATGCAGAACCATCAGCGATCGCTGAATCTTCCCCAGCACCGCCTAATAATCGACGTTGTAACAAGTTGGAACTCCACACTGCACATGCTTCAGAGGCTGTGTGAACAGAGGCGTGCTGTCATTTATTTGTGGGAGGATGCACATACACGGGCAGGCAGTTGGATGGCAGACATGGAGTTGTCTGGTGTGCAGTGGTCGAAGCTACAAGACCTCTGTCAAGTCCTTCAGTGTTTTGAGGAATGCACACGGCTGGTAAGTGCAGACAATGCCATCATAAGCATGAGCATCCCACTAATGCGTCTGCTGATGCAAAGTTTGACGCACATCAAGGAGCAGACGTCTGCAGCCAAGGAGGAGGGAAGCCTTGATGACAGTCAACCATTGTCTGGTCAGGGAACTCTCCTGGACGAGGTGGCGGACGAAGAGGAGGAGGAGGAAGAGGATGATGGGGATGAATATTTATGGGTGGAGGATGCTTCTCAGGGGTCAATAGAAACTGGTGGCGTTGCAAGGTCAGGTACAGGGTTTTTGCGAGCCACAAGTGAAGTTGATTTGCAAGAAAGTGCTCTTCAACCCAGCACAAGCAGTGAATTGACACCTGGAACATTGGCCCACATGGCAGAGTATGCCTTGCATATCCTAAAATGGGACCGCCGGATTATCAAAATGATGACCGATGATGATTACTGGTTGGCCTGCCTCCTGGATCCACGATACAAAGGAAAATTACAAAATATCATGCCACATGAGAACCTGGAGCAAATATTGGCTACGAAACAAGCAACTTTTGTAGACTGTTTGGTTCAGGCATTCCCAGCACACAGAGGCAGTTATGGTTCTCACACGAGATGTAGGGGGCAACATGGCAGAGGTGTTAGAGATGCACAAATCCGAAGCGGCATTGGACAGAGGGGTTATATGACCAGGTTGTGGAGTGATTTCGCAATGACCGCAAACACGACAGGTACTGCTGCATCGATTCAAAGTGACAGGAGACAACATTTGTCCAGTATGGTTACCAACTATTTTTCCTCCCTTATCGATGTTCTCCCTCACAGGTCATTCCCCTTTGATTACTGGGCATCTAAAATAGACACCTGGCCTGAATTGGCAGAATATGCATTACAGGAGCTCGCTTACCCAGCTGCTAGTGTGCTATAAGAAAGAGTCTTCAGTGCTGCTGGTTCAATACTAACCGAAAAAAGGACACGTCTGGCTACCCAAAATGTTGATGATCTAACCTTCATTAAAATGAACCAATCATGGATTTCAAATTATTTTGCCCCACCTTCTCCTGCTGACACGTAGCTTGCAAGAAAAATGTCTTGCTTTTGGCCTCCTCTTACTGACTGCTCCAATTCCTCCATTTGCAGCTGCTGAATGTCCACCATAGGCCATTTTTATACCTCCCTAAATGGGCTGACTCCCCCCACAGGGCCGTGGTCACCACTTGGGGCAAGCACCTGTGCAAGTGCCGTTTGCCTGGACAGGTGGGTGTGCCCACTCTTGGGCGATGGCACTGGCACGGGGTCCCTCATAGTACAATGAAGTGTTTCTGATGGTGGTGGTGCACAACCAACATCAGACACATCGTCGTAATATGGGGGGCCCTGTGCCAGTACCACCGCCCACGAGAGAGTGTTCCCCCCAGCACAAACAGTGCTCTACCACTTGCAAAACGTACCTCTCCCTGCTCCACCACTGTGTAGTCTGTGCTGTTAAATCCTTCAATGGCACTGCCAATACAAATTTGTTGAAATGATAGATGATAGTAAAAATATACAGGGGCCCTGGCCTCCATTTAGACCAGTTAATACTTTGTGCCAACTACCACTGTCTGCTACTCAGCAGAGGAGCCCACCCCTGTACATAGCTATGCCACCAGTTTATTTACGAACATTTTTTGGCTGACATTTAGCCCACTTTATTATTTTGGCCTACTAACTGTGTCAGCCACTTATTACAGTTGTCCTACACTGAACAAAGCAATACCGCCTGTGTACTCCTATTACCAAATTTGAACTACATTTAGCCTACTTACTTACTTGGGCCTTGTAACTGTGTGAGCCTCTCATAACAGTTGTCATCCTCTGCTGAAAAAAGCTATGCCGCCTGTGTACTCCTCTTACCAATTGTGAACTGCATTTAGCCTACTTTTTTATTTTAGGCCTACTAAGTCTGTCTGAGACACTTATTACAGTTGTCCTCCACTGAACAAAGCAATGCCACCTGTGCACTTCTCTTACCAGTTGTCAACTGCATTTAGCCTACTTTTTTATTTTAGGCCTACTAAGTCTGTCTGCGCCACTCATTACAGCTGTTCTCCATTGAAAAAAGCTATGCCGCCTGTGTACTCCAGTTACCAATTTTGAACTGCATTTAGCCTACTTACTTATTTAGGCCTACTAGGCCTACTAACTGTGCCTGCCTCCCATTACAGTTGTTCTCCTCTGAACAAAGCTGAGCCGCCAGTTTACTCCTTCTTCAAATATTAAACTGCATTTGACTTACTTGTTTGGTTGGGCCTACTAATGGTGTCTGCTGCAACTTGCTTTTCTCCTCCACTGAACAAAGCTGAGCCTCAATTTTCATCCTGTTTCGGATATTAAACTGCATTTGGCCTACTTGTTTGGTTGGGCCTACTAACGGTGTCTGCCGCGCCTTGCTTTTCTCCTCCACTGAACAAAGCTGAGCCTCAATTTTTGTCCTGTTTCGGATATTAAACTGCATTTGGCCTACTTGTTTGGTTGGGCCTACTAATGGCGTCTGCCACTGCTTGTTGTTCTTCTCCACTGAACACAGCTGAGCCTCAATTTTCATACTGTTTCGGATATTAAACTCCATTTGGCCTACTTGTTTGGTTGGGCCTACTAACGGTGTCTGCCGCTCCTTGCTTTTCTCCTCCACTGAACAAAGCTGAGCCTCAATTTTCATCCAATTTTGGATATTAACCCCTTTCTGACCTCAGACGGGATAGTACGTCCGAGGTCAGATCCCCTGCTTTGATGCAGGGCTCCGCGGTGAGCCCGCATCAAAGCCGGGACATGTCAGCTGTTTTGAACAGCTGACATGTGCCTGTAACAGGCGCGTGCAGAATCGCGATCTGCCCGCACCTATTAACTAGTTAAATGCCGCTGTCAAACGCAGACAGCGGCATTTAACTAACGCTTCCGGCCGGGCGGCCGGAAATGACGTCATCGCTGACCCCCGTCACATGATCGGGGGTCGGCGATGCATCAGGATGGTAACCATAGAGGTCCTAGAGACCTCTATGTTTACTGATCACCAGTGCCTGTGAGCGCCACCCTGTGGTCGGCGCTCACAGCACACCTCCATTTCTGCTACATAGCAGCGATCAGCAGATCGCTGCTATGTAGCAGAGGCGATCGAGTTGTGCCTGCTTCTAGCCTCCCATGGAGGCTATTGAAGCATGGCAAAAGTAAAAAAAAAAAGTTAAAAAATGTGAAAAAAATAAAAAAAATATAAAAGTTTAAATCACCCCCCTTTCGCCCCAATCAAAATAAATCAATAAAAAAAAAATCAAATCTACACATATTTGGTATCGCCGCGCTCAGAATCGCCCGATCTATCAACTAAAAAAAAGCATTAACCTGATCGCTAAACGGCGTAGCGAGAAAAAAATTTGAAACGCCAGAATTATGTTTTTTAGGTCTCCGCGACATTGCATTAAAATGCAATAACGGGCGATCAAAAGAACGTATCTGCACCAAAATGCTATTACTAAAAACATCATCTCAGTATGCAAAAAATAAGCCCTCAACCGACCCCAGATCACGAAAAATGGAGACGCTACGAGTATCGGAAAATGGCGCAATTTTTTTTTTTTTTAGCAAAGTTTGGAATTTTTTTTCACCACTTAGATAAAAAAAAACTAGTCATGTTAGGTGTCTATGAACTCGTACTGACCTGGAGAATCATAATGGCAGGTAAGTTTTAGCATTTAGTGAACCTAGCAAAAAAGCCAAACAAAAAACAAGTGTGAGATTGCACTTTTTTTGCAATTTCACCGCACTTGGAATTTTTTTCCTGTTTTCTAGTACATGACATGCTAAAACCAATGATGTCGTTCAAAAGTACAACTCGTCCCACAAAAAATAAGCCCTCACATGGCCAAATTGACGGAAAAATAAAAAAGTTATGGCTCTGGGAAGGAGGGGAGTGAAAAACGAACACGGAAAAACGAAAAATCCCAAGGTCATGAAGGGGTTAAACTGCATTTGACCTACTTGTTTGGTTAGGCCTACTAACGGTGTCTGCCGCTGCTTGTTGTTCTCCTCCAATGAACAAAGCTGAGCCTCAATTTTCATCCTGTTTCGGATATTAAACTGCATTTGGCCTACTTGTTTGGTTGGGCCTACTAACGGTGTCTGCCGCTGCTTGTTGTTCTCCTCCACTGAACAAAGCAATGCCGCCAGTTTAGTCCTGTTAGCAATTTTGAACTGCATTTAGCCTACTTACTTTTTGGGGCCTACTAACTGTGTCAGCCTCTCATTACAGTTGTCCTCCGCTGCACAAAGCTATGCCGCCTGTTTAGTCCTGTTACCACTTTTGAACTGCATTTAGCCTACTTTATTATTTGGGCCTACTAACTGTGTTTACTTCTCATAGTGTTAATTGCCCAGCCACTGCTAGATGAGTCTGTTGGTACATTGACCCAGACCACTACATTCCCCTTGCACTCAACACAGAAAGAATCTGACCCTGCTGAAAGTCAGGTTCCCCTTCCCGCATACTATACCACCTTACATGGGGACAAAGAGGAAGGTGCAGATGAAAGTGCCTTCATCAGGTGGGGGGGCATACTCGTTGGTGACGTCACTGGCACAGGGCCCCTCATAGTACGCAAAAGTGTCTCTGCCGGTGGGAGGCGCCCCCACCGTCAAACACACCGCCGTACTTTGAGGGGCCCTGTGCCAGTGCCAATGCAAACGAGTGGCCCCCCCTGCTTGCTCAGGATCACAGCACTTGCAAAGTTTAAATACTTACCTCTCCCTGCTCCACAGCCGTGATGTAGTCCGCGTTTCCTGGGCCCATGAAAAACTTGAACCAGCCATACCCCCCACAACTTTAGCCAATGACCCCCAATTTTCAATAACTAACTATTATTAAAAGGTAAATTAAGATTGACAAGCTTAAATAACAAGAATTGATGTTTTTGCATTAAAATGATCACTGTAGGTGTTTTCCAGTCCTCCACTCACTGCTGACTTTGATTCCCCATTGACTTGCATTGGGTTTCGTATTTCGGCCAATCCCCGACTTTTCGCAATAATCGGCTGATTTTACCCGACCCGACTTTTGACAAAGTTAGGTTTTGCGAAACCCGACTCGATCCTAAAAAAGTAAAAGTCACTCAACTCTAGTGGAGACTCCTGGTTGAGTCTCCTTCATGCTTGTTGCCTGTAGCAGTAGGCCTCCTAGTCCGTAAGGTCTCCATTTCATTGGAGTCAACTACCCGTGTTACTGTCCTTATATTTTTCTGGCAATAGTAGTCTATGAAACAGTGTGAAGTTTCCACAATCAGTGATGGTTTGGAGAGCCATGTCAGCTGCTGGCATAGGTACACTGTGTTTTATCAAGACCAAACTCAGCGCAGCTGTCTACTAGAAAATTTTAAAGCACTTCATGCTTCCCTCTGCCCACAAGCTTTTTGGAGATGGAAATTTAATTCTCCACTAGGACTTGGCACCTGTTCACACTGCCAAAAGTACCAATACCTGGTTTAAAAACAACACTATATTTGTTCTTGATTGGCCAGCAAACTCGTTTGACCTTAACCCAATAAAGAATCTATGGGGTATTGTCAAGAGGAAGATGAGAGACATCCGATACAATAATGCAGACGAGCTGAAAGCTGCTGTCAAAGCAACCTGGGCTTCCATAACACCTCAGTAGTGCCACAGACTGTTCGCCTCCATGCCATGCTGCATTGATGCAGTAATTGATGCAAAAGGAGCCCTGACCAAATATTGAATTCACTTACTGAACATACATTTCAGCAGGCCAACATTTCGGATGTTAAAATCATTTTTTAAGCTAGTGCTATAAAGTATTCTAATTTACTGAGATAACTTTTAGGTTTTCATTGGGTGTAAGCCATAATCATCAATATTAACAGAAATAAGCACTTGAAATACATCACTCTATTTGTAATGACTCTATTTAATATATTAGTTTCATTTTTTTTGTATTGAAGAACTGAAATAAATTAACTTTTTAATGATATTCTAATTTTGTGAGATGCCCCTGTATGAGCTTATTTCTTGGAATTAGTTGCAGTTTGTCAGTGGAATTATTTTGATGAACATACTACTTATCAACTTTCTTAACTCTTTATGTTAAGATATTTTAACAAAACAGCAATTCTGTCATTTTTTGGCATTTTATATTTTACACTATCATCCTGCTGTACAAATATAGTGTTAACTTTATTCTCTTGCTTAAAAAATGCTGTGGGGACCCCTCTTTTCTTGATAACCAACCTTGCTAAAGCTGACAGTTGAAGGTTGCAGACCACAGCTGTCAGTTTTGCTTAGCTGATTATCAAAAAAACAGGGGAAACTATGCCAATTTTTTTTCAATTAATTATTTAGAGCATAACAAGACATGGTGTCCGATCTTAATTCCAGCCAATTTTGAGTTGAAAAAGTAAAACAGTGCTCCTTCCCTTCCAAGCCCTGCCATGAGTCCAAACAGTGGTTTAACCCCATATATGGGATAACAGCATACTCAGGACAAATTGCACAACAACTTTTGGGGTCCAATTTCTCCTGTTACCCTTGGAAAAAAATATTGGGGCAAAAAGATAATTTTTGTAGAAAAAATGATTTCTTATTTTTACTGCTCAAAGTTATAAACTCCTGTGAAGCACTTTGGGGTTCAAAGTGCTCACCACACATCTGGATAAGTTCCTTTTGGGGTCTAGTTTCCAAAATGGTGTCATGTTTTGGAAGTTTCCACAGTTTCGGCACATCAGGGGCTCTCGTGACATGACGTTCCAATCTTAATTCCAGCCAATTTTGCGTTGACAAAGTAAAACAGTGCTCCTTCCCTTCCAAGCTCTGCCATGCGCCCAAACAGTGGTTTACCTCCTCCAGCTTACTCAGGACAAATTGCACAACATCTTTTGACATATTTTTTTTCCTTTTGTCCTTGGGAAAATAAAAAAAGGGGGGAGAAAATATCATTTTTGTGAAAACAATATGATTTTTTTTATTTTTACCGCTCTGCGTTATAAACTTCTGTGAAGCACTTAGAGGTTCAAAGTTCTCACCACACATCTATATAAGTTCCTTAGGGGGTCTACTCTCCAAAATCGTGTCTCTTGTAGGGGGTTTCCACTATTTAGGCACATCAGGAGCTCTCCAAGCACAACATGGTGTCCGATCTAAATTCCAGCCAATTTTGCATTGAAAAGTCAAATGGCACTCCTTCCATTCCGAGCACTGCCATGCACCCAAACAGTGGTTTACATTTGGTATCAGCGTACTCAGTACGAATTGTACAACCACTTTTGACATCCAATTTCTCCTGTTACCCTTGGTAAAATAAAAAAATTGGATCTGAAGTAAATTTTTTGTGAAAAAAAGTTAAATGTTCATTTTTTTTAAACATTCCAATAATTCCTATGAAGCACCTGAAGGGTTAGTAAACTTCTTAAATGTGGTTTTGAGCACATTCAGGGGTGCAATTTTGAGAATGGTGTCACATTTGGGTATTTTCTATCATATAAACCGCTCAAAGTGACTTCAAATGTGATGTGGTCCTTAAAAAAATGGTGTTGTAAAAATGAGAAATCGCTGTTAAAGTTTAAACCCCTATAACTTCCTAACAAAAAAATATTTTGGTTCCAAAATTGTGCTGATGTTAAGTAAACATGCGGGAAATGTTACTTATTAAGTATTTTATGTGACATATCTCTGTGATTTAAGGATATAAAAATTGAAAAATTGCAAAAATTTCAAAATTTTCTCTAAATTTCGATTTTTTTTTTTTACAAATGAAAGCAAATCATATCAAAGAAATTTTACCACTATAATGAAGTATAATATGATACAAGAAAACAGTGTCAGAATCACCAGGATCCATGGAAGTGTTCCAGAGTTATTACCGCATAAATGGACAGTGTTCAGAATTGTAAAAATTGGCCTGGTCATTAACGTGCAAACCACCCATGGGGTTAAAGTGGTTAATAGTCATATCTTGCAAGGGATGGCATATGCAAAATTCCTGAGCCTTTGACATTTCTGTGACATAGAACAAAACTTACTGCTCATCCCCGCACTCACTCCACATCACCCGTATTGTACCCGCTGCATATTCACATTACCCTAGGGATCTCATACTAGGCCAAAACTTCCAGCTTTGATGAGGTCCAGGAAGATTCTGCCAAGTGCATGTACCGTGGCTTTCTATGTGCATGCACAGAAGCCTCCCAGGCCTCCTCAATGCCACAAATCCTGATCCAGCATGATCGAGATATACACTCAGGGCTCATACCCATATGTGAGAAAAAAATGGTCAGATTTCTGGACAAAAAAAATGGAAGTGTTATATGAGTGTCATGCGCGTACAATGCAATATTCACACATAGCATCCGATTTACATCCAAGTGCATTGCGATTGCTATCTGATTGCAATACGATTTTAACATGAGCTTTTACATACAGCCGTCATTTACACATCGTTTTCAAAGTAAATGTTTGTCAAAACATATATATATATATATATATATATATACATATAAATGTATATATATATATATATATATATATATATATATATATTTGATGGATAGATAGATAGATAGATAGATATAAAAGCTGGCAATTCCTGTGTGTGTACAGTAAAATCACACTGACAGTTTAGAATAGAATAGATAAATGCACATAGAATACATATATATATATATATATATATATACATGTCTATATCGCACAAACATACATATATATATATATATATATATATATATACACACTGTGTTCCAAATTATTATGCAGATTACATTTTTCTCAGATTTTCCTAAATGGTCGGTGCAAATGACAGTCAGTCTAATTAACCCCTTCCCGACCTTTGACGCCACGTAGGCGTCATGAAAGTCAGTGCCAATCCGACCTATGACGCCTATGTGGCGTCATGGAAAGATCGCGTCCCTGCAGATCGGGTGAAAGGGTTAACTCCCATTTCACCCGATCTGCAGGGACAGGGGGAGTGGTAGTTTAGCCCAGGGGGGGTGGCTTCACCCCCCCGTGGCTACGATGGCTCTGGTTGGCTGTTGAAAGTGAAACTGCCAATCAGAGCGATTTGTAATATTTCACCTATTAAAACTGGTGAAATATTACAATCCAGCTATGGCCGATGCTGCAATATCATCGGCCATGGCTGGAAACACTAATGTGCCCCCACCCCACCCCACCGATCGCCCCCCCAAGCCACCGATCTGTCCGGTACACTGCTCCGGCTCCCCTCCGTCCTGTGCTCCGCTCCCCCCGTGCTCCAATCACCCCCCCGTGCTCCGATCCAACCCCCCTGCACTCCGATCCACCCCCGTGCATCATCCACCCCCCCGTGCTCCGTTCCACCCCCCCATACTCCGTTCCACCCCCCCGCGCTCCGATCCCTCCCCCATGCTCCGATCCCCCCCATGCTCCCCCCACCCCATCATACTTACCGATCCTGCCGGGGTCCGTCCGTCTTCTCCCTGGGCGCCGCCATCTTCCAAAATGGTGGGCACATGCGCAGTGCGCCCGCCGAATCTGCCGGCCGGCAGATTCGTTCCAAAGTGCATTTTGATCACTGAGATATAATCTATCACAGTGATCAAAATAAAAAAAAATAATAAATGACCCCCCCCCCCCTTTGTCACCCCCAGGTAGGGACAATAAAAAAATAAAGAATTTTTTTTTTCCACTAAGGTTAGAATAGGGTTAGGGTTAGGGCTACGGCTAGGGCTGGGGTTAGGGTTAGGGCTAGGGTTAGGGCTAGGGTTAGGGCTAGGGTTTCGGTATGTGCACACGTATTCTGGTCCTCTGCGGATTTTTCCGCTGCGGATTTGATAAATCCGCAGTGCTAAACCGCTGCAGATTTATGGCGGATTTACCGCGGTTTTTCTGCGCATTTCACTGCGGTTTTACAACTGCGATTTTCTATTGGAGCATTTGTAAAACCGCTGCGGAATCCGCAGAAACAAGTGACATGCTGCAGAATGTAAACTGCTGCGTTTCCGTGCAGTTTTTCTGCAGCATGTGTACAGCGATTTTTGTTTCCCATAGGTTTACATTGAACTGTAAACTCATGGGAAACTGCTGCGGATCCGGAACGTTTTCCGCAGCGTGTGCACATACCTTTAGAATTAGGCTATGTGCACACGGTGCGGATTTGGCTGCGGATCCGCAGCGGATTTGCCACTGCGGATTCGCAGCAGTGTTCCATCAGGTTTACAGTACCATGTAAACCTATGGAAAACTAAATCCGCTGTGCCCATGGTGCGGAAAATACCGCGCGGAAACGCTGCGTTGTATTTTTCGCAGCATGTCAATTCTTTGTGCGGCTTCCGCAGCGTTTTACACCTGTTCCTCAATAGGAATCAACAGGTGAAATCCGCACAAAAAACGCTGGAAATCGGCGGTAAATCCGCAGGTAAAACGCAGTGCCTTTTACCCGCGGATTTTTCAAAAATGATGCTGAAAAATCTCACACGAATCCGCAATGTGGGCACATAGCCTTAGGGTTGGGTTGGAATTAGGGTTGTGGTTAGGGTTGTTGTGATTAGGGTTGTGATAAGGGTTATGGCTACAGTTGGGATTAGGGTTAGGGGTGTGGGGGGGTTAGTGTTGGAGGTAGAATTGAGGGGTTTCCACTGTTTAGGCACATCAGGGGTCTCCAAACGCAACATGGCACCACCATTGATTCCAGCCAATCTTGTATTCAAAAAGTCAAATGGTGCTCCCTCCCTTCCGAGCCCCGACGTGTGCCCAAACAGTGGTTTACCCCCTCATATGGGGTACCAACATACTCAGGACAAACTGCACAACAATTACTGGGGTCCAATTTCTCCTGTTAAACTTGTGAAAATAAAAAAATGCTTGCTAAAACATAATTTTTGAGGAAATAAAAATGATTTTTTATTTTCACGGCTCTGCGTTGTAAACGTCTGTGAAGTACTTGGGGGTTCAAAGTGCTCACCACACATCTAGATAAGTTCCTTTCGGGGTCTAGTTTCCAAAATGGGGTCACTTGTGGGGGGTTTCTACTGTTTAGCCACATCAGGGGCTCTGCAAACACAACGTGACGCCCGCAGAGCATTCCATCAAAGTCTGCATTTCAAAACGTCACTACTTCACTTCCGAGCCCCGGCATGTGCCCAAACAGTAGTTTCCCCCCACATATGGGGTATCACAGTACTCAGGAGAAACTGGACAACAAATATTGGGGTCAAATTTTTCCTGTTACCCTTGGGAAAATAAAAAATTGCAGGCTAAAAGATCATTTTTGAGAAAATAATTTTTTTTTTTTATTTTCACTGCTCTGCGTGATAAACTTCTGTGAAGCACTTGGGGGTTCAAAGTCCTCACCACACATCTAGATTAGTTCCTTTGGGGATCTAGTTTCCAAAATTGGGTCATTTGTGGGGGATCTGCAATGTTTAGGCACACAGGGGCTCTCCAAACGTGACATGGTGTCCGCTAACGATCGGAGCTAATTTTCCATTTAAAAAGCCAAATGGCGTGCCTTCCCTTCCGAGCCCTGCCGTGCGCCCAAACAGTGGTTTACCCCCACATATGGGGTATCAGCGTACTCAGGACAAACTGGAAAACAACATTTGGGGTCCAATTTCTCCTATTACCCTTGGCAAAATAGGAAATTTCAGGCTAAAAATCATTTTTGAGGAAAGAAAAATTATTTTTCATTTTCATGGCTCTGCGTTATAAACTTCTGTGAAGCACCTGGGGGTTTAAAGTGCTCAATATGCATCTAGATAAGTTCCTTGGGGGGGTCTAGTTTCCAAAATGGGGTCACTTGTGGGGGAGCTCCAATGTTTAGGCACACAGGGGCTCTCCAAACGCGACATGGTGTCCGCTAACAATTGGAGCTAATTTTCCATTCAAAAAGTCAAATGGCGCCTTCCCTTCCGAGCCCTGCCGTGTGCCCAAACATTAGTTTACCCCCACATATGAGGTATCGGCGTACTCGAGAGAAATTGCCCAACAAATTTTAGGATCCATTTTATCCTATTGCCCATGTGAAAATGAAAAAATTGAGGCGAAAAAATTTTTTTGTGAAAAAAAAGTACTTTTTCATATTTACAGATCAATTTGTGAAGCACCTGGGGGTTTAAAGTGCTCAATATGCATCTAGATAAGTTCCTTGGGGGGTCTAGTTTCCAAAATGGGGTCACTTGTGGGGGAGCTCCAATGTTTAGGCACACAGGGGCTCTCCAAACGCGACATGGTGTCCGCTAACGATGGAGATAATTTTTCATTCAAAAAGTCAAATGGCGCTCCTTCCCTTCCGAGCCTTACCATGTGCCCAAACAGTGGTTTACCCCCACATGTGAGATATCGGTGTACTCAGGAGAAATTGCCCAACAAATTTTAGGATCCATTTTATCCTGTTGCCCATGTGAAAATGAAAAAATTGAGGCTAAAATAATTTTTTTGTGAAAAAAAAGTACTTTTTCATTTTGTGAAGCACCTTGGGGTTCAAAGTGCTCACTATGCATCTAGATAAGTTCCTTGGGGCGTCTAGTTTCCAAAATGGGGTCACTTGTGGGGGAGCTCCAATTTTTAGGCACACGGGGGCTTTCCAAACATGACATGGTGTCCGCTAAAGAGTGGAGCCAATTTTTCATTCAAAAAGTCAAATGGCGCTCCTTCCCTTCCAAGCCCTGCCGTGCGCCCAAACAGTGGTTTACCCCCACATATGAGGTTTTGGGTATTTTCAGCCATATAGACCCCTCAAACTGACTTCAAATGTGAGGTGGTCCCTAAAAAAAATGGTTTTGTAAATTTCGTTGTAAAAATGAGAAATCGCTGGTCAAATTTTAACCCTTATAACTTCCTAGCAAAAAAAAATGTTGTTTCCAAAATTGTGCTGATGTAAAGTATACATGTGGGAAATGTTATTTATTAACTATTTTGTGTCACATAACTCTCTGGTTTAACAGAATAAAAATTCAAAATGTGAAAATTGCGAAACTTTCAAAAATTTTCGCCAAATTTCCACTTTTATCACCAATAAACGCAGAATTTATTGACCTAAATTTACCACTAACATGAAGCCCAATATGTCACGAAAAAACAATCTCAGAACCGCTAGGATCCGTTGAAGCGTTCCTGAGTTATTACCTCATAAAGGGACACTGGTCAGAATTGCAAAAAACGGCAAGGTCTTTAAGGTCAAAATAGGCTGGGTCATGAAAGGGTTAAAGTCATCATCCGTTAGAGTATACATCAAATTTTATTGAAGAAACCTCCCAATGATAACAGTATAACCTCCAAAATGAATAAAACTCAAAATGCACTGTTCCGAATTATTAGGCACAGTAGAATTTCTAAACATTTGATATGTTCTAAAGAACTGAAAATGCTCATTTGTGGAATTTGCAGCATTAGGTGGTCACATTCACTGGACAAAAAAGCTATTTAGCTCCAAAACATCCTAACAGGCCAAATTACATGTTAACATAGGACCCCTTCTTTGATATCACCTTCACAATTCTTGCATTCTTGAGTTTTTGGAGAGTTTCTGCTTGTGCGTTTTTCCATGAAGTCAGAATAGCTTCCCAGAGCTGCTGTTTTGATGTGAACTGCCTCCCACCCTCATAGATCTTGTGCTGGATGATACTCCAAAGGTTTTCTATAGGGTTAAGGTCAGGGGAAGATGGTGGCCACACCATGAGTTTATCTCCTTTTATACCCATAGCAGCCAATGACTCAGAGGTATTCTTTGCAGCATGAGATGGAGCATGTCATGCATGAAGATGATTTTGCTCCGTAAGGCACGTTTCTGCTTTTAGACCATGGAAGAAAGTTGTCAGTCAGAAACGCATTTACTTTACAGAGGTAATTTTCACATCTTCAGGAACCTTAAAGGGCCCTACCAGCTGTTTCCCCATGATTCCGGCCCAAAATATGATTTCTCCACCTCCTTGCTGACGTCGCAGCCTTGTTGTGACATGGTGGCCATCCACCAACCATCCACTACTCCATCCATCTGGACCATCCAGGGTTGCTCAACACTCATCAGTAAACAAGACTGTTTGAAAATTAGTCTTCATGTATGTCTGGGCCCACTGCAACCGTTTCTGCTCATGAACACTGTTTAGGGGTGGCCAAATAGTAGGTTTATGCACCACAGCATGCCTTTGAAGGATCATACACCTTGAAGTTCGTGGGACTTTTGAGGCACCAGCAGCTTCAAATAACTGTTTGCTGCTTTGTAATGGTATTTTGGCACCTGCTCGCTTTATCCAATGAATTTGCCTGGAGAAAACCGTCCTCATTATGCCTTTATCTGCATGAACTCTGTCTCTGCTCTGTTTCAGGCACAAATCTCTTCACAGTATGATGATCACAAAGTTTTTGTGAAATATCTAATCTTTTCATACCTTGTCCAAGGCATTGCACACACATATATATATATATATATATATATATATATATATATATACTAGATTGTGGTGCGATTCTAACGCATCGGGTATTCTAGAATATGCATGTCCCCGTAGTATATGGACAATGATGATTCCAGAATTTGCGGCAGACTGTGCCCGTCGCTGATTGGTCGAGGCAACCTTTATGACATCATCGTCGCCATGGCAACCATTATGACATCTACGTCAATACTGTGCCCGTTTCTGATTGGTCGAGGCCTGGCGGCCTCGACCAATCAGAGACGCGGGAAGTCTACGTCCTTTATGACATCATCGTCGCTGTGCCCGTCGCTGATTGGTCGAGGCCTGGTGGCCTCGACCAATCAGAGGCGCGGGATTTCTACGTCGATACTGTGCTCGTCGCTGATTGGTCGAGGCCTGGTGGCCTCGACCAATCAGAGACGTGGGATTTCCAGGACAGACAGACAGACAGAAAGACAGACAGACAGACAGTGTTAGGACTGGCGGAACGCACCAAGTAAGATGATATAGATGCGTTCGCAGTCCGGGGTCCACCGTGCAGGCGAAACCCGCTGCTAGTGAATGACAGACTATATGGCGGTACTAAAAGTATAAACACGTGGGTTAAACCTCACCCAACGTGAAGAAAGCGATCCTGTTAAGTCACAGGACCGCGGTACCGCACATAGAGCGCGAGCAAGTAGTCAGCTAACTTAACCCCGAAAGGGATTGAAGTCCGATTAGACCCTTGCTGGCACAACACCGCAACTGGGTGTGTAATGAACCTTATTAGTAATAAATGAGCACAAGAGTGCGTGCGATGCCGCACTGACGGACGCCACTAACCACACAGGCTTGGGTATGGAAAGCACAAGGCAAGCGCACGGCGCCGTACTGGCAGGCACAGCTATAGGACGCTGTGATGTGTGTAACATACAGATGGATAGTCGGGCGCTAGAGAGCTACCATCATCCGCGAGCAATCAACAACTCTAGGGAGGGATATTTAGGAGCTTTCATCCATCGACATACATCCATCTACGCACACACATAATGATTGTACACTAGCGCATGGCCATGCGGTCATGCGCAGTTTATATAGTCGCAGGACGGGAAGTGGCCACAGAAACTTTGCCCTTCCAAGACCTGCCAAGAGGACCAATGGAATGCGCTGCAGAGCCTGATCACATGACCCTCGATCTCCAACGGGAGATCTTGCCCTGGGCATGCTCAGTGTGCGCAAATAAGGACTTAGTCCCAGAGAAGTCCGCTCGTTGCTGACCAGCACTGACTTTAATGGCAGGAGCTGAAGAAGCAGCAGTAACTCTCTGTACAGAGCGAGACCGAGCAAGACACTGGGACCGACGTCCCTGCTGAGCAGACTCCACTGCGGCTGGATAGAAATGGGAGACCGCAGCGGAGACGGCCTGAGATTCCCCCTGTGCAGAAGTGGGAATCGAGACCTAACAGACAGACGGAAAAACCCTTAGGCAATTATATATATAGATATATATATATACAGTACAGACCAAAAGTTTGGACACACCTTCTAATTTAAAGATTTTTCTGTATTTTCATGACTATGAAAATTGTACATTCATACTGAAGGCATCAAAGCTTTGAATTAACACATGTGGAATTATATACTTAACAAAAAAAGTGTGAAACAACTGAATCTATGTCCTATATTCTAGGTTCTTCAAAGTAGCCACCTTTTGCTTAGATGCCTGCTTTGCACACTCTTGGCATTCTCTTGATGAGCTTCAAGAGTTAGTCACCGGGAATGGTCTTCCAACAATCTTGAAGGAGTTCCCAGAGATGCATAGCACTTGTTGGCCCTTTTGCCTATGCTCTGCAGTCCAGCTCACCCCAAACCATCTCGATTGGGTTCAGATCTGGTGACTGTGGAGGCCAGGTCATGTGGCGTAGCACTCCATCACTCTCTGTTAGGGCTGGCGGAATGCACCGAGTAAATATAGAGATGTTATTTGGTGTGTTCGCAGCCCGGGGTCCACCGTGCAGGAAAAGAACCTGCTGCTGGCAAACAGCGGCACAATATGGCGGTAGAAGCGAACTCTGTTGCTTCACAGAGTCGCTATAAGGAAAGGACTGTGTCCTGTTAAACTCCACAGGAATACACAGTAACTGCTGAGCAGATAGCAGCTTGTCGTCACGCAGTCCAGGAGGCAAACATACAATCTCCTCACCGGAGGAGCCGGTATTCTAGTGGCTTATTTCAGCCGGGGCCCTGTAACCAAACACACAATCTCCTCACCGGAGGTGCCGGTATTCTAGTGGCTTATTTCAGCTGGGTCCCTGAATACACACAAGCGTGACCACACTGGCGCAAAACTCATGTCATGCATTGATACTAGCGCATGGCCGTGCGGCCATGCGAGCCTTATATAGCTGCAGCAAGTAAAAGACCTTCCTAGAAGGACCAATGAGAGACTGCCATACCTGAGCATGTGACCCTAGATCTCCACTGAGAGATCTTACCCTGGGCATGCTCAGTGTGTGAAAAGCAGGAGTTAGTCCTAGCAGCTATAGGACCTTCCTACCATGTGACCCTCGATCTCCACTGAGAGAGCTTACACAGGGCATGCTCAGAATGAGAAAAGCAGGACTTAGTCGCAGAAGCGTCTGCTCGCCGCTGCCCAGCACTGACTTCAATGGCAGAAGCAGGAAAGGCAGCAGTAACTCTTTGTACAGAGTGGGACTGAGCAAGACGCTTGGACTGACGTCTCCGCTGAGCAGGCTCAACTGTGGCAGGAGAGGAATGGGAGACCGCAGCGGAGATGGCCCGAGATTCCCCCTGTGCAGAGACGGGAACTCGACCCTAACACTCTCCTTCTTGGTCAAATAGCCCTTACACAGCCTGGAGGTGTGTTTGGGGTCATTGTCCAACTAAACGTAATCCGGATGGAATAGCATGCCGCTGCAAGATGCTGTGGTAGCCATGCTGGTTCAGTATGCCTTCAATTTTGAATAAATCCCCAACAGTGTCACCAGCAAAGCATCCCCACACCATCACACCTCTTCTTCCATGCTTCACGGTGGGAACCAGGCATGCAGAGTCTATCATTTCACCTTTTCTGCGTCACACAAAGACCTGGTGGTTGGAACCAAAGATCTCAAATTTGTACTCATCAGACCAAAGCACAGGTTTTCACTTGTCTAATGTCCATTCCTTGTGTTCTTTAGCCCAAACAAGTCTCTTCTGCTTGTTGCCTGTCCTTAGCAGTGGTTTCCTAGCAGCTATTTTACCATGAAGGCCTGCTGCACAAAGTCTCCTCTTAACAGTTATTGTAGAAATGTGTCTGCTGCTAGAACTCTTTGTGGCATTTACCTGGTCTCTAATCTGAGCTGCTGTAAACCTTCCATTTCTGAGGCTGATGACTCGGATAAACTTATCCTCCGAAAGCAGAGGTGACTCTTGGTCTTCCATTCCTGGGGCGGTACTCATGTGAGCCAGTTTCTTTGTACCGCTTGATGGTTTTTGCCACTGCACTTGGGGACACTTCCAAAGTTTTCCCAATTTTTCTGACTGACTGACCCTCATTTGTTAAAGTAATGATGGCCACTCGTTTTTCTTTACTTAGCTGCTTTTTTCTTGCCATAATACAAATTCTAATAGTCTATTCAGTAGGACTATCAGCTGTGTATCCACCAGACTTCTGCACAACACAACTGATGGTCCCAACCCCATTTATAAGGCAAGAAATCCCACTTATTAAACCTGACAGGGCACACCTGTGAAGTGAAAACCATTCCCAGTAACTACCACCTGAAACCTCATCAAGAGAATGCCAAGAGTGTGCAAAACAAAAGGTGGCTTCTTTGGAGAACCTAGAATATAGGACATAATTTCAGTTGTTTCACACTTTTTTGCTAAATATATAATTCCACATGTGTTAATTCATAGTTTTGATACACAATTTTCATAGTCATGAAAATACAGAAAAATCTTTAAATGAGAAGGTGTGTCCAAACTTTTGGTCTGTATTGTATATGTATTTATATTGAACTGAAAGATAGATAGATTAAAAGCCAGTAATTCATCTGCCGGCTTCTGTAAAATCATTGCAGGAGCCGACAGGATGGATATGGATTGCTTACAGAAAATACATTTAGAATAGGTAGATATATAGATGTCAGTGACAAATACAATTAGTACAGTGTGTGTGCAAATTACTGGACATGTATTTAATTAATAAATGATTATTTTTTGGAAAAAAATGTGTGGGCTCCCTTGCAATTTTCAAAACCAGCAGAGGGAAAGCCAGGGACTGGGGGAAGATGTTTATAGCTTAGAAATGGGGTAATGCCCATGGACCTTCCCAGGCTATTACTATCAGCTCACAGCTGTATACTTAGTCTTTATTGACTATTAAAATGGGGGATCCCCCAAAAAATGACATGGGTTCTTCCATAATTAATAACAAGCAAAGGCTATGCAGACAGTTGCAGGCTGATATTAATAGCCTAGGAAGGGGCCATGGATGTTGGCCCCCTGGCTTAAAACATCAGCACCAAGAAAAGGCATACCTCTAAGATACGCCAATTCCAGCACTTAGCCTCGCTCTTCCCACTTGCCCTGTAGCGGTGCACAGGTGGGGTAATAGTTATGCGGTTAATGTCACCTTTGACAGGTGACATCAAGCCCCGCTTAGTAATGGAGAGGTGTCAATAAGACATGATGCAATTTTTTTCTCAGTCTGATTTCAGTTGAGAAAAAAAATTGCAGATAAGATGTCACCCATTGAATAACATTGGTCCGAGTGCAATCCGATCTTTTATCGGATTACACTGGTCCATTTTTTTCACAAATGGGTATGGTCCCTCAAGCAGAGACTATTTGATTACGCAGCAAGGGCAGCATATTGGCTGGGAGCTATCTTGCAAGTGTATTTATTATATTAAATGCCTCTTAGAAGACGAAACCACTTGGCTTATGCACGCACTGCTCATCTAAGAACAGAAGAGCATGCACCTTTATGTAAAATGTGAGCTGCGGGAACTTCGGTGCATATATAGGGAGCTGGAAGAAGCACATTGGGGCTGTGAGTAAGCCAGTGTCCGTGCAGGGAGGGAGAAGGAGCAAAAAGCAGGGTCAGCGGACATAGTGCGACAAATCACCACACATTCCAGTCTACAAAATATCATACGGACGTTGGGTTCTATAGAAATATCCTGTTGCCTCACTGGTAAAATACTAAAATTAATTAAATAAAATGTGAGCAGATAAACAGATACATGCTACAGTATAGAGTAAAAAATGGAATAGCAGCACTGTATAACTATTTATTGTGCATTATAGTGTAATATATGATACCCCAACTTTGAGAATTATTTGATCTAATTCTTTAGATTGCTTTTTTTTTTTTATAAGGAAAGCAAATTTATAAATTCAAACATTTATGTGACTTCTTTACCACGTAAACTCCAAAATTCTATCAGCAAGTTGAATAACATAAATATTCAACAATGTTTTCACCGGCTCTGTACACTATTTAAGATCTACTTCCTCTTCCATAGTTTACCAGTTCACTAGATTTACCTAGCTGACTATAATGAAATTCCATATCTGACCTACTGAACTTTGTGAGGGATAGACATTACAATAACACAAACTGAGGTCTGGAAAGTAAACAGCTAATTTTAGAACTTGTAGTTTGTATCTTCAACAGCTGTTTAAAAATTGAAATTTATCAGAGGTTTAAATACAAGAATTGACAACTATGGGGCTTATTTGTAATACATAGGGCAAAATAATGAGGAAACTGGATGATTAAAAACATCATTCATTACAAGGGATGAGAGGATATGACAAAATTTAAATTCACCAAATCATGCACATTTTCACAGGAAAATTGCTTTGCAGCAAAGTGAAATGAATATCCCTTTTCATGCTGTGGGTTCTCCCCTGATCCCAGAGGATAATAAAGATAAAATGTTGAAAATTTAAAAAAAATACTTAGACCTATCTGTATAACTCTAATTTCTTGTCCCTCTGCACCTCACCATCCCCAGTCTGGTCCTCAGCATATCTTCATAGCACAATAGCCGAGCTCTGAATTCCTGGTTCTCTTCCTATTAGGCAGAAACTTTCAGCTTTGCTGAGGTCCATGACATTTCTATGCAAACATACATAAGGTCATGTTGTCATTATGTCACATCATGTGCTGTGATCTTGCAGGCACTTGAGTGGAAACATCCTGGTCCTCAGAGATGTTAGCTTGTAAAGTCTAGGTTACAATTTTTAAATTACAATTTTTCATCTCTATTTCAGTTTTTAATTCACAGCAGGTAACGTTTCTCCTTATGGAGAGTGACATACCATCTCTGGCTTGTCAAGGTAAGGAGGCTTATTTGCCGTGCAATGCTCCTCTGGGAAATTAAATATGCAAATTGCCTCTTCTGAGAAAAAGAGGACTTAAATTCTAAAGCGCCACCTGTTGGAAGTAGCGATCCTACAAGTCACAATCAACCCTTTAACGAGTCGTGCAATATGACTTAGGATGAATGCCAAATCAGTATCTCAATTCGCAGACACGGTGTTTCGGGATTTTGGCCCTCGTCAGTGCGGAGCATGAGAAATGATTTGACTAGGTGAGAGGCTCAGAAGAGGGAATTTGCATAATTAATTTCCCAGAGGAGCATTGCACGGCGAATAAGCCTCCTTACTTTGACAAGCCAGAGATGGTATGTCACTCTCCATAAGGAGAAATGATACCCCTTAGACCCCAGTCCAGAGCCTCTCACCTAGCCAAATCAGTTCTCATGCTTCGCTCTAACGAGGGTCAACAGCCCGAAACACTGTGTCTGCGAATTGAGATACTGATATGGCATTTATCCTAAGTCATATTGCACGACTCGTTAAAGGGTTGATTGTGACTTGTAGGATCGCTACTTCCAACAGGTGGCGCTATAGAGTTTAAGTCCTCTTTTTCTCAGAAGAGGCAATTTGCATATTTAATTCACAGCAGTGAGTGTGATGGGAGGGGCAGTACAGCAGAACTGAGCTCTGACTCCTTACAAACACTTCTGCAGATGCAGTTCTTTCACATTGTTGTCAGCTCTGCTGTATCCCATCCATCCACACTAACTGCAATTTACTTCTAAGCCATTATGTGTGTGTGATCCCAGTATATCTTGCATTTAAAGTATGATTGGTTACCTCTAGAAGTCCCAGAAACACTCAGTTGGGCAAGTAATAAATTGCATTGAAAGATTTACAAGCTGATATGCCAGCAACGGAGAGAAAAAAATACTAAAAAAAAATACATATTACTTTACACTGCAGCCAAAATTCTATTATTACTCTCGCAAAATTATTACACTGTTAATCTAAGTTTAGCATGCTCAAAGTGGAAGAAATGATCAAAACAATTTAAATACAAATTCAATAGGTTCTATGAATTTTCCTCCAAAACTCGATTCACAGTGAACTTATTCAATGAATTTCAAGTAGTCCACTTGCCGGAGAAAGGGAGAGAAAGCTATTCCAAACTCTTGTACTCCAGAAATGATATGAAATGTGTGTACTTTGAATATATTTATTAACTTGTAGATTGTGAGCCTTCGCGAGCAGGGTCCTCTATCCTCCTGTACCAGTTGTGACTTGTATTGTTCAAGATTACTGTACTTGTTTTATTATGTATACCCCTCCTCACATGTAAAGCGCCATGGAATAAATGGCGCCATAATAATAAAAAATAATAATAATAATTACACTCTGCGGGTCTCTGTCTTTGTTTCTCTTTCTCTCTCTCCCTATTGATGCAACTAAGTGTTTTGAAAATTTAGTGTCTTTCTCTGCTTCTGTGTGGAATGAGCAGAGCTCCATGACCTCTCTCCCTATTATATAAAATCACAAAATGGTGCTGCTTGGCCAGCATAACATTTTTATATACTGGCTGTGATAGTCCCCCATTATTGGCTGCACCCATGTGATGTGATAACTGCAGGTCATTAGGAGAAGCCCAACTGGCCATTTCTGTAATAATCAGTCCACTTTGTGACTCTTCAACATTTTGTGAAAAGGCACTGGGCATTTTTTGGCTAGCCTACACAAATCAAATCAGAAACTCAATTTGCGATGGATCTTTCTGTGTATTTCCACAATTTTTGCCCACTTTGAATGGGCAGCAGTGCTACTGCTTAATATCTCCCTCAGGTATCAATTAAATTTACACATCTCTGCAGAATCTTATGTATTTTACCTTCTTAACCTGGTTATAAACTTATGTTTCGAATATGTTCTGTTAGATCCATGCCTGGCGTTTTTCTGTTTTGGTCTCTGATACCAATAGTGGTTTTCTGATTTCAAATTGATCATCTCTTGTATTTCCATTGAAAATTAACTGTTTCCCAAGTCCAAGTGTGGCCCTTAACCTGTCCTGTTTATAGATGAGCAAACTTGTTCATTAAACGTTCATCAATCTGAAATTGGATTCCAGTTTGGATTCCTAAGCTTTTTTCCTGAAAATTGGCAAAAGTCAGCCAAAGTTCATTAAATGACCAGGTTCACTATGAGCTATTTCAGAAATCAGCATTTCTGGTAGCATCACAGGTTGCAAACCATCCCACACACATGCACACTCATGATACATGGATGAGATCTCTGTGTCATCAGTGGTATCGTTCGCGCTGTTCCTCGGTGCCAGGTGCGGAAGAAGACAGCTCACGTCACTGTACCCTGCTTGCGTTGCAATCAGCGCTGGCAGGGTACAATGCTGAGAGTTGTATTCAACTGTCAACAGCGAGAACAGTTGGCGGCTGATATATATAAATATATAAAGGCTAGTAAGGCTAGTTATCAAGAAAAGAGGGGTCCCACATAATATTTTTTAATTATTTTAATAATTTTAAAAAAATGCGTGGCTCTCACCCATTTTTGACAAACAGCCAAACAAAAGCTCTCAACCAAGCATATTAACTACTGCACTGCTAAAAGAAACCTTTGCCATGTAATAAGAAAGTGAAGTGCTTCTAAACAATGCAGGAGCAAAATAAATCAGATACTGTGGTTTTCTGGCTCCTCTTTGCCACTATAAACCTGTGACTGCACCAGAATTGGTGCATCTAATAGATGTACCTTTTCTGGGGTGGCTGCAGGCAGCTATTTTTTGACAGGGGGCCAATATCCATGGTCCCTTACCAGCCTGAGAATGCCATCCCACAGATGTGCAGTTTAGCTTAGCTGGTTGTCAAAAATAGGAGGGATCCCAAGCATTTTTTTAAATTGTTATCAAAATAATTCAAAATGGGGACCCCTCTATTCCTGATAACCAGTCTTGCTAATACTGATAACAGAGGGTTGAAGCTGTCAGTTTTGTCTGGCTGGTTATCAAAAATATAGGGAAATCCACGTCAATTATTTACGTTATTTATTTATAGCAACATTGATGACATTTTTCCTGGTGTATGCCCTAATTTTATCTGTTTTGGCAGCTTTTTGGCCCCCCCTGAAGATGTTTTCTATGTGTTTGGTTTTGCCTACACATCTTTTTTGTATACCCTTTTTCTGCCTGACATCTACATGTATCACTAACTGCCAGAAGCTGCTCCTTGGAGTTAAAGAAATCCATAACGGTGCTAATGGTAAGAATTGTGGGAGATCTGTTCTTTAGACTTTCAATTCCTTCCTGAGAAACTATCTTTTCTAAATCACTTGTTTTGTTGACTGCAGTATATAGTAAAGAACATAGTTATTAATGAAGAGCTAATTTGTTTGACGCAAACGCAATTGCCTCCAACTTTAAGAAAAATCAAATTCTCCAAAACTAAAAATCTTTTTTACTCGTTTTGTGTTCATTCAGCATAAAGGTAGTCGGGCGGCTGCCATTTTTCTGAATTGTGGTGTTCAAAATGGTAAATTAAATACATAACTTACAGCTTACTTGTTGGACATTGTTTACTGCCATCTAGTGTTCTGCACCTCCTCTCATGACTTCTCTCACAATTTTCTGGAACCAATGACACCTCAGACATCACAAGGTGTGTCATGACAACACTCTGATTACAAAATTTTCATTTATGATATCATCACATGTGTCTTTATGTGTGACAGCCAATGAATAGTGAGCACAGTAGGAGATGCATGTCATGATGGCTGATGTACATTGCCCAAGGATCTGACTAGGTTTTTCTTTTTATAAAAAAATGTTAATATGCAAGTATTTTTACTACAAAATTATGTGCTTTTAACATGCACAATTAGCACCACAGAGTTTAAAGCTAAAACATCTTTCAAAAATTTAACTGACTTTGTAACAGCACAATGACAAAATCTGCATTGTAAAACTACAAAAAATTGCATTAAAAATTGCATGACAGATTCATTTTATCAGTATTATTTTGTATGTGATTTTTTTTAATGTGCTTTAACTTAAGTTAAAAAAGTTAACTCAAGTAACAAAAAGTTATCCCATATGCATGGAATAATGGTGTACATGCTTGACATCCATTTCAGGAGAGGAACACTGTGCATTATTGGAAGTGCAAAGACTTCTGATCGTACGCACTGCCTCTATGAAGCCAGCATGGATACAACCAGCTTCAAAGGATCAATAATGAGAGGGAAGAAGCCTCTCACATGACCCAGGTAAGCATAGTGCTCGTGATGATAGTAGATGTAGTTTATGTTATCATTCCCACAGGGACGTGAAAAAAGGCAAAGTGGGCCAACTGGGGACAGTAACGCCCTCTAGACTAGTCAAAATCAATCATAAACAGACTTTAGAAATGCTTTTTTTTTTCCTAAATATTTGCAGACACAACTCCTGGTGGATCTGGGTGCATGGGGGACCTGACAGGTTCCCTTTATGTAAGCACAAAAAGTCATAACAGAATTAAAACGCTCAAAATAAATACACAGAGAAGGCGACACAACACAACAGGAGGAGATGAAATACAGTGGTATAACCAAATATGTTGTGCACTTATTTTGTGAGTGATGCTATTCTCTGTAATAGCAAGGTAAATACACCAAAAATGTATGAAAGAACAGTGACACTTTAAAGTCTTTGAATTATAGAGTTGCTTCACGTTTCATAACTCATCCAGAGATGAATACCCTGTATAGCTTGTTGAAATATCTGAAGAGAAGCTTTAAATAAAATACTGGGACAATTACAATTTAGGAGACACGAAAATGTGTATTTTCTGTTTTAACTATGGATGCCATAAAAAGTGAGCACAATGAGATACTATTTACATCAAAACAATTAGAAATATTTCCTTCTCTGCAGTTTTTCATGTGGGGTAAATGTAGCTACTTGTTGAGATGAATCTGGATGTAGTTATAGATTACAGACGCCTGTTTTCACCTTCTTGACCAGGCCAATGTTTTCAGTTCTAACAACTGTTACTTTATGAAGTCATAAGTCTGGCATGCCTCAATGGAATCTATTGATTCTGAGACTGCTTTTTCATTATATATTTTCCTTCATGAAAGTGTTATAATTTCCTTGATATGACTTACGTTTACTTATTTATTTTTAAATCTGAAATTTTGCAAAAAATTTAGAAAATTTAGCAATTTTAAAAATTGTATTTTTTATGCCTTTAAGTTTAGTCACGGAAAATAGTTAATAAATAGCATATCACACTTATCTAGTCTACATCAGCACAATTTTTTGAAACATAACTTTTTTTTCTTAGAAAGTTATAAGGGTTAAAAGTTGACCAGCGACTTTTCATTTTTACAGCAAAAAAAAAACCTTTTAGTGACAACCTCACATATGAAGTGACTTTTAGGGGCCAATATTGCATACAATACTCAAAATTTACACCATTCTAATAACTGCAACTGCAAGGTGCTCAAAATCACATTCAAGAAGTGTATTTACCCTTTCACAAAAATTTTCCTTTAGACCTATTTTTTTTTACTTTTGCAACAGGTAACAGGAGAGAATGGACCATACAATTTGTGCGGGAAATCCACTGTTTTGGTGCACAGTATGATGTGTGATGAGCAACTTGAAACCCCAGGTGCTTCACATAAGTTCATATTGTTGAACTGTGAAAAAAAAAATCACATTTTTCCCACAAAAATTATTTTTAGTTTCAAATTTTACACTTTGAAAAGGGTAACAGGAAAAATTGCACCATGCAATTTGTTGTGCAATTCCTCCGGAATACACACATACCTGAAATGTGGAGGAAAATTACTGTTTCGGCACACGTCAGGGCTTGGAAGGGAAGGAGAGCCATTTGACTTTTTAAATGCAAAATTTGTTTGAATAATTACTGGATGCCATGATGCGCTGAGCCCTTGATGTGCCTAAGCAATAGAAATTCCCCACAAATGACATCATTTTGTATACTAGACCCCACAGGGAACTTATATAGATGTGTGGTGAGCTCCTTGAAACTCCAGGTGCTTCACAGAAGTTTAAACTGTTGAGCCGAAAAAATAAAAAAAATCACATTTTACAAGAAAAGTGAAATTTAACTCCAAATTTTGCATTTTCATAAAAGTGACAAGAGAAATTGCAGCAGTTTGTTGTGTAATTTCTTCTGAGTACGGTGATTCCCAATATGTGGAGGAAAACTCCTGTGATAGTTGACTTTGTGGAAATTTCTCCCATCTCGCCAACTGCATCTCTGGAGCTCAGCCACAGTGATCTTGGAGTTCTTCTTTACCTCTCTCACCAAGGCTCTTCTCCCACGATTGCTCATTTTGGCTGGATGGACAGGTTCAGGAAGACTACTGGTGGTCCCAAACTTCTTCCATTTATGTATTATGGAGGCCACTGTGCTGTTAGGAACCTTGAGTACTGCAAAAATTCTGTTGTGTCCTTGGCCAGATCTGTGCCTTGCCACAATTCTGTCTCTGAGCTCCTTGGCCATTTCCTTGACCTCATGATACTCATTTGGTCTGACAAGCACAGTAAGCTGTGAGGTCTTATATAGACAGGTGCATGCCTTTCCAAATCAAGTCCTATGAGTTTAATTAAACACAACTGGACTCCAATGAAGGAGAACAACCATCTCAAGGAGGAGTTCTGTGAAGTACCTGGGATTTCAAGGTGCTCACAACACATCTAGATAAGTACCCTGAGAGGTCTAGGTTCAAAAATGGTGTAAATTGTGGGGGATTTACACTGTTTAGGCACATCAGGGGCTCTCCAGTTGCAAGAGGGAATCCGCTAATTATTACTTTTTATTATTATTAGTTTTGCATTCAAAAAGTCAAATGGTGCGCCTTCCCTGACAAGCCTTGTCGTGGGCCCAAACAGGATGACTCTTCTAAAATTGAACAAGAGCTGGATTTCAAGTGGGTAATATTTTGCACTTTTTGAAACCTTTGCACATTGTGCAATGGTGAAATTTGTACTCTTTATCTCTACTTCTTGTAATAACTGATAAGTATATTGTAATGTCCCCATTACGGCATCTTTCAGCTGGTCTGAGAAAGACCCCTTGGCTAATTTTTTTAAACCTTTGCACATTTTTGCAATGTGTATACCATATATTGCCAGCTAATCATGCTTTTTCGGCATCTGTTGATAGGACGGTTAGTGGCGTTTTGGTTCTCTTTGCGTAAGAAATGGCGTGGAGGATCCTAACAGAATTGTCTTTGCCTTCCCGATCCTCACAAAATCCACTTGATCAGGGTGAATAATCTCACCCAGTATTCCATTGATTCTTGAGGCCAATATGTTAGCCCACAATTTTAGATCAGTGTTAAGTAACGAAATGGGACGATAGTTACTACATAGGTTGTCGTCTTTCACCTCTTTTGGGATAATGGCAATGTAGGCTTCCAACGCCTGGCGAGGCAGGGTCTCCCTTCAAACAAGGAATTAAAAAGATTAACTAGATGGGGGAGAAGAATGTCAGACATTTTTTATAGTAGCCCACTGGAAAACCGTCCGGATCAGGAGCCTTACCAATGGGGGTAGTTTTTAAGGAGTCTTCTACTTCTTTTAGTGTAACTTTAGCAAGAAGTATGTTACAATCTGTTAGGAATCGAGTTTCCTCTGCTGCACAGGGGGAATCTCGATCCGTCTCCGCTGCGGTCTCCCATTCTCCTCCAGCCACAGTGGAGTCTGCTCAGCAGGGACGTCGATCCCAGCTTCTCGCTCAGTCTGACTCTGTGCGAAGAGTTACTGCTGCTTTTCCTGCTTCTGCCATTGAAGCCAGTGCTGGGCAGCGGCGAGTGGACGTTTCTGGATCTAAGTCCTTATTTGCACACACTGAGCATGCCCAGGGCAAGATCTCCTGTTGGAGATCGAGAGTCACATGCTCAGGTACTGCAGCACATCCCATTGGTCCTGAAAGGGCAAAACTTCTGTAGCTGTTTCCTGTGCTGCAGCTATATAAACTGCGCATGACCTCACGGCCATGCGCTAGTATTGTCTTGTAAATATGTGTGTGTGTTGTGAGTGAAAGTCGCTCTTTAAATAACCCTCCCTATTGAATGTCTGTTCGCGGAAGGTGTATGTTTGCTATCTAGCGCCCGACTTATCCAACAGCACGTAACACACATTACAGCTACCAGTTGCTGTGTCCGCCTGTACGGCGCCGTGCGCTTGCTCTGCGCTTTCCTGACCCAAGCCTGGGTGGTTAGTGGCGTTCGTCTGTGCGGCACCGCACGCACTCTTGTGCCTTAATATTATTATTTAGTTTCCTTACACACCCAGTTGCGGTGTTGTGCCAGCAAGTGTCTAATCGGACTTCAATCCTAGTTGGGCTTGAGTTCGCTGACTCCTTGCTCGCGCTCTATGTGCGGTACCGCGGTCCTGTGACGCAACAGGATCGCTTCCTTCACGCAGGGTGTAGTTAACCCGTGCGTGTATACTTGTAGTACCGCCATATAGTCCGTCTTACTAGCAGCAGGGTTTTTCCTGCACGGTGGACCTCGGACTGCGAACGCACCTAGTTCCATTTCATCTTGTACTTGGTGCGTTCCGCCAGTCCTTAACACAATCTTTAGGGGAAATTGTTGGGAGAGAAAGAAGGGCTAAGAAATTTTGAATTTTCGTTGTGGCCATTGAACAGTCTTTCATGTCGCCAGAGGGGGACAAATTATAGAGGGATTCATAGTATTGGCGTATAGTCTCAGCAATTTCGCCGGAGTCCACGACTGTTATGACCTGGTGGTCAGGACAATAATGGACCTGGTGGTTAAGAGCACACGGAATGACCTGATAGTTACTGATAATAAAGGACGAGCTCTGGGACGTGGGAACTCTGCTGACCGCAATCCCTAAACCTATCAAACACACTAGAAATAGCCGTGGATTGCGCCTAACGCTCCCTATGCAACTCGGCACAGCCTAAGAAACTAGCTAGCCCTGAAGATAGAAAAATAAAGCCTACCTTGCCTCAGAGAAATTCCCCAAAGGAAAAGGCAGCCCCCCACATATAATGACTGTGAGTAAAGATGAAAATACAAACACAGAGATGAAATAGATTTAGCAAAGTGAGGCCCGACTTACTGAACAGACCGAGGATAGGAAAGGTTACTTTGTGGTCAGCACAAAAACCTACAAAAAGACCATGCAGAGGGCGCAAAAAGACCCTCCGCCTCGACTCACGCTGCGGAGGCGCTCCCTCTGCGTCCCAGAGCTTCCAGCAAGCAAGACAACAAATTAAATAGCAAGCTGGACAGAAAAATAGCAAACCAAAGAAATACTAGCTGGAACTTAGCTTCTGATGGGAAGACAGGTCACAAGAACGATCCAGGAGTGAACTAGACCAATACTGGAACATTGACAGGTGGCATGGAGCAAAGATCTAAGTGGAGTTAAATAGAGCAGCAGCTAACGAATTAACCTTGTCACCTGTGGAAGGAAACTCAGAAACATCCACCAGAGGAAGTCCATGGACAGAACCAGCCGAAGTACCATTCATGACCACAGGAGGGAGCCCGACAACAGAATTCACAACAGTACCCCCCCTTGAGGAGGGGTCACCGAACCCTCACCAGAGCCCCCAGGCCGACCAGGATGAGCCAAATGAAAGGCACAAAGCAGATCGGCAGCATGAACATCAGAGGCAAAAACCCAGGAATTATCTTCCTGACCATAACCCTTCCACTTGACCAGGTACTGGAGTTTCCGTCTCGAAACACGAGAATCCAAAATCTTCTCCACCACATACTCCAACTCCCCCTCAACCAACACCGGGGCAGGAGGATCAACGGATGGAACCACAGGCGCCACATATCTCCGCAATAACGACCTATGGAACACATTATGGATGGCAAAAGAAGCAGGAAGGGCCAAACGAAATGACACAGGATTGATAACCTCAGAAATCTTATACGGACCAATGAAACGAGGCTTAAACTTAGGAGAGGAAACCTTCATAGGAACATAACGAGACGACAACCAAACCAAATCCCCAACACGAAGTCGGGGACCCACACAGCGCCGACGGTTAGCAAAACGTTGAGCCTTCTCCTGGGACAATGTCAAATTGTCCACCACATGAGTCCAAATCTGCTGCAACCTATCCACCACAGTATCTACACCAGGACAGTCTGAAGACTCAACCTGCCCTGAAGAGAAACGAGGATGGAAACCAGAATTGCAGAAAAACGGCGAAACCAAAGTAGCCGAGCTGGCCCGATTTATTAAGGGCGAACTCAGCCAACGGCAAAAAGGACACCCAATCATCCTGATCAGCAGAAACAAAGCATCTCAGATATGTTTCCAAAGTTTGATTAGTTCGTTCGGTTTGGTCATTTGTCTGAGGATGGAAAGCCGAGGAAAAAGACAAATCAATGCCCATCCTAGCACAAAAGGATCGCCAAAACCTTGAAACAAACTGGGAACCTCTGTCAGAAACGATGTTCTCCGGGATACCATGTAAATGAACCACATGCTGGAAAAATAATGGCACCAAATCAGAGGAGGAAGGCAATTTAGACAAAGGTACCAAATGGACCATCTTAGAGAAGCGATCACAAACCACCCAAATGACCGACATCTTTTGAGAGACGGGGAGATCCGAAATTAAATCCATAGAAATATGCGTCCAGGGCTTCTTCGGGACCGGCAAGGGCAAAAGCAACCCACTGGCACGAGAACAGCAGGGCTTAGCCCGAGCACAAGTCCCACAGGACTGCACAAAAGAACGCACATCCCACAACAAAGACGGCCACCAGAAGGATCTAGCCACCAAATCTCTGGTACCAAAGATTCCAGGATGCCCAGCCAACACTGAACAATGAATCTCAGAGATAACTCTACTAGTCCATCTATCAGGGACAAACAGTTTCTCCGCTGGGCAACGGTCAGGTCTATCAGCCTGAAATTTTTGCAGCACCCGCCGCAAGTCAGGGGAGATGGCAGACAAAATTACCCCCTCTTTGAGAATACCCGCCGGCTCAGGAACACCCGGAGAGTCAGGCACAAAACTCCTTGACAGGGCATCAGCCTTCACATTCTTAGAGCCCGGAAGGTACGAAACCACAAAATCAAAACAGGAGAAAAATAACGACCATCGAGCCTGTCTCGGATTCAACCGTTTGGCAGACTCAAGATAAGTCAAATTCTTGTGATCTGTCAAGACCACCACGCGATGCTTGGCTCCTTCCAGCCAATGACGCCACTGCTCGAATGCCCACTTCAAGGCCAACAATTCACGATTACCAACATCATAGTTACGCTCAGCAGGCTAAAACTTTCTAGAAAAGAAAGCACATGGCTTCATCACCGAGCCATCAGAACTTCTTTGCGACAAAACAGCCCCTGCTCCAATCTCAGAAGCATCAACCTCAACCTGAAACGGAAGCGAAACATCTGGCTGGCACAACACAGGGGCAGAAGAAAAACGACGCTTCAACTCCTGAAAAGCCTCTACAGCCGCAGAAGACCAATTGACCACATCAGCACCCTTCTTGGTCAAATCAGTCAACGGTTTAGCAACAGTAGAAAAATTAGCGATGAAGCGCCGATAAAAATTAGCAAAGCCCAGGAACTTTTACAGGCTCTTCACAGATGTCGGCTGAGTCCAATCGTAAATGGCCTGGACTTTAACAGGGTCCATCTCGATAGTAGAAGGGGAAAAAATGAACCCCAAAAATGAAACCTTCTGAACTCCAAAGAGACACTTTGACCCCTTCACAAACAAGGAATTCGCACGAAGGACCTAGAACACCATTCTGACCTGCTTCACATGAGACTTCCAATCATCCGAAAAGACCAAAATATCATCCAAATACACAATCAGGAATTTATCCAGGTACTCTCGGTAAATGTCATGCATAAAGGACTGAAATACTGATGGAGCATTGGAAAGCCCGAATGGCATAACCAGGTACTCAAAATGGCCCTCGGGCGTATTAAATGCTGTTTTCCATTCATCGCCTTGTTTAATACGCACAAGATTATACGCCCCTCGACGATCTATCTTGGTGAACCAACTAGCCCCTTTAATACGAGCAAACAAATCAGACAGCAATGGCAAAGGATACTGAAATTTGACTGTAATTTTATTAAGAAGGCGGTAATCAATACAAGGTCTCAAAGAACCATCCTTCTTGGCCACAAAAAAGAACCCTGCTCCTAACGGTGATGACGACGGGCAAATATGGCCTTTCTCCAAGGATTCCTTTATATAACTCCGCATAGCGGCGTGTTCTGGCACAGATAAATTGAACAATCGGCCCTTAGGAAACTTACTACCAGGAATCAAATTAATTGCACAATCGCAATCCCTATGAGGAGGTAGGGCACTGGCTTTGGGCTCATCAAATACATCCCGATAATCCGACAAAAACTCTGGAACTTCAGAAGGAGTGGAAGACGAAATAGACAAAAATGGAACATCACCATGTACCCCCTGGCAACCCCAGCTGGACACAGACATAGATTTCCAGTCCAATACTGGATTATGAACCTGTAGCCATGGCAACCCCAAAACGACCACATCATGCTGATTATGCAACACCAGACAGCGGATATCCTCCTGATGTGCAGGAGCCATGCACATGGTCAATTGGGTCCAATACTGAGGCTTATTCTTGGCCAAAGGCGTAGCATCAATTCCTCTCAATGGAATAGGATACTGCAAGGGCTCCAAGAAAAAACCACAGTGCCTAGCAAACTCCAAGTCCATCAAATTCAGGGCAGCGCCTGAATCCACAAATGCCATAACAGAATAGGATGACAAGGAACAAATCAGAGTAACAGACAATAGAAATTTAGACTGTACCGTACCAATGGTGGCAGACCTAGCAAACCGCTTAGTGTGCTTAGGACAATCGGAGATAGCATGAGTGGAATCACCACAGTAAAAACATAGCCCATTCCGACGTCTGTGTTCTTGCCGTTCAGCTCTGGTCAAAGTCCTATCACATTGCATAGGCTCAGGCCCATGCTCAGATAGTATCGCCAAATGGTGCACAGCTTTACGCTCACGCAAGCGTCGATCGATCTGAATGGCCAAGGACATAGACTCATTCAGACCAGCAGGCATGGGAAACCCCACCATGACATCCTTAAGGGCTTCAGAGAGACCCTTTCTGAAGTTTGCTGCCAGGGCACATTCATTCCACTGAGTGAGCACAGACCACTTTCTAAACTTCTGACAATATATCTCCGCTTCATCCTGACCCTGACACAGAGCCAGCAAGATTTTCTCTGCCTGATCCACTGAATTAGGTTCGTCATAAAGCAATCCAAGCGCCAGGAAAAACGCATCAACATCACGCAATGCCGGATCTCCTGGCGCAAGAGAAATGCCCAGTCTTGAGGGTCACCACGTAACAAAGAAATAATGATCTTTACTTGTTGAACAGGGTCACCTGAGGAGCGAGGTTTCAAGGCAAGAAACAATTTACAATTATTTTTGAAATTCAAGAACTTAGATCTATCACCAAAAAACAAATCAGGAATTGGAATCCTAGGCTCTGACATCGGATTCTGAACCACAAAATCTTGAATGTTTTGTATCCTTGTAGTGAGATTATCCATCCAAGAGGACAGACCTTGAATGTCCATGTTTACACCAGTGTCCTGAACCACCCAGAGGTAAAGGGGAAAATAGAGACAAAACACACTGCAAAGAAAAAAAAATGGTCTCAGAACTTCTCTTATCCCTCTATTGAGATGCATTAGTACTTTGGGCCACCTGTACTGTTATGACCTGGTGGTCAGGACAATAATGGACCTGGTGGTTAAGAGCACACGGAATGACCTGATAGTTACTAATAATAAAGGACGAGCTCTGGGACGTGGGAACTCTGCTGACCGCAATCCCTAAACCTATCA
Source organism: Ranitomeya imitator (assembly GCF_032444005.1). Lineage (NCBI taxonomy): Eukaryota > Metazoa > Chordata > Amphibia > Anura > Dendrobatidae > Ranitomeya > Ranitomeya imitator. Next base: position 1,111,230,154 of record NC_091282.1, read on the forward strand.
AACACACTAGAAATAGCCGTGGATTGCGCCTAACGCTCCCTATGCAGAGATAATAAGTGACTGGCACACTCCGGACGTGTTGTGATGCAAAATTGGGGTTTATTATACATACAGTAACACAAACGTTTCGGTCATAACTGGACCTTCATCAGTGTGCTAGATAACTAGTATGTTGAAGGAGCCCCAATAATTGAAACTACATTGCATCAGAAAAAAGCCTGGAGGTATATGAAATTCAGGTGATAGTATCAGTCCATGGACACAGGGGAATATGGCCCAGATGGTGCTATCAGAAAAGAAACCTGAAGGTATATAGATCCCAGCAGGTGAGAACAATCTGCAGATGCAGGGTGGTGTATCACAGGTAACGCTATCCCCCAGTAGATATGAAACCATGCGGAGTCACTGCTGCTGTGAGCTAAGAGGGAGGTATGCGCTGTCAGCCTGATGAGTGGAGGGAGCACGCGGTGTCCACCGCAAGTGGAGCGTAAGAGCACACGGAATGACCTGATAGTTACTAATAATAAAGGACGAGCTCTGGGACGTGGGAACTCTGCTGACCGCAATCCCTAAACCTATCAAACACACTAGAAATAGCCGTGGATTGCGCCTAACGCTCCCTATGCAACTCGGCACAGCCTAAGAAACTAGCTAGCCCTGAAGATAGAAAAATAAAGCCTACCTTGCCTCAGAGAAATTCCCCAAAGGAAAAGGCAGCCCCCCACATATAATGACTGTGAGTAAAGATGAAAATACAAACACAGAGATGAAATAGATTTAGCAAAGTGAGGCCCGACTTACTGAACAGACCGAGGATAGGAAAGGTTACTTTGCGGTCAGCACAAAAACCTACGAAAAGACCACGCAGAGGGCGCAAAAAGAGGGCGCTCCCTCTGCGTCCCAGAGCTTCCAGCAAGCTAGACAACAAATTAAATAACAAGCTGGACAGAAAATAGCAAACCAAAGAAATACTAGCTGGAACTTAGCTTCTGATGGGAAGACAGGTCACAAGAACGATCCAGGAGTGAACTAGACCAATACTGGAACATTGACAGGTGGAATGGAGCAAAGATCTAAGTGGAGTTAAATAGAGCAGCAGCTAACGAATTAACCTCGTCACCTGTGGAAGGAAACTCAGAAACACCCACCAGAGGAAGTCCATGGACAGAACCAGCCGAAGTACAATTCATGACCACAGGAGGGAGCCCGACAACAGAATTCACAACACACGACTCTCTTTTTTGTCTTAGTAAGAATATTTTTTATAAATTTCTTCTCTTTTTGCTGCTTAAGCATCCATGTAGTGAGCTTGCCATGCATGTAGAAGTAATGTCTGCAATACATGAACAGTTTGGCTGATTTCACGTTTAACAAGTCTTTGAGTTTATTACGAAGGGAGATAAGTTCCTGGTGGGACTCTGTCGACCTAGTGGATTTATGAGTACTTTCTGATATATTGATTTGATGGAAAAGGGACTGGATTTCTTTGTCTCTCTGTTTTTTGATATATGAACTTAATGAAATAAGTTCCCCTCTGAGGATGGCCTTATGTGTTTCCCAAATGATGGGTGTAATTTGGCCAGTATTAATATTTTCATGAAAGAATCTCGAAATGGTCGTTTTTAAGTTGTTCACGTGTTTTGGATTATCAAGCAGTGATTCGTTTAGCTGCCAAGTCATGGTGGCTCTAGGTAAGGTGGAAATAAGTATCTCAAGGAAAACAGGGGCATGGTCCGAAATTGTGATTTCACCAATACGGGCTGATTTGATTAAGTGGAGAGCTCGGGATTGCACAAGTAAATAGTCTATACGATGATATGAGTTATGTGGGGGCAAGAAGAAAGTGTAATCTTTTGTGGTAGGGAAGAAGCTACGCCAAGGGTCTATTAGCTGCAGAGAGTTTAGTTTGTTTAGAAAGTTTTGTATCAGTTTCTGAGATATGGAGGAAGAGCCACTGGAAGCATCTATGTTGGGTTTAAGCATTAAATTTAGATCACCACTCACAATCAAAAACCCCTCTTGGAAGAGCTGTATAGTGTCTAGTGTTTTAATAAGCCATTGGGTTTGGTTAGAGTGGGGGCATATAAGTTAGCTAAGGTTATTTTCGTGTTGGCCAATAAGCCTTTTACAAAAATGTACCTGCCTTCCGAATCTGCCAAACTATCTTCAAGCGTAAAAGGAAATCCCTTTTTAAGCGCAATGCTCACTCCTTTGGATGCAGAAGAGGAACAGCTATTGTACCAAGTGGGAAAAGAGGAGAATTACATATTTGGAGCTCTCCCCACTTTAAATGGGGTTCTTGAAAAAACACTATGTGTTTCTTTAGCAGTGAGAGGATCTGGGTACGCTTTGCAGGGGAATTGAGACCCTTAACATTAAAAGATTCTACCATGGCCGTGCCAGCATCAACCCGACTAGTCGCCATCAATCCTGTCCATGAGGTCCCTTGTCACATCATAGAGCCTGAAAAAACAACAAAACAGGGTAAATAACCAAATTTGTACAAAACGATACTCGCACATCGCGGGGGGGTGTGCAGGTACCCAAACATAGGCGAGATAGTTCAAGTGGTGACTCTGTAAGGGAAAGGAAATATCCAAAAAGACAAGCATAAAAAAGAAATTGTTTTCGAAGAACCAATGGAACAGTGAAAATAATAAAAAAAACTATTCAGACAGTGAAAGGAATTTTGCCAACTCCATATGGGTCGGGCACAGCCGTAGTCAACAAGCAGTTTAGAAAGAATAATGTAAACATTGAATAAACTTCACTTGGCCAGAGCACCGAGCCTAGTAAAACAGTGAAAGAGAGACTGAGTCACGCTATAAGTGTGTAGTCAAAAAAGAACAGTGCACGAGAGAACAGGCAACTAAAAGGTCGCCAACCAAGTGTAAACCATCACACTGTTTTAAAGAAGTCAAGTGGGGTGGTTTTTGGAGTCGGATTTCTTCGGTTTAGGGGAGGCATGTTTCTTCTTGGTAGACCATTCCTGCAGCTTCGTCATCTGAGGGAGGCTCCACCCATGTCCACTGGCATCCAGGAAGGAATGTCTATTGGTGTAATGTCAAGAACTTTCCAAGCGCTTTCCAGGTCTGCAGGGGAATGTATTGTGATCTGGCGGTTGCCCATTGTGATAGCAAGACCAAAAGGGTAAAGCCACTTGTATATCAAGCCTCTTGATCTCAATTCTGTTAGAAAGTGTTTAAGAATCCGCCCCTTTGCAAGGGTGGATGGGGCGAGATCTTGAAAAATTTGTAGTTGGGAGCCTTCATATGAGAGACTGTCTTGATCTTTTGCACTGGCTAAAATGGCTGCTGTGTCAACGAAACTCAGGAGGCCACATATGATGTCTCTTCCAAAGAAACATTGACAACTGGCAAGGGCTAAAGGATCATGCACACCTAAATATCCCAGTCAGAATTGTAATTATCCAATACCCCTGGCCAGGACTGCGAGTCAGAGACAACTGCATTCCCACCAACAACCACTGGAGGGAACCCAAGAGCAGAATTCACAACAGATCCCACAGATGTTCAATGATATTCAGGTCTGGGGACTGGGATGGCCATTCCAGAACAGTGTAATTGTTCCTATGCATGAATGCCTGAGTAGATTTGGAGCGGTGTTTTGGATCATTGTCTTGCTGAAAGATCCATCCCCTGCGTAACTTCAACAAGCCTCTTTTATTTAATTACAACTTCTGGTATCTACCTAGATATCATATGGGCAAGACACCAAATGTAAGTGTGTAAGTGTGTGGATTTCTTTACATGCAGCTCACACTAGATACTAAATAAACTGAGATGTTTTGAAAATGTTGGTCCAATTTATTCATTGCCATATCATTGACAGGTCTATCGATCACATGATTTCTATAATTACATGATTTTTATTTATTGGTGCTGAAATTTTTAGAAAATATATATATTCACTCAAACACATTCTTACATAGTAACATAGTAACATAGTTATTAAGGTTGAAGGAAGACTTTAAGTCCATCTAGTTCAACCCATAGCCTAACCTAACATGCCCTAACATGTTGATCCAGAGGAAGGCAAAAAAAACCCATGTGGCAAATAGTAAGCTCCACAGTTGGAAAAAAATTCCTTCCCGACTCCACATACGGCATTCAGACTAGTTCCCTGGATCAACGCCCTATCAAAGAATCTAGTATATATACCCTGTAACATTATTCTTTTCAAGAAAGGTATCCAGTCCCCTCTCAAATTTAAGTAAAGAATCACTCATTACAACATCATACGGCAGGGAGTTCCATAGTCTCACTGCTTACAGTAAAGAAGACGCGGATCTGTTATTATGCTTAAACCTTCTTTCCTCCAGACGTAGAGGATGCCCCCTTGTCCCTGTCTCAGGTCTATGATTAAAAAGATCATCAGAAAGGTCTTTGTACTGTCCCCTCATACATTTATACATTAAAATAAGATCACCCCTTAGCCTTTGTTTTTCCAAACTAAATAGCCCCAAGTGTAATAACCTATCTTGGTATTGCTGACCCCCCAGTCCTCTAATAACCTTGGTCGTGCTTCTCTGCACCTGCTCCAGTTCAGCTATGTCTTTCTTATACACCGGAGACCAGAACTGTGCACAGTATTCTAAGTGTGGTCGCATCCCATTATTTTATTTGCCTTTGTAGCAGCTGCCTGACAATGGCCACTGAACATGAGTTTGTCATCCACCCATACTCCCATATTTTTCATTGACGGTTTTGCCCACAGTTTTAGAATTAAGCATATAGTTATACATCTTAATACTTCTACCCAAGTGCATGACCTTACATTTATCCCCATTAAAGCTCATTTGCCATTTATAAGCCCAAGCTTCTAGTTTACATAAATCATCCTGTAATATAAAATTGTACTCCTCTTTATTGATTACCCTGCAGAGTTTAGTGTCATCTTCAAATATTGAAATTCTACTCTGTATGCGACCCTACAAGGTCATTAATAAATATGTTAAAAAGAAGAGAGCCCAATACTGACCCCTGTGGTACCCCACTGCTAACCCCGACCCAGTCCGAGTGTGATCCAAAAATAACCACCCTTTGTTTCCTATCCTTGAGCCAGCTCTCAACCCACTTACACATATTTTCCCCTATCCCCATTATTCTCATTTCATGTATCAACCTTATGTGTGGCACCGTATCAAAAGCTTTTTAAAAGTTCATATACACTACGTCCACTGGGTTCCCTTGGTCCAGTCCGGAACTTACCTCTTCGTAGAAATTAATCAGATTAGTCTGACAGGAACGGTCCCTAGTAAACCCATGTTGATATTGGGTCATGAGGTTATTCCTCTTCAGATACTCCAGCATAGCATCCCTTAGAATACCCTCCAGGATTTTACCCACAGTAGAGGTTAAGCTTACTGGCCTATAATTTCCGAGTTCAGTTTTTGTCCCCTTTTTGAATATTGGCACCACATTTGCTCTACGCCAGTCCTGTGGTACAGACCCTGTTATTATGGAGTCTTTAAAGATTAAAAATAATGGTCTATCAATGACTGTACTTAGTTCCTGCAGTACTCGGAGGTGTATCCCATCCAGACCCGGAGATTTGTAAATTTTAGTGATTTTTAGATGCCGCCGTACTTCCTGCTCAATTAAGCAGGTGACACTTAATGGGGAATTTTTGATATCACTGATCATATTGTCTGCCATGGAATTTTCTTGTGTAAATACTGATGAAAAAAAGTCATTTAGCATATTGGCTTTTTCCTCATCCTCATCCTCATCCACCATTTCACCCAGACTATTTTTAAGGGGGCCAACACTATCATTTTTTTTGTTTCTTATTATTTACTTAGTTAAAGAATATTTTGGGATTATTTTTACTCTCTCTGGCAATGAATCTCTCTATCTCAATATTGCTGCCTTGATTTGCTTTTTACAGAATTTTTTTTTTTTTTGTATTTATTTAATGCTTTATCACTACCTACTTCCTTTAATTCTCTAAATGCTTTCTTTTTATGACTTATTGCGCCCCTTACTGCTCTATTTAGCCATATTGGTTTCCTCCTATTTCAAATATGTTTATTCCCATACGGTATATACTGTGCACAGGTCCTATCCAGGATGCTAATAAATGTCTGCCATTTTCTTTGGGTATTTTTATGTCTCAGGATATTGTCCCAGTTAATTGCACCAAGATCATCTCTCATCCATTGGAAATTTGCCCTCCTGAAGTTTAATGTCCTTGTAACCCCTCTACTACACATCTTATTAAAGGATACATGAAAACTTATTATTTTGTGATCACTACTCCAAAGTGACCCCCGACACTTATATTTGCTATGCGGTATGGCCTGTTGGTTAACACTAGGTCTAGCACTGCCCCCCTTCTTGTTGGGTCCTGAACCAGTTGTGAAAGGTTATTGTCTCTCATAGCTGTCACAAACCGATTACCTTTGCTGGAACTGCAGGTTTCTGTTCCCCAATCTATTTCAGGGTTGTTTTGGATGTAGTGTAAAAAAACAAAATAAAAAAGATGACTGTATAGGTGTATACCTTTGACTCATGGCTGCTAATAAGATAAACCAGTAACACAACCAATGTGTGACGCTCAGTCACTTGTCACGAGTCTTCCGTGATACGGAATAGTCAAGGAGTCTGAGATCAAATGCAAGGAGGTACGTCATAAATAGACAGAAGAGACACAAGTGTAGTAGTCAGGTGTCAGGTACAGTCCACGATAAAAATTGCCAGGAAGATAACGGATCAGAACAAAGAGGTTAAAGAGATGGATGGACTGATAGAGATCCAAGGTTAGGTAACGAAAGATCATCAAGCAAAACAACAGGCACAGAAAAAAACAACCACTTAGGTGAAGCCACATCTTTACATTCCTGCTGCTCATAATATCTTACTTAATCTTCTTAACTCCAGCCTCCCTGTGCATATTTGAGAAAGGTCCGATTTAGCGAAATGTCATGTATGTAAGCACAGCACTGGATTGTCTGGATCATACATAATAAATTCAATATTTCTTTGCTTTGACTTTGGGGTGCTGGATTGTTTTCTGTATATGTCACGGGGATGGACCCTATCTGAGCACCCTCCGGAATTTGGTGTGCCACATTAACCTATGCCATATAGAGGTTTAGGATTAACAGCCCAGATAAATATCCAAGCAATCACCCGGGGCAATGGACACCTGGCAAAAGCCAACACCTCCCAATTTCAGATTGGATAGCTGAGCTGTTAATCAAAACACCAACAACTTAGCATCCCTGCACCATACTGGACACTGAGTTGTCAATCAAAGTAGTGACAGGTTTAGCACACCCCTGTATCAGATTAGATGGCTGATCCATCAGTAACTTCACCCCAGGCACACTGAGAGATGGAGTCGTGACACAATGTACAATAATTGTTTTTTTCCTGTTGTGATACATTGCTTATTCATTTCCTTTGATTTCCTTTTCTAATTAAACAATGGTAATATCTTTTATTGACAATGCAATGAATTGCATATTGAAGCTGCTCTGCACATTTTCAATTCATTCTCCTTCTCTCATTGGTATTCAGAACATTATATCCTTGTACATGATATTATATGAACTAAGTTTTATAGGATTAACTCTACCCGTTCCTCTTTAAAGCTGGCTTTTACAACAGCTATAAGATTAACTGACTTTTGCCCTGGTGGAATAGAGATGAGATCCCCCTATGAAATATTTCTGAGTGACTCATGGGTGTTTTCAATGACATTTTTTATTTCTTCTTAATTATAGCAGTGGCTTTCAGTTCAGAGTGACTTTGAGGCCATTGTATTGCAAATATCCAAGGATTAGATATTGCAAGACCTTACAAAATTCAATCCACTGGAAATTGGAGTTTTTTCTGTCACTTGCCATTGAGAATTTAAGTGTTACGATGATGTACAATGATGTTACAATGATGTTAGCTGAAATGAAACACTGGATTTATCAGCCGTAGCATGGTGTAGTGTACTTGCTGAATTTTATTGATTTGTATGGGGTACTAATTTAGATAGCAAAGCTACTTTATTTATCTTATTCTGCGCCATCATAAGATGGATTTAATCATTTGTGTACTTTTGACAACATATCGATATTATGTTATCAACAAGCTAAACAAAGGAAAATTTGCGCAATGATTTTAAACACAAAATAAATATGTCAATTTACAAGAATAATAGAGAAGTGTTTAAACAACGTGGTGCCTAAACTAAAGTTTTCAATGCTGCAACATTAAAACCTTAGGTAAAAACCTACAGCATTTCTCACTCAAATATGCCTGTTTATGTGTGCTGTATACTGTATCTGTGTCCATTGTACGCATGCATAAAATATGTATGAATAATACAATGTATATATATTCTAGCAAAATTAGGAGACCACCACATCAAAACCCTGTCATGGGCAGCCCAATCTCCAGACCTGAACCCCTTTGAAAACCTCTGGAATGAAATCAAGAGAGTGATAGATAGTCACAAGCCATCAAACAAAGAAGAACTGCTTACATTTTTGCGCCAGAAGCAGTGTGAAAGACTGGTGGAAAGCATGCCAAGACAATGAAAGCTGTGATTAAAAATCATGGTTATTCCACAAAATATTGATTTCTGAACTCTTCCTGAGATAAAACATTAGAATTGTTGTTTCTAAATGATTATGAACTTGTTTTCTTTGCATTATTTAAGGTCTGAAAGCCCTGTTGTTTTTATTTAGACCATTTTTCTTTGTCAGAAAAAAGTACAAAAATTATTGCTTGGAAATTCAGAGACGTTGTCAGAAGTTTATAGAATAAAAGAACAAATTACATTTTATTGAAAAATATACCAATAAAGAGAAAAATCAGACAAACTGAACATTTTGCAGTGATCTCTTATATTTTGCCAGAGCTGTATATATATATATATATATATATATATATGTTAGGTCTCGAGTTCCCGCTTCTGCACAGGGGGAATCTCGAGCCGTCTCCGCTGCGGTCCCCCATTCCTATCCAGCCGCAGTGGAGCCTGCTCAGCAGGGACGTCGGTCCCAGCGTCTTGCTCAGTCTCACTCTGTTCAGAGAGTTACTGCTGCTTCTTCAGCTCCTGCCATTAAAGTCAGTGCTGGTCAGCAGCGAGTGGACTTCTCTGGGACTAAGTCCTTGTCTGCGCACACTGAGCATTCCCAGGGCAAGATCTCCCGTTGGAGATCGAGGGTCATGTGCTCAGACTCTGCAGCACATTCTATTGGTCCTCTTGGCAGGTCTTGGAAGGGCAAAGTTTCTGTGGCCACTTCCTGTCCTGCAACTATATAAACTGCGCATGACCGCACGGCCATGCGCTAGTGTACAATTTAATACGTGTGTTTGTTGTGAGTGCAAGTCGTTCTTTAAATACCCCTACCCTATTGTATGACTGTTCGCGTATGGAGTATGGCTGCTATCTAGCGCCCGACAAATCACTCAACGTGTCACACACGTATCAGCGTCTATTGCTGTGACCGCCAGTGCGGTGCCACGCGCCAGTGTGCGCTTCCTGACCCACGTCTGGGTGCTTTGTGGTACCTGCCAGCACGGCACAGTTCGCACTTCGGTGCTATAATTATATATTTCCTTACACACCCAGTAGCGGTGTAGTGCCAGCAAGGGTCTAATCGGACTACAATCCCTGTTGGGGTTAAGTTCGCTGACCACTTGCTCGCGCTCTATGTGCGGTACCGCGGTCCTGTGACGCAACAGGATCGCTTTCTTCACGCTGGGTGAGGTTTCACCCACGCGTGTATACTTTTGGATACCGCCATATAGTCTGTCATTTCCTAGCAGCAGGTTTCACCTGCACGGTGGACCCCGGACTGCGAACGCATCTATATCATCTCTCTTGGTGCGTTCCGCCAGTCCTAACATTACACTAGCGCCAGGGTCTGGCTAGTGATGACAGACAAACAGCAATCTCTGCGGTATATCCAGCAGCTGGAGGGTAGGTTGGCGGCTCTCGAGAGCGCGACTTCAGCTGTGGATGTTACTGCAGTAGCTGTACAGGCTGCCAGCGTGGCTGCAGCTACTATGTCCATTGCCACCCCTGTTCCGACACTATCTCGCCTCCCGCTGCCAGAAAATTTTTCTGGTGATAGCAAGTTTTGTAGGGGATTTGTGAGTCAGTGCTCTATTCACCTCGAGCTCCTGGCTGCACGTTTTCCCACAGAGCGGGCTAAGGTGGGATTTATTCTGTCTCTATTGTCGGACAGGGCATTGGAATGGGCTACGCCGCTGTGGGAGCGTGGCGATCATGTGGTGCAGAGTGCTCCGCTGTTTCTGAGCGCTCTGAAACAGGTCTTTTTAGGACCTCAAGTCACCCATGATACTGCGCTCCAATTGCTGGCATTAACTCAGGGTGAGTCCTTGGTCAGTCATTTTGCCGTCCAATTCCGCACCTTAGCATCTGAGCTGGATTGGTCGGATAAAGCTCTTATCCCCATATTTTGGAGGGGCTTGGCTGACCACGTAAAGGACGCTTTGGCCACTAGGGAGATTCCTGCCACACTGGAGGAGTTAATAACTGTCTCCACTCGAATTGACCTCCGTTTTAACGAGCGGAGGTTAGAGCGAGCCCAGTGTAGGCAGAGGTTTCGGCTGGCTCCTACTTTCGCCAAACCTCTGGAATCTCCGGTCCTGGTTCCTGAGCCACATGAGGCCAGGGAAGTGTCACAAGCAGGATCTAAGTCCCGGACCGCTTGTGCACTCAGGGTCTGTCATGTTTGCCAGCAGTCAGGACATCTAGCCACCAGATGTCCTCAGCGGTCGAGGAAATGTCAGCGTCTAGTGGTAGTAGGTGGAGGTACACTAGACACGGCGACGTTTGCCTCTAAGTTGTCCTTTAAGGGGACAATTACTATTGGCTCATTCTCCCACTCGGTAGAGCTCTGCGTGGATTCTGGGGCGGAGGGCAATTTTATGTCTTCTGCCTTCGCCCAACGTCACGCAATACCCCTGGTAATGCTTGCTCAACCAGTAACGGTGCGAGTGGTGAATGGGTCGACATTGCCCTCACAGATAACACACCAGACCATCCCTTTTACTCTGTCCATGTCGCCATCTCATCAGGAGATAATTTCTCTGCTCGTCAGACCGGAAGGAATTGATGAGGTCCTGTTGGGAATACCTTGGCTACGGTACCACTCTCCTCATATCGAGTGGTCCTCAGGCAGAATTCTGGGTTGGGGTGAATCTTGTGGGGGTAGATGTCAGAGGGAGTGCGTTCAGGTTGCTACTACTGAGGTACCCGCAGATCTATCCTCTCTCCCCAAGCAGTATTGGTCTTATGCAGACGTGTTCTCCAAAAAGGCGGCGGAGGTCCTTCCGCCTCATCGCCCCTATGACTGTCCTATTGATCTCTTGCCTGGTGCTGAGCCTCCCCGGGGTCGAGTTTATCTGCTATCTCTCCCGGAGACGGAGGCAATGTCACAGTACATCCAGGAAAATCTGGCAAGAGGATTCATTAGGAAGTCAGTGTCACCTGCTGGGGCAGGGTTCTTCTTCGTGCAGAAGAAGAATGGGGAATTGCGCCCATGCATAGACTACAGGGGTCTTAACGCCATCACCGTTAAGAATAAGTATCCTTTGCCCTTGATATCTGAGTTATTCGAAAGACTTCGGGGAGCAAGGGTATTTACTAAATTAGATCTGCGGGGTGCTTACAACCTGATTCGCATCCGTGAGGGGGACGAATGGAAGACGGCCTTTAACACCAGGGATGGGCACTATGAATATCTGGTGATGCCCTTCGGGCTCTGTAATGCCCCAGCCGTTTTCCAAGACTTTGTGAACGATATCTTCCGGGATATGCTTTCCACCTCGGTCGTAGTCTATCTGGATGATATTCTCATCTACTCTTCAGATATTGACTCCCACCGGAGAGATGTTTGCAAAGTCTTCGACCTCCTACGGGCAAACTCCCTCTATGCCAAGTTGGAGAAGTGTATGTTTGAGCAGGAGTTTTACCTTTCCTGGGCTACATCATCTCGGCCCAGGGATTGGCTATGGATCCTGCCAAACTACAGGCAGTGATGGACTGGCAGGAACCCCATTCTCTGAAAGCGGTGCAGCGCTTTATGGGGTTCATAAATTACTATCGTCAGTTCATCCCCCACTTCTCAACCCTGGTAGCTCCCTTGGTATCCCTCAACAAGAAGGGAGCGAATCCTAAATTGTGGTCCGAAGAGGTCTCCAAGGCCTTCACTTCTATTAAGTCCCACTTTGCTAGCGCTCCCATCTTACATCGTCCCGATGTGGATAAGCCATTCCTAATGGAGGTGGATGACTCATCCGTTGGTGCAGGAGCAGTCCTCTATCAAAAGGATTCTCAAGGTCGGAAGCACCCATGCTTCTTCTTCTCAAAGACCTTCTCACCAGCGGAGAGAAATTACTCCATCGGGGATAGGGAGCTGCTGGCAATGAAGTTGGCCTTTTCGGAATGGAGACATCTCTTGGAGGGTGCTCAGATCCCATTCCAAGTCTTCACGGACCACAAGAATTTGGTCTATTTACAGACAGCCCAGCGGCTGAATTCTCGTCAGGCCAGATGGTCCTTGTTTTTCTCCCGGTTCCACTTCACTCTACATTATCTCGCCGGGGAGAAGAACATTCGTGCTGACGCTCTCTCTCGCTCCCTGGTGTCAACTGTGGAGGAGGAGGACGAGCCTCGGCTCATTGTCCCTTCAGAGAGTCTGAGAACCGTAGCTCCGGTTTCGCTTGAGTCTGTGCCTCCAGGCAAGACTTTTGTTCCCATCAATTTGCATCCGGAGGTTCTCTCGTGGGCTCATTCGTCCAGAGTGGGTGGACACTTTGGGGCAAAGAGGACATCTGAGTTGTTGGCGAGAATGTATTGGTGGCCACATATGGTTCGTGACGTAGGAGACTACGTTCGGGCATGTGTCTCTTGTGCCAAAAATAAGTCTCTCCGTCAACGGCCAGCTGGGTTGTTATACCCTCTGCCGGTGGCAGACAGGCCCTGGGAGATGGTCGGGATGGACTTTGTGGTGGGTTTGCCCAAGTCACGTGGCTGTACTGTCATTTGGGTTATCACCGACCATTTTTCTAAAATGGTGCATTTGGTGCCGCTTCCTCGGCTACCTTCTGCACGGGCCTTGGCAGCATTGTTTGTTAAACACATCTTCCGTCTTCACGGTATGCCAGACAAAATTGTCAGTGACCGGGGTCCCCAGTTTGCGTCTCGGTTCTGGAGAGAGCTTTGTCGCCTTCTCAGTATCGAGTTGAATCTCTCTTCGGCATATCATCCCGAGACGAATGGGTTGGTGGAGAGAGCCAACCAGACCTTGGTCACATATCTGCGACATATTGTCTCTGCTAAGCAAGATGACTGGGCATCTTTGCTACCGTGGGCGGAGTTTGCTCTTAACAATGCTGTAGCTGACTCCACTGGACAGACTCCATTCCTCCTTAACTATGGTCAGCATCCGCGGGTACCTGTGCCCATGCCGTGTCTTCCGCCGATTCCAGGGTGGCAGACTGGGCTGTGGAGGCACGGGACATTTGGGATCGCACTCAGGATGCCATTCGGGCTTCCAAGGAGAGAATGAGGTCCTCCGCCGATGTTCATCGGCGCCCCGCTCCGACCTTTGCTCCTGGCGACTTGGTGTGGCTCTCCGCCCGTAACATCAGGCTGCGAGTTGAGTCCACTAAGTTTGCTCCTCGCTACTTGGGTCCCTTCAAGGTTCTCGAACAGGTTAATCCTGTGGTCTACCGCCTGGCTCTTCCTCCTCACTTGGGTATCACCGACACCTTTCATGTGTCCCTCTTGAAACCCGTATACATGTCCCGGTTTTCCGAGTCATCTGCCGGGACATCGGGTTCGTCTACGGACGATTACGAGGTGAACGCTATTTTGGGTTGTAAGGTGGTACGCGGCAAAAAGTTCTATCTGGTGGATTGGAAGGGTTATGGTCCAGAGAACAGGTCATGGGAGCCTGCTGAAAACATTCGGGCCCTACGCCTTCGAGCATAGCGAGGCCCAAGGAGGGGGGGCCCTAGGAGGGGGGGTAATGTTAGGTCTCGAGTTCCCGCTTCTGCACAGGGGGAATCTCGAGCCGTCTCCGCTGCGGTCCCCCATTCCTATCCAGCCGCAGTGGAGCCTGCTCAGCAGGGACGTCGGTCCCAGCGTCTTGCTCGGTCTCACTCTGTTCAGAGAGTTACTGCTGCTTCTTCAGCTCCTGCCATTAAAGTCAGTGCTGGTCAGCAGCGAGTGGACTTCTCTGGGACTAAGTCCTTGTCTGCGCACACTGAGCATGCCCAGGGTAAGATCTCCCATTGGAGATCGAGGGTCATGTGCTCAGACTCTGCAGCGCATTCTATTGGTCCTCTTGGCAGGTCTTGGAAGGGCAAAGTTTCTGTGGCCACTTCCTGTCCTGCAACTATATAAACTGCGCATGACCACACGGCCATGCGCTAGTGTACAATTTAATACGTGTGTTTGTTGTGAGTGCAAGTCGTTCTTTAAATACCCCTACCCTATTGTATGACTGTTCGCGTATGGTGTATGGCTGCTATCTAGCGCCCGACTAATCACTCAACGTGTCACACACGTATCAGCGTCTATTGCTGTGACCGCTAGTGCGGTGCCACGCGCCAGTGTGCGCTTCCTGACCCACGTCTGGGTGCTTTGTGGTACCTGCCAGCACGGCACAGTTCGCACTTCGGTGCTATAATTATATATTTCCTTACACACCCAGTAGCGGTGTAGTGTCAGCAAGGGTCTAATCGGACTACAATCCCTGTTGGGGTTAAGTTCGCTGACCACTTGCTCGCGCTCTATGTGCGGTACCGCGGTCCTGTGACGCAACAGGATCGCTTTCTTCACGCTGGGTGAGGTTTAACCCACGCGTGTATACTTTTGGATACCGCCATATAGTCTGTCATTTCCTAGCAGCAGGTTTCACCTGCACGGTGGACCCCGGACTGCGAACGCATCTATATCATCTCTCTTGGTGCGTTCCGCCAGTCCTAACATATATATATATATATATATATATATTGTAGGGGGTTTCTCAAACATAGCTGCGGTTGAGGTCTGCCAGAGTGATCAAACAGAAAGTAAATAGTCCATATAGTATTGCGGGTTCGCCTGCTCATGTTATTGTCCTTTATGGGATATGTGAGAAGACAGTCACACCAATCACTTTGATTGCTCATAAAATCTTGCCCTGACACCGTCTATTAACTCTCTGAGCACTATATGTGCTGGAGCCTGCTTAGATCATCGAAGCTATCAACATCGATCATACATATCTCTCCTCAAGTACCTGTCTGGCAGCCATCTTACATACCCCCCTGTCCAAAGTCAGGAGGCTTTACACCCTCTGTCATCAAACAGTAGGCACTTGACAGTGCGTCAGCATTGCCATGCAGTTTCCCCATCTATGCTCTACATGGAAGCTAAAATCCCGAAGTGCTTGAAACCATCTTGTAACTCGGGCATTGTTTCCCTTCATCTCCCATATCCACTTTAGCGGTGCATAGTCTGACACTATCCTGAATTTCCTGCCTAAGTGATAGTACCTTAGAGTGTCCAAACGCCCACTTGATGGGCAAACATTTTTTCTCCACTATGGAATAACTCTTCTCACAGGATGTCAGCTTCCAACTTAAATATATTATTGGGTGCTCTTCCCTGTTCACCGCTTCTGATAAGATAGCACCCAGCCTGACATCTGATGCATCTGACTGTTCCACAAACTCCTTAGAGAAATCCAGTGCCATCAACACTGGATGTTTACACATGGCTCGCTTCAGTTCCTGGAAGGCCCTATCATCTTCTGGAGGCCATATCCGATTTTGTTCCTTTAAGGAAGTTCATCAAAGGGGCATCTATCATCATGGCAAAGTTAGAGATAAACTGGCAGTAACAGCCCACGATGCTCTTGAATGCTCTGATTAGCTTCTTTGAGAGGGGTTGTGGCCAACTCTGGATTGTGTCAACTTTATTTGGGGCTTTGTTTCTCTATGACATAGCACAAGTATATAGCTTCCTCCATTCCCATGGCATATTTCTTTGGGTTTTATGTAAAACTCCACCTTCCATAGAGCATCAAGTAAACCTGGACTTTGCTCAGATCGCTTCCCCAACTTTGGTTGAGTCTTAAAATGTCATCAAGGTAGGCCGTTGGATACTTCTTGTGTGGAGTTAAGATCCTGTCCATGGCTCTCTGGAAGGTGGCTGGCGCTCCTTGTAACCCAAACGGCATCTTTGTGTACTGGAAGCATCCTAACAGCGTTAAGAAGGCAGTTACAGTGGGTACAGAAAGTATTCACACCCCTTTAAATTTGTCAGTCTTTATTTCTTTGCAGCTATTTGGTAAACTCAAAAAAGTTCATTTTTTTCTCATTAATGTATACTCTGCACCCCATCTTGACTGAAAAAAACAGAAATATTGTATTTTTTGCCAATTTATTAGTATAGAAAACTGAAATATCACATGGTCATAAATATTTAGGCCCTTTGCTCAGTATTGAGAAGAAGCACCCTTTTGATCTAGTGCAACCATGAGTCTTCTTGGGAATGATGCAACAAGTTTTTCACACCTGGATTTGGGGATCCTCTGCCGTTCTTCCTTGCAGATCTTCTACAGTTCCATCAGGTTTGATGGTGAACATTGGTGGACAGTAGTGTTGAGCGATACCTTCGATATTTGAAAGTATCGGTATCGGATTGTATCGGCCGATATCCGAAAAATATCCGATATCGCCGATACCGATACCCGATACCAATACAAGTCAATGGGACACAAATATCGGAAGTGATCCTGGAATGGTTCCCAGGGTCTGAAGGAGAGGAAACTCTCCTTCAGGCCCTGGGATCCATCTTCATGTAAAAAATAAAGAATAAAAAAAAAAAATATGGATATACTCACCCCTCCGGCGGACCCTGGACCTTAGCGGTGTAACCGGCAGCCTCCGCTCCTAAGAATGAGCGGGTGAAGGACCTTCGATGACGTCGCGGCTTGTGATTGGTCGCATGACCGCTCATGTGACCGCTCACGCGACCAATCACAAGCCGCGACATCATCGCAGGTCCTTCACTCGCTAATTCTTAGGAACGGAGATTGCCGGTTGCAGCGGTTACAACCAGGGCGCGTCCGAGGGTGAGTATATTCATATTTTTTTTTTTTATTCTTTATTTTACACATAAATATTCATCCTGATCCCAATTCCCGATATCGCAAAAATATCGGAACTCGGGATCGGAATTCCGATACCGCAAATATCGGCCGATACCCGATACTTGCGGTATCTGAATTCTCAACACTAGTGGACAGCGATTTTCAAGTCTCTCTAGAGATGCTCAATTTTGTTTAGGTCAGGGCTCTGGCTGGGCCAGTCAAGAATGGTCACAGAGTTGTTCTGAAGCCACTCCTTTAATATTTAAGCTGTGTGCTTAGGGTCATTGTCTTGTTGGAATGTGAACCATCGGCCAAGTCTGAAGTTCAGAGCACTTTGGAAGAGGTTTTAAACTAGGATATATCTGTACTTGGCCGCTCATTTATGTTTCCTTCAATGACAACCAGTTGTCCTGTCCCTGCAGCTGAAAAACACCCCCATAGCACAATGCTGCCACCACCATGTTTCACTGTTGGGATTGTATTGGGCAGTGCCTGGTTTTCTCCACACATACTGCTTAGAATTATCACAAAAAAGTTCTATCTTCATCTCATCAGACCAGAGAATCTTATTTCTCATAGTCTGGGATCCTTCATGTGTTTTTTTAGCAAACACTATGCAGGCTTTCATATGTCTTGCACTGAGGAGAGGCTTCCATGGGGTCAATCTGCCATAAAGGCCTGACTGGTGGTGCAGTGATAGTTGACTTTGTAGAACTTTCTCCCATCTCCCTAGTGCATCTCTGGAGCTCAGCCACAGTGATATTGGAGTTCTTTACCTCTCTCACCAAGGCTCTTCTCCCATAATTCCTCAGTTAGGCTGGACGAGCTGGTCTAGAAAAACTTCTAGTGGTCCCAAAATTCTTGTTTTTAAGGATTATGGAGGCCACTATACTCTTAGGAACCTTGAATACTGCAGAAATTCTGTTGTAACCTTGGCCAGATCTGTGCCGTTCCACAATTCTGACTCTGAGCTTCTTGGCCAGTTCCTTTGACCTCATGATTCTCATTTGGTGTGACATGCACTGTGAGCTGTGAGGTCTTATATAGTGATGACCGAGCCTGCTCGCCACTACTTTGTTCTCGCCAGAGCATTGCAGTGCTCGCGACGCTCGGAGATCATCAGTATTTCTGGCTTTGATTGGCAGGAGTTTGGGTTAACGCCCTGCATGTTTGGTGCTCTTTCAAGCTGCAATCAACATGCAGGGATTGTCTGCCACACACTGTGATGCCACAGCCATGTTGGTTGTTGCATTACAGTGATTGGCTAGCCGCACAGCGTCATCTGGTTTATATTAGACCGGATGCCGCAATGCTTTTCACAGTCAGCTCCGGACTCAGGCAGTGTAGGGACAGTTGCTGCTGAGATAGGGAGAGATTTTCAATTTTATTAGTTAATGTGGGTATATCATCAGTAATAAAAAGAACCATCTCAATCAACAGTCCTTCTGAGGACTAATCAAGTTGTATATAGATATCAGTGCTAGGCAGGCAGGCAGTGTATGTGGTAGACATCATTGCATATAGAAAGAGGGTCCATTCCAGTTCTGTTTGCTGCTGCCTATTAAAGATATTTTATACGTAGTCCCAGGTATCAGGGGCCAGGAATATTTTGTTTTGGATATTAATCCTGATTATTTTCTTTAAAAGCAATCCAGAGCACACCATTTTTCTACTACATTTGCTGGTTTGCACTGCAGAATACAGCTAGATCCTTTCTATATTACAGCATAAAAATCCAGCTATTTTAAACAGGGGTTTGGACATCACATGGATCACATCTCAGTGCATTAAACATTCTGCCATTTGAGGCCTACTGTTACATTTTGTTGTAGAGTCTTAGATAAGACACCAGCTTTCTGAAAAAAAAAATACCTACAGGACAGCTATTTTAAACGGGTTTGGCCACCACACGGATCACCTATCAGTGCGGTCAAAATTGTGCCATTTCAGGACTCAATTTAAATTTTGTTGCAGTGTATTAGGCAAGTTATTGTCACCTGTTTGCTTTAAAAAAAATTTACCTACAGACCAGATATTTTACTCTAAGGTTTGTCCGCCACACAGATTGCATATCAGTGCAGTGAAAATTGTGCCACTTCAAGCCTCAATTTAAATTTTGTTACAGTGTCTTAGGCAAGTCATTGTCCCTAGTTTGCTGAAAAAAAAAAAATTTACCTAGAGGCCAGACATTTTACACTGGGGTTTGTCAGCCACACAGATCGCTTATCAGTGCGGTCAAAACTACTATACCCTGACAAGACTGACCCTCATCAATCAAGAAAACTCTTTAAAGTGCTGGAGAGAATGCGGTCAGCAAGAGAACCTATTATATAGATTTTGGTTTTGATACAAAATTAAGCCTCTTTGGGCAAAGATCTCTTTTCTTATTAGCCAAAGTACAAAAAAATAAAAAGTTCACATTAACTCCCCAATTAGCTCTTCTCTCTCTGTATAGAGCCTGCCTTGAGACAATTAACAATCCATATTTTGTTAGTAACCAAATCCAATATTGCTTACTATTGGAAATCTTCAGATATTCCTTCCATTCAAGACTGAAAAAAATGTAATTACATAAATCCTTTGAACACAAAATCGCAATTGTATTACATATATATATATATATGTAAGTGAGTGAGTAGAGGCCAGGAAAACATGTACAGAGCCCATTGTATTAGCAAAAACATCCATTCTTGCTACTGAAGCTTGTCAATCGTAATTTAGCCTATAATAATTGTAAGGCATTTGAAATTGGGGGTCATTTGGCTAAAGTTGTGGGGGGTCCGGCTGGTTCAAGCAATTAGTGGGCCAAGGACATCTGGACCACGTCACGGCAGTGGAGCAGGGATAGGTAAGTATTTCAACTTTGCAAGTGCTGTGATCCTGAGCAAGCAGGGGGGGCCCACTCGTTGGCATTGGCACTGGCACAGGGCCCCTCAAAGTACAGCGGTGTGTTTGCACGGCGGGGGCGCCTCCCACCGGCAGCAACACTTTTGCATACTATGAGAGGCCCTGTGCCAGTGACGTCGCCAACGAGTATTCCTCCCCCCACCTGATGAAGGAACCTGCACCTTCATCTCCACCTTCCTCTTTGTCCCCGTGTAATGTGGTATGGTATGCGGGAAGGGGGACCTGACTTTCAGCAGGGTCACAATCTTGCAGTGTAGCGTGCACGGGGAATGTTGCGTTATGGGTCAATGTACCAGCAGACTCATCTATCACTGGCTGGGCAATGGGCAGGATGAGGGGGAAACTGATATGGGCCCAAAGAATAAAGTGGGCTAAATGCAGTTCAAAATTGGTCACAGGACTAACCAGGGGGCATTGCTTTGTTCAGTGGAGGACAACAGGAATGAGAGGCTGACACAGAGAGTAGGCCCAAATCAGTAAGTATTCTAAATGCAGTTCAAAATTGGCAACAGTAGTAAACCGGCGGCACAGCTTTGTTCACTGGAGAAGAACAGCAAGGAGCGGCAGACACAGATAGAAGGCCCCAACCCAACTAGTAGGCCTAATGCAGTGTTGTTTTCAACAACTACTAAACGAAAGTTGGAAGACCGAAGCAATGTAGACGAAACCTGGGGAACACCTTGGAGTGGAACACACCGTCTCTACACCGCATACCCAATTTGCAGGCCTAATGCAGTGTAGTTTTCAACAACTACTAAACGAGAGTCGGAAGACCGAAGCAATGTAGAGGAAACCTGGGGAACACCTTGGAGTGGAACACACCGTCTCTACACCCCATACCCAATGTGCAGGCCTAATGCAGTGTAGTTTTCAACAACTACTAAATGAGAGTCGGAAGACCGAAGCAATGTAGACGAAACCTAGGGAACACCTTGGAGTGGAACACACCGTCTCTACACCCCATACCCAATTTGCAGGCCTAATGCAGTGTAGTTTTCAACAACTACTAAACGAGAGTCGGAAGACCGAAGCAATGTAGACGAAACCTGGGGAACACCTTGGAGTGGAACACACCGTCTCTACACCCCATACCCAATTTGTAGGCCTAATGCAGTGTAGTTTTCAACAACTACTAAACGAGAGTTGGAAGACCGAAGCAATGGAGAGGAAACCTGGGGAACACCTTGGAGTGGAACACACCGTCTCTACACCCCATACCCAATTTGTAGGCCTAATGCAGTGTAGTTTTCAACAACTACTAAACGAGAGTCGGAAGACCGAAGCAATGTAGACGAAACCTAGGGAACACCTTGGAGTGGAACACACCGTCTCTACACCCCATACCCAATTTGCAGGCCTAATGCAGTGTAGTTTTCAACAACTACTAAACGAGAGTCGGAAGACCGAAGCAATGTAGACGAAACCTGGGGAACTCCTTGGAGTGGAACACACCGTCTCTACACCCCATACCCAATTTGTAGGCCTAATGCAGTGTAGTTTTCAACAACTACTAAACGAAAGTCGGAAGACCAAAGCAATGGAGAGGAAACCTGGGGAACACCTTGGAGGGGAACACACCGTCTCTACACCCCATACCCAATTTGCAGGCCTAATGCAGTGTAGTTTTCAACAACTACTAAACGAGAGTTGGAGACCGAAGCAAGGGAGAGGAAACCTGGGGAACATCTTGGAGTGGAACACACCGTCTCTACACCCCATACCCAATTTGTAGGCCTAATGCAGTGTAGTTTTCAACAACTACTAAACGAAAGTCGGAAGACCGAAGCGATGGAGAGGAAACCTGGGGAACACCTTGGAGGGGAACACACCGTTTCTACACCCCATACCCAATTTGCAGGCCTAATGCAGTGTAGTTTTCAACAACTACTAAACGAGAGTCGGAAGACCGAAGCAATGTAGACGAAACCTAGGGAACACCTTGGAGTGGAACACACCGTCTCTACACCCCATACCCAATTTGCAGGCCTAATGCAGTGTAGTTTTCAACAACTACTAAATGAGAGTCGGAAGACCGAAGCAATGTAGACGAAACCTGGGGAACACCTTGGAGTGGAACACACCGTCTCTACACCCCATACCCAATTTGTAGGCCTAATTCAGTGTAGTTTTCAACAACTACTAAACGAAAGTTGGAAGACCGAAGCAATGGAGAGGAAACCTGGGGAACACCTTGGAGTGGAACACACCGTCTCTACACCCCATACCCAATGTGCAGGCCTAATGCAGTGTAGTTTTCAACAACTACTAAACGAGAGTCGGAAGACTGAAGCAATGTAGACGAAACCTGGGGAACACCTTGGAGTGGAACACACCGTCTCTACACCCCATACCCAATTTGTAGGCCTAATGCAGTGTAGTTTTCAACAACTACTAAACAAGAGTCGGAAGACCGAAGCAAGGTAGACGAAACCTGGGGAACACCTTGGAGTGGAACACACCGTCTCTACACCCCATACGCAATTTGCAGGCCTAATGCAGTGTAGTTTTCAACAACTACTAAACGAGAGTCGGAAGACCGAAGCAATGGAGAGGAAACCTGGGGAACACCTTGGAGTGGAACACACCGTCTCTACACCCCATACCCAATGTGCAGGCCTAATGCAGTGTAGTTTTCAACAACTACTAAACGAGAGTCGGAAGACCGAAGCAATGGAGAGGAAACCTGGGGAACACCTTGAAGTGGAACACACCGTCTCTACACCCCATACCCAATGTGCAGGCCTAATGCAGTGTAGTTTTCAACAACTACTAAACGAGATTCGGAAGACCGAAGCAATGTAGATGAAACCTGGGGAACACCTTGGAGTGGAACACACCGTCTCTACACCCCATACCCAATTTGCAGGCCTAATGCAGTGTAGTTTTCAACAACTACTAAACGAGAGTCGGAAGACCGAAGCAATGTAGCCGAAACCTGGGGAACACCTTGGAGTGGAACACACCGTCTCTACACCCCATACCCAATTTGTAGGCCTAATGCAGTGTAGTTTTCAACAACTACTAAATGAGAGTCGGAAGACCGAAGCAATGGAGAGGAAACCTGGGGAACACCTTGGAGTGGAACACACCGTCTCTACACCCCATACCCAATTTGAAGGCCTAATGCAGTGTAGTTTTCAACAACTACTAAACGAGAGTCGGAAGACCGAAGCAATGGAGAGGAAACCTGGGGAACACCTTGGAGTGGAACACACCGTCTCTACACCCCATACCCAATGTGCAGGCCTAATGCAGTGTAGTTTTCAACAACTACTAAACGAGATTCGGAAGACCGAAGCAATGTAGACGAAACCTGGGGAACACCTTGGAGTGGAACTCACCGTCTCTACACCCCATACCCAATTTGTAGGCCTAATGCTGTGTAGTTTTCAACAACTACTAAACGAGAGTCGGAAGACCGAAGCAATGGAGAGGAAACCTGGGGAACACCTTGGAGTGGAACACACCGTCTCTACACCCCATACCCAATTTGCAGGCCTAATGCAGTGTAGTTTTCAACAACTACTAAACGAGAGTCGGAAGACCGAAGCAATGGAGAAGAAACCCGGGGAACACCTTGGAGTGGAACACACCGTCTCTACACCCCATATCCAATTTGTAGGCCTAATGCAGTGTAGTTTTCATCAACTACTAAACGAGAGTCGGAAGACCGAAGCAATGGAGAGGAAACCTGGGGAACACCTTGGAGTGGAACACACCGTCTCTACACCCAATACCCAATGTGCAGGCCTAATGCAGTGTAGTTTTCAACAACTACTAAACGAGAGTCGGAAGACCGAAGCAATGTAGTCGAAACCTGGGGAACACCTTGGAGTGGAACACACCTTCTCTACACCCCATACCCAATTTGTAGGCCTAATGCAGTGTAGTTTTCAACAACTACTAAACGAGAGTCGGAAGACCGAAGCAATGTAGACGAAACCTGGGGAACACCTTGGAGTGGAACACACCGTCTCTACACCCCATACCCAATTTGTAGGCCTAATGCAGTGTAGTTTTCAACAACTATTAAACAAGAGTCGGAAGACCGAAGCAATGTAGACGAAACCTGGGGAACACCTTGGAGTGGAACACACCGTCTCTACACCCCATACCCAATTTGTAGGCCTAATGCAGTGTAGTTTTCAACAACTACTAAATGAGAGTCGGAAGACCGAAGCAATGGAGAGGAAACCTGGGGAACACCTTGGAGTGGAACACACCGTCTCTACACCCCATACCCAATGTGCAGGCCTAATGCAGTGTAGTTTTCAACAACTACTAAACGAGAGTCGGAAGACCAAAGTAATGTAGACGAAACCTGGGGAACACCTTGGAGTGGAACACACCGTCTCTACACCCCATACCCAATTTGCAAGCCTAATGCAGTGTAGTTTTCAACAACTACTAAACGAGAGTCGGAAGACCGAAGCAATGTAGACGAAACCTGGGGAACATCTTGGAGTGGAACACACCGTCTCTACACCCCATACCCAATTTGTAGGCCTAATGCAGTGTAGTTTTCAACAACTTCTAAACGAGAGTCGGAAGACCGAAGCAATGTAGACGAAACCTGGGGAACACCTTGGAGTGGAACACACCGTCTCTACACCCCATACCCAATTTGTAGGCCTAATGCAGTGTAGTTTTCAACAACTACTAAACGAGAGTCGGAAGACCGAAGCAATGGAGACGAAACCTGGGGAACACCTTGGAGTGGAACACACCGTCTCTACACCCCATAGCTAATGTGCAGGCCTAACGCAGTGTAGTTTTCAACAACTACTAAACGAGAGTCGGAAGACCGAAGCAATGTAGACGAAACCTGGGGAACACCTTGGAGTGGAACACACCGTCTCTACACCCATACCCAATTTGTAGGCCTAATGCAGTGTAGTTTTCATCAACTACTAAACGAGAGTAGGAAGACCGAAGCAATGTAGACGAAACCTGGGGAACACCTTGGAGTGGAACACACCGTCTCTAGACCCCATACCCAATTTGTAGGCCTAATGCAGTGTAGTTTTCAACAACTACTAAACGAGAGTCGGAAGACAGAAGCAATGTAGACGAAACCTGGGGAACACCTTGGAGTGGAACACACCGTCTCTACACCCCGTACCCAATTTGTACGCCTAATGCAGTGTAGTTTTCAACAACTACTAAACGAGAGTCAGAAGACCGAAGCAATGGAGAGGAAACCTGGGGAACACCTTGGAGTCAAACACACTGTCTCTACACCCCATATCCAATGTGCAGGCATAATGCAGTGTAGTTTTCAACAACTACTAAACAAGAGTCGGAAGACCGAAGCAATGTAGACGAAACCTGGGGAACACCTTGGAGTGGAACACACCGTCTCTACACCCCATACCCAATTTGTAGGCCTAATGCAGTGTAGTTTTCAACAACTACTAAACAAGAGTCGGAAGACCGAAGCAAGGTAGACGAAACCTGGCGAACACCTTGGAGTGGAACACACCGTCTCTACACCCCATACCCAATTTGCAGGCCTAATGCAGTGTAGTTTTCAACAACTACTAAACGAGAGTCGGAAGACCGAAGCAATGGAGAGGAAACCTGGGGAACACCTTGAAGTGGAACACACCGTCTCTACACCCCATACCCAATTTGTAGGCCTAATGCAGTGTAGTTTTCAACAACTATTAAACAAGAGTCGGAAGACCGAAGCAATGTAGACGAAACCTGGGGAACACCTTGGAGTGGAACACACCGTCTCTACACCCCATACCCAATTTGTAGGCCTAA